>NW_004567104.1:76259179-76265606 GCF_000260355.1 Condylura cristata
CATCCTGGCCTCCTGCGGCCCTCTCCCCCATGGGCAGAGCCCAGAGGGCCCAGGAGGTGGGCCAGCCCGAGCGCACAGCCTCCGCAGTCCTGGGTGAACCCAACGCGCCAGTCGCCTCGGCTCGACACTAGCTACAGCGCCACGATTTGCCGCCGGCCTCTGGCTTCATAAATCAGCTCGTCCAGCTATTGCCCGGCTCGGGGCTCTGTGGCGGCCGGGGATTTATGGCATTCTGGCTTAAAGCAGCATCACTGCCGTCACTTTGCAGCACCGAGAGCATTGCCTTTACCCTGGGGCACCATTCATCACGGTCATCAGGCAAATACCAGCATCAACGGCGCAGGGAGAAGCTATGTGGGTCCCGGTCCAGCACGATCGCATTGCCTCGGTCCCTCCCAAAGGGCAGCTCTGACCAAGGTTGCGGTCTCTGCACTGTCCTGAGGGTGCATGGTGTTTACTCCGACCCCGAGAGCTTCACACACTTGCGTGGGGGAGCAGCGAGGCGCTGGCTCAAGGCACTGGCCAGCCAGGCAAAGCACCGGCTCCGGCTGCGTCCCCCTGAGAATCAGCATTCTGAGCCTTCTGAGCGCGGGGAGCCGCCATTCAGCGCCTGCCTGGCTGAGGCCTGCACAACGGTTTTCCACTCTTTGACTGGGTGGGCTGGTCAACGGGCTCACCGTGGGCTGGTTTGGTTTTGAGGGGCAGAGGTTAAGCTACAACACATGGGTGACTTGGTCTTTTGTTCTGTTCCCTACTCAAGGACTGAAGCCAAGGCTAAAACGGTTACAGGACCGGGGGAGAGGGGAACCCCTGAAGCCCCAAACCTGCCTGCTCTCAGTGGGTTCCGCCCTCCACCGCGTCAAGACAAAACACATAAAACTTGAATGAAAAGGGACTTCAATACAGTGAGTGTGCGGTACGGAAGACAAAGAATGTAACGTCTAAATCAAACGCCTGAAGCCGCCCGTCCCCTCGTGGGCCAAAGTCCACCCAAAGGGACGGGCCCAAGCAAGGCCTGAAAGCCGCCACAGTCTAACGCACCTTCTGGCCGGGACCCACAGATAAGGGTCAACAATGGCCAGACACGGCTGGGAGGGAAAGAGCACAGTCAAAATCGATATAAACGTTGCCACGGTCCCCTCCCGCGGGTCTCTCCCCCATGTCTGCCTTAACCAGTCCCGGGCCAGGACACCAGCCCGGTCTCTTCCTCACAGGCTGCTGCTCCACGCGGCTTCCTCAGGCCTCCTTCTGGCTCTCCATCCTGCTTCCTTCTTTTTCTTCTCCCCTGATTCCTTCTCTTCTCTCCTTTTTCTCTGCTCAGCTCCACCCTCCTTCTGGGTGGGGCAGGGAACCTGGAACTCCCCCTTTTCCTAGGGACCCCCCTGTTACAAAACCAATGCCAACCCAGCTCTCTGCGCATGTGTGATCATCAGAAATGGGCCTCTGGCTTCCAGCTACTAACCCCGTGCACCTCTACCCCAAAGCCAGCTGGTCCGCTTGGGGGGGGGGGGGGTTACATTGTGATTCAAAAATGACAGTGAAAGAGAACACTGGTTTATTTATTTTGAAATATAGGCTCTGTCATCTCAAAGGTAAGGTGGGAACGTTGGAATAAATTAAAAAGTAGAGATTCTGGGGCCCTCCCCGGTGGCGCAGCGGGTTAAAGCACAGCATTAAGAAGCCAAAGCCACTTCTGCATGAGTTCGATCCCGGACCCAGAGGTGACCCACAGGGCACGGCAGACCTCTCCTGGCCCGCCCGCTGCTCCCCTCAGCAGTGTGCTCCGTCGATCTGCCTTTTCTGCTCCCCACTCTGTCTCTGGGGAGTCCTCTCACCCTCCGCATCTCTGGCCTGTACCCCAGTTCTGTACAAATAAATAAATAAATCTTTTAAAATAAATAAATAAATAATAAAAAAAAATAAAAGCAACTGGGTGTTATGGCAAAGTCAATACTGAGGCAGTACTAGAACATATTCTTTTAGTGCCTGGATGGACCAGAACCCAAATCTCATTACTACAAAGTCTTCTATTCAGTTTCTGAAGAACTACTTCATCTTTCTACAATCTAATCTTTACATATGGAAATTCACCCAAGTCACCTATTCAGAGCTGGTCAGGTTTTCTACCTTGGAGACTTCAAGGGAATTCACTTAAAACTTTCTAACAAGTTTTCAAAGAACTTTCCTGTAATTTGATTTACAAGACATTTCCTCTTCCTGCCCTCAGTTTACCCCTTAGGATGTCTCTATGAGAGTGAAAGCCGTTAAGTAGTAGATAATGTTTCAGGGACTTTATTTTGGTGAATCTTCACTGTGGTAAATATAGTAATATTAGTCTTAAACTTTGTGAATCTATGTACCTGTTTTAACTTTGACAGATTGATTTTTAAAATAATGTTACAATCTCAACTAAAGGTCAAAAGGACCCCAGACTGTTCTTAGAAAAAAGCTAATAGAGATCTCTCAGCCCAATTCATATGCTAATGTCATCCCACTGCTTGCTTGAAATGTATGAAATAAACCTCTGCTGAGGCCAGGGCAGGAAGGCTTGCTCCGCTCTCCTTTTTCTCCTTTTCCCCCTTTTCTAGGAATCTCCTCTCATGGCTGAGACCCTGCCTGTTCTGCCCCCCAATAATCTGTGATCGGGGACAAAGAGTCTCCAACACCACACCCAGGACCGGCCCTCCGGTCCCTAGCCCAGGGCTGGCATGATGCCCAGGCAAACCTTATGGGGGTGAGGGCCAGGTGGAGGGGCGACCACACAGGCTGGCAAATGGGGTCCTGAAACAAGATGGGGCAGAAGAGCGTGGGAAGCAGGCCCTGCCTGAGGCAGCTCCCATGCACCCATCCACGCACACAGCTGAGGGTCACAGGGCCTGGACATCCCCAGCCTGCCTGGCCCACCTCTGGGAGAGCTGGGGGTGGCGGAGGGCTCCACCACTCAATGAGCGAGTGCAGAACGGGTCTTGAGACGACCCCCAGAGAGCAAGACAACAAGTCAACGCCGGGAAAGAATTGGGGGGGGGGGGTGGTCAGGGATGCACATAATTGGGGGTCAGTGGCACTTGGGAAGACCAGAAGCCACAGACTGGGGATACTCGGGGGTAGCCATGTGGCCTCCCGAGATGGATGAGTTAGGGCAGGTCACTGGGGATTATTCTTCCAACTCTTCACTCTCCCCCCCCACCCTGTACAGGACATGGCCGTTGCACTCCTGCTCTAGGCTTGCTCCTCCCTCTTCTCTCTCTTCTTCCTCTCCCCCCTCCAAAAAAAAGAAGGCAGCAGTCTGCAAGCATGAAATGGCTCCCCTGAACCCCCAGGCTGACACCCTGACTTGACTTCCCAGCCTCGGGAGCTCTGAGAATGCAGCGTCTGCAGCTAGGCCTGAGCTATTCTCCAGTGCCCACTTTCTACTGCGATGACAGAAAAGTTCAGGAAACAGATCCTGGAGGTGGTTGTGTGTCACTGTGCATTGATGGAATTTGTGAACCCCTCAAGCACACACCCAAAAAGTAAGGCTGAAATGGTAATTTGCACATTGTGACATGCTGATGTATTTGTGACCATGAAGACACATGTGGCCAGGCCACGCCAGGGACCCAGGTCCCATCCATCCTAAGGTTTTGCCACTTCAACAGGCAGCTGCTGCTTGTGACCCAAAATGGTGCCCCCAGAGCCAGCTGTCACCTCAGCAATCTGCAGACAAGCCGGGAAGGAAAGACGGGAACCCTCCCCCCCACCTTCAAAGGTTCCACCTGAAGTTCCCCAGCCTGGAGGCTAAACAGCCCTTCCTGCACGTTCCACCAGCCAGATCAGAGTCCTGTGGCTTCTCCAGCCACCTAGGAAGCTGGGAGATGCAGTGTCTGTTCTCACCTCAGCTGACACCAGGAGGGGGGAGCTGCTCACAGGCAGGCAGCAAGCCACCTCTGCACCGGCTGGGAATTCCCTCCCACACGTGCCTGGGCCCAAAGCAGCTGGCTCAGGGCTGCCTGTTACCTATGCAGAGAGGGGCTTTAGGCAAGAGTAGTCACCAAGGGCTTCCTTCTTTGATAGCTGACTTGCAACACACAAGAACCCAGACCCTTCTAGGAAAGTGCATGCGAGACCTCTGCTCACCACACACACCAAGGAAGAGGCACAGCTAAATGCAAGTCACTGCGAAGGAAGAAAAAGAAAAAGGAAGATCAAGGTCAATTTCTCGATGCCTTGGCCACCCATTTTACAGAATTTGAACACCTGGAATAGTTGTGTTGGGGGGAAGGATGTCCTGATGAACCCCGCAGATGTAGGTTTTGTGGACTCCACCCCTACTCCAGTCACTGAAACTACAGCTCCCAGCATCACCAAAGGGAGGACTGTGAAGACCTAAGAGCAGAGCTAAGCAGCCATTTTGGGACTTTGGGGGAGATATATGTATATGAAGGGGGCATGTTGGGCCATGTTGAGCTCTCTCTCCCTTGGCCTCGTGCTGGTGACTGGTCGTTTGGTTCTTGATGAGCTTTCAGTGTACTATTGGGGTTCCAAGTCAGCGGAACTGGTAGGTCCCTCTAGTTAACCTGTATCTCTCTCTCTCTCTTTCCCTGGGCTGTTCCTTTTCCTTTCCCTTTTGTAAATAAACCCATTATTTACAATTAAATCTTAAGCACGTGGGTGAGGACCCACAGACAGGCACCCCAGTTCACACTGGGTTGCCCTGTAACAAGTGGATAGGGCCCTTCTCATCTTGGGTGGACTGAGCTTCAGTAGAGACAAGGCGGGGGGTGGAGAGGGAGTGTCGACAATGCATGTCACCCAGGGCAACGACCTCCTGCCCCCCAGGAAGAAGATCCAGCACCTTCCACAGCCACCATCCCCTACACTTTGTCTCCTGTGAAAGTTGACTTTGGTTGAAATTTTTAGAGCCAAGCACCGTTTGACATGTTCACACAGTCGCAAGGGAGAAGGGGAGTTCTTATGAGTCAGAAAACTTGCTTTAAAAAAAAATGGCAGCAGGAAGAATCAGTAACACGAAACGCCCACGCGTCTCGTCTCTTTAAAGCACGTTGGGGGAAATTTGGCTTTTAGTGGTAACTTAACATTCTGTGGCTGCTACATATGTCATTTTCAGCAGAGACGAAATAACGAACCGCCTGGAAGACGTTTATAGCCTCCCATCTTGTTTAAGGGATGGCGTGGGCCCAATTCTGACCTCCCTTTTACTACTTTCTTCCCCTTTGGACAAAATCCACGTAGTTCTCAGTAACGCTAGAGCAGCTCTGGTTACTGCCTGGCACACCTGAGGCCCAGGCGTCTTCCAGGAGAGGTGGCGGAGACCGGGGCACCCACTGCCCTCTCCCGGGTCTGGCCTCGTAGCCAGTCAGCCCCGGCCAGCTCCCCGGGCAGCTCCTGCCCGTGCCGGGCCCACCGCCTCCAGGCAGGAAGGTTCCAGACCTGAGACCTGTGGACAGAGGCTGCAGACACGAGCGGGAGCCACGGCTCCGCGGGGACCCCCACTCCACAGCGTCCCACTGCAGACGGCACCTCCACTTCTGGTGGCATTTAGGTCTCGCGTCTTTCATGAGCGTCTTCTCTCCCAGCGAGTCACGCGGGAGGGTGGGAGCCGGGCGGCTCTCCTTCAGCCCGGCGTCAACGCGGTGACCCCCGTGTCTCCTCGCCTTGCACACGCGGAGGGAAAATCACGAATTCCCAAATTTGTCTGTGACCTGGCACGAGGAGAGGCTGAGTCCTGTCCCCTCGCTGAGGACGCTCGTGCAGCAGCTGCCCAGGGAGGTACAAGCAGATGTTTGCTGAGAGGAAGGAAGGGAGGGAGGAAGGAAAGGACCCCTCTGCTTGCACGGTTCCCAAGTCGGGAGTGCGACGTCAGGACTGTGAGGAGAGGAACAGCACCCCCACCTTGAACCTGAGCTGCCACGAGGGGCAGAGTCAAGGCAGCAAAGCCGCAGCCGGAGGGTTCTCAGCCTGCTCTTACTACTAGAAGCAGGGCCTCGCTTTCCTTGGCCTCCATTACTCATCCACAAAGTGGGCACAGGACAAGCGCCTCCCACGCCAGGCAGCCACAACACGTGGGAAGAGGTTCAACATCACTAGTCATTGCAAAAGCAGCACTCAGAACCACAGTGAGAGCCGACTCTGCACCCCCAGATCGGCGGGAGTCTCACACATATACCCCCAGATTGTCAGGGGTCTCACACACACGCACACACACACACAGCCAGATTGGCGGGGGTAACACACACACACCCAGATTGGCGGGGGTCACACACACACACACACCCAGATTGGCGGGGGTCACACACACACAGATTGGCGGGAGTCACACACACACACAGATTGGCGGGGGTCACACACACACCCCCAGATTGGCAAGAGTCACACACACACACCCAGATTGGCGGGGGTCACACACACACCCCCAGATTGGCGGGGG
>NW_004567104.1:76266083-76268958 GCF_000260355.1 Condylura cristata
GGGATTCTAAGCCACCAGCTGCTGTGGACGCAGGAGGGGGTCCCTCAAACCCCAGTACCCACTAGCAAGTGCTCCAGCCGGCGCCCCACTTCTGGGCAGCTGCCGAGGACTGGGCGCAGCACGCAGGGGCTCGTGCGCCCCGGTCCGCGGCAAGGACGCCCTCGCGGCTGGGAGAGGGCGAGGCCCCGAGCCGCGGCCCTGACTGGAAGCGAAGCCGCCACGTGCTGCCTCCGCCGGACCTCGCCGGAGGCCAGACGGTGTGAGCGGCTCGGCCGCGTCCACAGGAGCGGGGAGAAAACAGATGTCACAAAAATAGGGGTTGGAGGGGCAGGGGAAAGGAAGAGGAGGCACAGCCGCGGGAAAGGCCCCCAGGCGGAAAGGCGAGGCCCAGGGGGCGAAGGCAGCCATGGGGCCCAGGCACTGGCCACGGGCAGCCCCGCCCCGCGCCAGCACACCGGGCATGAGGGCTGGCATCCAGCCCGGCGAGCGCCCGACCTGGCCAGTCCCGCTGGTGCTGGGAACCTGCTGTCCAGAGACGCGGCCGGGCCGTAAGGGTGGGGAGGAGTCATCGCACGCCCCTGACCTGCAGGTCTCTGCCCTTGACCTCAGAGCCAGGGCAGCTCCCCCGCAGTCCACAGCTCCCTGGACTCTGAGCAGCCCTGGGGAGACTGGGAGGAGGGGTCCAGCCCCCGGGAGCCACACTCAGACCCACTGCCAACCCCAGCAGCTGAGCGGGTGGAGGACAGCCTCCCCGGCCCAGGGGAGGGCGAAGCCCACTGGGGGCAGGACCCGCGGAAGGCAAGAAGGTGCCAGGAGCAGGACACGCAGCTCAGCGCCCCAAAGCTGGCATGGCGAGGGCACCTCGAGGCAAGGACAGCTGCAGCCTTTAAAAAGAAACACTGCGGCCCTCGCCGGAGCACCACGGAGCTATGGAGGCCACGCAGCACGAGTTCATCCCCGCCGCCCCGAGGTGTCCCCAGGGCGCGGCAGACCCGGCTGCCCTCAGCAGTGTGCTTCCTCAGCCTGCCTGTTCTGCTCCCCGCTCTGTCTCTGGTGAAGCCTCTCACCGCCCCTGTACCTTGGGCTGTACCCCAGTTCTGTAAGCATCAATAAATAACTCTTTAAAAAAAAAAAAAGTAACACTGAAACCAAAAAATACAAAATCAGAGGAGAGAATCAACACCCAACTGCTCAGCGTTGCAAGGATGATGAAATAGTTTAAGTCTATATATAGTGTACACCGTCATTTATGAATATATAGATACGTTGTGTAGATGCACATTCTACAGTGTATAGACATGTGTACATAAATATTCTGAAAATATAGATGATAGATATACCTTATGTAAGTACTATAAAAAGATTATTTCTTATGTCTTAATAAAATAAAAATAAAAGATGGGAGGGAAAACAACCGAGCGTCCATTTGGGCAGGTGGTGACTCACAGGGCGGATGGCTGGGGGCGGCGAGGCCCAGGGCCAGGCTGCCGGGCTGCCAGGGGCCGCCAGGGGCCGCCAGGGGCTGCCAGGGGCTGCCAGGGGCCGCCAGGGGCTTCCAGGCGGGCCGGAAGGCCAGCTCCTGGACCCGAGACACTGGAGGCATTCTCCCTCCTGCCGGGCCCTGAGGTGAGGAATGGGCCCACCCCCAGAGCAGCAGCCTGCCCCCCAAGTCCAGAACACCGCCAAACCCAGAGAGGCGTGGGAAGGACAAAGTACGAGCCCCCAGAAAAAGCGGCACCAGCCCACTCTTCATGCTTTCAGTGATGTTCACCTCCAACCAGCACCCCGCCACAGACACACCCCAACTCAGCCACGGCTTTTCAAGGGCACCCCGCCAGGCCTCCATGGAGAAAGAGCATCCCCACCCGTTTCCTCCTTCCCTTGCAGGGGACAGAATTTGTCTTCCTCAACCCAGAACACCCTGGTGACACCCCCTGGCTTCCACCTTCTCCCGTGCAGCCGTGAAGGGTGAGAAGGCAGCTCGTTGCTTTTTTGTTTTGTTCTGTTTTTAAGGTTTGTTTTATTTATTGATGCATACAAGAACTAGGGTGCAGGCCAGAGGTGTGAGGGAGAGGGGTGAGAGGACTCCCCAGAGACAGAGTGGGGAGCAGACAGGCAGACCAACGACCAAGTGCCCTGCTGAGAGAAGCAGTGGGGAGGCAGGGGGGGTCTGCGGCACCCTGGGGGTCCCCTCCAGCCTGATCGCACTCAGGCCACAGTGGCTACTGATAGCTGATAGCTGAGACTCACTCCCATTCCACCAGGGAGGCCCGGCCAGTTTTTATTATAATAACATCAGGACCAGCCACTGGCTGGATCTGTGAGGACCAAGACAGGAGGGGCTGCCAGGCCCCCAAAGGCCGAAGCGGCCCTGGCCCCTGCTGGGGGGTGGGGAGGTGGGACGCAGGGGAGTGGAGTGCCTGTCCCTGACGGAGGGAGGCTGGGCCACAACACACAGGCAGGGCCGCAGCCTCCCTCACCCCGCCTGGGGCCCACAACTCGGCCCCTCCCCGCTCAGGGCCTCAGGCTGTCCCAACAGACAGACAGACTCTGCGGCTCAAGGTAAAAGCACAGAAATACGGCCAACTCCAGCAGAGGGGAAGCCCAGCCCTGGGCCGCCCAGCCACCCCCACCCAGCCCCAGGTGCTCACCAGCCCGCAGGAGGCAGCCGGGAACCCCACTGGCTGGTGCTGCCTGAGGTGGGGAGTCAGGGGACGGCTCCTGGCTCGGAGGGGCAGCAGGGCACCAGCAGGCGAGGCCAGCCCCACCTCCTGACCGCGGCCCACGCCACGGCCTCCTGGGCCTTTTATTTAAGTGGCAAGAGGAAAGTCCATGGTAGGAGGTCTTCAGACCACTCCCAGACACTCGGGGGCTC
>NW_004567104.1:76270217-76270702 GCF_000260355.1 Condylura cristata
TCTGGGGGCCGGGGCTTCTGGGGGCCGGGGCTTCTGGGGGCCACGGGAAGCCGAGCAAGGCCGGGGGGCCCCACAGCCCTCTCCCAGCCGAGAAACCAGAAGTAGAGCACGTCTGACACCAGTGGCCCTGCGGGGCTTCTCTGCTGTATCTAACTCATCCTGAATTCCAGGCTCCGGGAGTAAAGTCATGGAACATTTACCCATTCTTGTCAATTCTGTGCGTGTATGTCATCTGCATGAGTCTCGGTATCAGAAGCTGTATGATATCTATCACACATGCAACAGGTTACATATGTACCCTACATGTGATTGTTGTATGTGACTGCTACATGTATCACACATTACACTGCACTAGGAAACAGCACATATGCTATATTATGTAATATAGAGACTACATATTACATGCACAACAGAATACGAAAGTATTACTATCTATGCCATGAATGTACAATAGATTACATGTCACATGTGTATGGCCTATATCA
>NW_004567104.1:76271372-76272986 GCF_000260355.1 Condylura cristata
CTTTGAGCAGCCTTTTCCCTTAATATTCCAGAGAGCAGCTCGAGGTTCTGACCCCAGCAGAAGGTGAACATTTTCATGAAAAACAAAAAGCCCCATCTCTGTGCCTTCTGCAAACACAAAGATGCTCTATGCTGACTCCCCCCAGGAGATAAGAATGGGCTCACCTCGCCCGCTGGCAGCCCTGAGGACCGCTGTGTGGGGAGGGCGGCTCCCTTGTGCCTGTTCCCTTTTCAGCCACAGGGTCACTTCTAGCAACCGCCTGTAGCAGGGCGGGGGAGGGGGGCGGGGGGCCTGGGGGGGCACCGCTCACACCCTCCTGTCTGAGTCAGGCCCTTTCCATGGAAACACAGCTCAGTGACCATTTCCCCAGGACTCTGCTGGCCAGCGCTGTTTGTCTTGACAGCGGCCCAAGTGTCTGATGGATTTGGGGGCTAAATGCAGCCTGCCTTTTTCGGTTGTTTATTTGTTAATACATTTCCATTTTTACCAGAGGGGAACGTTGGAGCGGATGTAGCCAGCTGCCCCAATTGGCCACGGGACCTCAGTTCCCCCGGGTGAGGGGGGCTGTCTCCGGGTGCCTGGAGGGTGCCTCTCTGGGGCCTGCACCCTCCAGGGCTAGTCTCTGCAGGACTTCTGCCCCCTACCCTTTGTTCCTGCAGAAGGGTGTGTGGCCAGGGGCGCTGCCCACGTCCTTGAGCCCTCTGGAAACAGAAGGGGAGCTGCAGGCTGCGGCTGCCCAGCCCCGCCTCGCCACCCACGCAGCAGCTGTTCCTGGCAGGGGCTCGTCTCTCCTCTTTCCATCTTTTCTAAGATCAAGTACTGGCATCGCCAACTTTTCTCTTAAAAGGTCAGAATCTGGGCCCTCCCTGGTGGCGCAACAGGTTAAAGTGTAGCACTGCAGCTGTTCGATCCCCGCCCGGGAGGTGACCCCCAGGGCATGGCAGACCTCTTCTGACCTTCCCACTGCTCCCCTCAGCAGTGGATTTCAGTCCATCTGCCTGTTCTGCTCCCCACTCTGTCTCTGGTGAAGCCTCTCAGGGCCCCTACACTTCTGGCTTGCACTCCAGCTCTGTATGCAGAAATAAATACATCTTAAAAAAGAGAGAGAGAGAGACATCCCCTGCTCATGGATTGGGAGAACTAACATCATCAAAATGGCCATCCTGCAAAAAGCGATATACAGATTTAATGCCATCCCCATAAAAATCTCAATGACATTCTTCAAAGAAATAGAAAAAATATTGATGAGATTCATATGCAACAACAAAAGACCTTGAATAGCCAAAACTCTCAAGACTAGGAAGAAAGAGAATGGAGGCATTACAATCCCAAACTTCAAGCTATACTACAAAGCCATACTAAGCAAAACTGCATGGTACTGGAACAAGAAAAGACATACAGACCACTGGATTTGGATAGAAAACCCAGATATAAACCCACAGGTTTATGGACAACTAATCTTTGACAAAGGAGCAAAGAAGATACAGTGGAACAAAGAAAGTTTGTTCAGCAAATGGTGCTGGGAAAACTGGGAAGCTACATGCAAAAAAAATGAAACTAGATCATTACCTCTCACCATACACAAAAATCAACTCGAAGTGGATTAAAGACCTG
>NW_004567104.1:76275231-76280207 GCF_000260355.1 Condylura cristata
GTAACCCGTACTGCAGCAGTGTGGACAGCTTCCTGGTGCTGCGCTTCAGCCCGCTGCGCCCCCAGGGAGGGCCCCATGCCCACAGCCTCCGCCTGGCCTCAGTCTCTATTGTGATTCCTCCTTATTCCAAAAGGGAAGCATGCATTTAACTTGCTCCAGTCCACGGATGCGCCATCCCTATTTTTACTCGCTTACAGCAAAGACTGAAAACACAGTGTCGGACCTGGTTTCCTCTGCTGGTCCCATTCCCACCGGATTCTGGTCCTCATTCCCACCTGGTCTTTAATCTTCCTCGTCTGGGGTGCAGTGCCTGCCCGGCCTTCGGAGGGGGGAGCCAGCCCACGCTCCTGGCCTGCTCGCCCTTGACAAAGAGAAATGGAGTCGCTTCAGTGTGATCTCAAAGGCTGCAAAGCCAGCACCACACAGAGAGGTGACTCGGTGGTGACCTCCAGGGTGATTTATGGAGCGCCGACACGTGTTTTCTGTCCCGCGAAATCCCAGACAAGGGCAGACTTAGGGTTCCTTTTTAAAAACCAGGGTGAGTGCAGAGCTCCCCGCTGGCTTACGAAGGCGTCGGGGCGCCCACCGCACCCCCTGCAGCCTCCGTGCCCCCCTCGCCGGGAGGTCCCCAGTCCTGACTCCAAATGCAGGGCGGGGGTCTGCCTCCAGCACACCCACCCTGATCCCCTCATTCCCAGACACAAATTTCCATGAAAACCAGACAGAGGACAGAGAGCGGGGCAGGAGATTCCAAACTCGCTGGAGATCGCAGCCTGGTTTCATTAGACTCGCTGGCTTGTTTCTTGTCTCCCTGTGCACGTCTGCCGTGGGGAACCAGCCGGACACCAGCCTGCCCACGCCGCGTGGTCCGCTGGGGACAGACGGTGCAGGAGGCAGGTGACGCTCCGGGGGCGGGGCAGCAGGGGACACTGGCCTGGGGTCACTGCAGTCCGCAGGGAGGCTCTCAGCACCGAGGAGGTGCCGCCTGCAAGTCCCTGAACCACCCACGCAGCCCAGCAAGCACAGGAAAGTGGTTCATCCTGGGGGACCCCACGGCCACCCTACGTCCCCAAGGTGAACGAAGTATAACCGCTTCCAAGAGCACATTTCTACCATTTCACACCAGCCCACGCCCAACGCTGGGGGACCCCGGGGCGGCACCTCCGGGGTCCTCTCCCAGGCCGGAGAGCAGTGCCCGCCAGGCGGCTCTCAGCCGGGAGCCTCGAGGTCTTCCCTGAGCGGCTGCCAAGGGGAAGGGCCAAGGAGGCCGTGCCCACGCCGGCGGCGACGCCGCGGCCCCGCGGCACACGGGCCCCCAGCACCCTGCTCGGAGCGCGCCTGTGTTCAGACCCTGGCCTCGCACACCCCCATGTGTCCACACGTTTGGGGGGCGGAACCCCGAGTGGATTATTTAAGGGGTCTTAGCGTGCTTCAGACGTCGCAACTGGAATTTAGACTTTAAATTTGTACTCCCACGGGGACCCGGCAGCTTCAAGGCCTCGGCCCGCAGGCACAGACGCCTGGTAGCGGGAGAGGGCGTCACTGCCGGGCTCCAGGGAGCCCCGTGTCCCCACGTCTGCCACGGGGAGCCCTCGGGGCCCCCTGACAACCGGGGATGTCGGGTGGGCCCAGAGCTCCCGCTGGGGCGTGGACATGCTGGGGTGTTTTCAGTAACTCACAGGGCGCCCCCTCACCCCCTCCCCACGGCGGCCGAAAGCCACTGCCCCGGGTGTCAGAACCCAGAAAAGCTGCCTGTTGGCTTTAACACTGTTTGGTTCTGTGACAAGCGCTGTCCACGGGGAAAAAGCACCCAAAGAGGAGCGGGATGACAGAAACGAGCGAGGGGCCAGGCCGCGGGGGCTGGAGCTCACCCACCAGGTGCTGCCACGGAACATGCCACGGAATACCACAGAAAGTGCCACGGAACATGCCACTGAACGTAGGGCTGTAGCGCTCCTCGTCGCCAGCGCACGGACTGGGAAAAGCGTAAACTGGCCTCTAAGGACCGGGGGAGGCCCGCCCCCTGCAGGGACCTTCCGACTGTCCGTGAACTGGCGTTGTGCTTCTAACCGCCAGGTAGACCGGCACCCTGAAACCCTGACGTAATCCGCGCTCCCGTCTCTCTCGGCCGGACTCTGCTTTAACATGAGTCTTGTGGAGAAGTGTGTTTCCTGGCCAACAATAAAGAAATTAACGGCTTAACGCCTAACGGCTGCAGGGAAAGTTACGTGGACACCAGGCGTCAATCCAACACGGGCCCCCTGCTGCCTGGGCCACGAGAGACCTTGTGACACGGTGTTGGTGACCAACTGCAGTTTTGCGGGGGGCCACGGAGCACCTGTGACATCGTGTTCCTGGGGTGTCCACATGTTATGAGTCCGAGAAAACTGCACAAAGAAATCTGGTATCGATGCTGCATAGGAGAGAGGTCCACAGCCGTCCCCGCTCCTCTCTGCCCCGAGGCGAGTAAACGCCAGCCACGTGCTGACCTCTGGAAAGACTGGAAATCCCCCCAAATCTGGCCTTTCTTGTCATTATTCTATCTTAAAGCCACACGGTGACGTAAATTTTACAGCCAGGGTCAAGCAGACTACAAAGCACTTTGGGCGCTGAAGAAGCGCATTGTTCCTGCTTATTCTGTGCTCGCGCTGCTGGATCTGGCTCTGCAGAGAGCGAGCACACGGGCCAGTCAGGTGGTGAGCAAGGACAGGCCCGCGTTTGTCAAGGCGGCGCAGGCAGGCTCACGTCAGCTCTGCGAGTTGATGGCCCCACGCGATCCACTCAGGGGACGAGGCTGCAGCCCAGACCAGCCCACACCCAGCCATCGGCTTCTTTCCGTGTGGCTCCACCCCGTCCCCTAATGGGGCGCCCTCAGCTTTCCAACGCCTCTAATTTGAAAGCTTTATGTTGAGACCATTCGTGTGAGTGGTCCGTGTTCCCAAACATTTCATTTTACCACCACATATTTGGGTTCTGGTCTACATGTGTTCCTTGCAAGAACTTGAAATCCGCCTTGTTCACTGCTGGGGTCTAAGCTTTCCCCGTCCTCCCTCTCCCACCAGGCTCCTCACACCAGCTTCTTTCACCCTCCCAGAAGGCTGACATCCTCGCGGACTCCTGCTCCCAGCAAGCCTCAGAAGCGCAAAGACGCAACAACAGCCCTGGCCCCGTCAAGTCCAGCCAGGTGTGACCCACGGCCGCAAGGAGATGGCAGCACGCTGGGGCCTGGGCTCCCCGTGGATGGAAGGTCACAGAGCCTGCTCCCGCCGCCTTCGTTCTGGGGAGCCCACCACCCCACGCACGGCCCCCCGGCCTCCCGCGACGCCCACCGGGCCCTGGGCAAACACACCCTCCCACGCAGCCTTTCTCTCACACTGCGACGCCACGCCAGAAGCCCCAAGCACCCACAACGCCACGGCCTCCGTCCACGGCAGAGAAACTGAATCCGCCCAAAGGAACGAGTCACTTAGCAGAAACGGGAAGCAAGAGCCGGTCGGCAGAGGGGCTGAGCTCAGGGCTCGGCACCGGCCCGGGACAGACCCCCTTGCCTTCCTGCGAAGAGCAAGAAATCACTCTCCTGTGCCTGTTTTAGTCCTACCAAGTCGGGGGGCCGGGGGAAGCTTCCCTGCAGGACAGTGACCTCGGCTGCAACAGTGTTCCCAAGAGGACTGTCACCTCAGCCACCACAGGTGTGAAAATCTCATTCCCACCAACACCATGCAATGATAATATCTAATTTAAAAGGAAGCTCTTAGTGTCTAAACTTCAGAAAGTTTAGAACTCGGGGCCCTCCCAAGGGGTTAAGTCTCAGCACTGTGACGCTATCTGCAGCCACTGAGGCCTGAGTCTGATCCCCGGCTTCAGGGTGCAGCAGACCCCTCCTATCTCCCCGCTGCTCCCCTCAGCAGTGGGTTTCAGGGGATCTGCCTGTTCTGGAGCAGGAAATTAACTCCACTCTGTCTCTGGTGGATCCGCTCATCAATAAATAAATCTTAAAAATATGTAAAAATAAAATGTATACACGTGCTAACGGTGTATCCTACACCTCACACCCAGGGCCCTGAGATTATCACGAAAGAAACAGAGAGGAAGAATTGGACTTGCAGTGTGCACAGACGCTGGGTCCTGACAATGCACTTCTGAACCTTCCAGAACGTCGGCGTGAATGTTACCCCAGTCAACAAAATAGAAAACAGATTGAAAAAGAGATCAACTCATGCAAAAGGCCTCCGTTAGACGCTCGACGGCTAAGCCCCTCTTCACACAGCCATTTCACCTCGGACGTCACATAACTCTCCCGCCCACGCGCTTCCGAACACGCATTGTCAAGGTAGCCCAAGTCCTCCGTTTCATTGCTAAGTGACTGTTTCTCGTAGGCACCAGGGTAGTGCGATGATGACATGTCCCTATAAATACAGAAGAACTTAAACGTTAGGTTAAATCGAAAACGTAGGCCTGGCGCTCCATTTCTGGATGCAACCTTTCATTTCTGAGTGCTGTCTACATCTTACTTACACTTAAATTTAGCAAAGTAATTTTAGGTCACCCGCCTTCTCTACAGTCACTCCATCTGCAACGGTATAAACATCAAGTGCTGGATTCTCTCTCCTTCCAATACTGAAATGATTAAATAAATAAAAGGTAACGTTGGGCGGGGAACATTTCCCGCTACCCTGAGGAAGTGGTGCAGATCGCCTGCAGCTGGAAATTGCTGTTGTTGGGACAGAATAGCTGCGGTCAGTCAGCGGGTGCAAGAAGCCCTTCGCTGACAAGGAGGGGTAACTCTCCAGGCGGCCAGCTGAAGGGGCAGGGGAGCAGGACAAGAATCACCCCTTGCTCCAGCCACAGGGGGTGGCCAGTGCTTCACCATCCCTGTGGGGTGTCAACCCCCCCACACACACCCACACACACACTGCGACACCAGGTATCAGAATGATCTGAAACAGTGTCCAAATACCTCTGCCGTGTCCGTTTGG
>NW_004567104.1:76280327-76281586 GCF_000260355.1 Condylura cristata
GGTGAGGGTGGGGAGCAGCAAAGTACGGCCTGACACAGGACACTGTCACATTCAGGACTCCCACTGCTGCTGAGGAAGGACACGAAGCTTCCAACAGTTGGGATCTGCTTACAGTGATTTACTTCTCCTTCAGGTGACCTTGCCCACAGCTTGCTTCCCAGGCTCCCTGAGTCTCACCGGAAAGGTGAAGGCGTCTTGTTGTAGACACCTCCTGCAGGAGCCCACCACACAGCGTGGACACCCATGGTGCACGGTCCCCCGCACCCCCACTCCAAACGCAGGTTCTTGCGGGCGTCCCAGCTCACTGTGGAGCAGGAAAGAGCCCAGAAACATCAGTTCCTCAGCTTGTGAAAAAATTAATTCCACCTTTTAGTAATTTTTATTGCCATTTTAAGCTAACAAGAAAAAAAAGTGTTAATATTAACATCACAGAAAAGAAGTTTGCAGGTTCTAGTACCTACTGATATATGAGATATGGCATATACATAAATCATATACTTAAATAATATTGCAGAATAGTAGGCGGATCAAAAATCAGTTTTGAAACTTCTGGAGATGTTTTACTTCTTACTTATTTATCTGGCATTCCACTGAGATCTTGATCCTTATCACAAATAAAATAGCTGATTCTATGACATGAGATTTCAGCAAGATTTTCCTTTAATACCAAAACAAGGTGTGAGAAGGGAGAGGGGTGCTCACCTTCGTGTATACCTGTCGCCCCATTCATAATCCATTCCATGGCAAACACACATTATTAAAATTACAGCTAGCAGGCACATGAGATAAAGTCACCAGGAATTAATAGAGAAACGTAGAATAACATCAATTCTACTCTGCATTCTTTTAATAAAGTGAAGTAATTATGAAGTGTTTGAAAGAAGAAACTGAATTGTAAGTATTCTTAAATTAGATATCCTTAACACTTAATTGTTATTTGTTTATTGGTGGATCACACATATATATTCTTAAACTTGCCGAAAGACACAACACTCATTCACCGTTCAGAGTAATTTCCAAGTCACTAACTCAACTCCACAAGAGTTACCACACCTTTAGGTAGCTTTGGGGGTGAGCAAGGCCCTCAGATAGCTTTGGGGGTGAGCAAGGCACTCCTGAAACTACTCCTGGAATTTTACATTTTTACATATTAGCCCAAAGTTTGCATAGCTGGTCCTGCTTCCAGTGACAATTTCAACAGTGTGATTAGCTCAATCATAATGTGATGCACAGAAGTATGTCTAGTCTCCCCCAGAAGA
>NW_004567104.1:76281686-76282615 GCF_000260355.1 Condylura cristata
AGAGCTGGCACAGCTGACTCTGGCAGAGAAAGGGTTAAGCCCAGGAATGTGAGGTTCTCTCGGTGATAAGGTGATTGTGGGGGGGGGGGGAGGATGAGGCCAGCCAGAGACTAAATTACTGGGAGAGAATTGAAAAATACTCAAACCCAGTCCCAGTGGTAAATAAACCATCTGCCTGAGTTTGCCATCCAGGGAAGAAAGAAATCCTTTTTCACTCCTACAGCGAAGTTTTCTGAACCACAGAAGTTTCAGCGACACGGAGGGTGCAGCACCCCTTAAGTCCTGTCAAAGGATAAACGAAATTTTCCTTATAGTAACGGATGTGAACATTAAATCCACATCTGCATTAAAATTGTTCATATCACTGCAGTTTAGTGTGCTAGTAACAATAACAATGACTGTCTTCTATTTTACAAAGTTTAAAAACCGATGCAGTATCTTCTATGAACGGGGATAAATGATGCATTTCAAACAGGACCCCAGAAAGGTAGCCGATTTAAAAAAAAAAAAATACAGGATATATTCTGAAGCAGCCAAGTTTGCCAATTAAGGTGCCTCATATAAACAGCTGCAGGGCGAGGTGTCAGAGGGCGGAAAGACTGAGACTGAGCGAGCGAAGGAAGGAAAGAGAGCCGAGCCGGTTCAGCAGCCTGCGGCGCCAGGGCAGCAGGAGGAGCGTCCATCGGGCGGGCGCGGGGCCCGCAAGAGTGACAGCTCCCAACCTTGGTGGCCACTTCAGCCCAGCAAGGGCTTTAACTCTATTACATACAAGAGCCAAAAGCCTCTTGCTGGATACTCCGGATTAGAGGCCCCGATTTGCTATCCTGGCCCTAGCTAAATTCGGGGTGTCCACGCCTTTCCACCCTCCCCGACCGCGCACCGTCTGGGAACGCGGGCCCAGCGAGCAGACCCTCCGGGTGTCGCACTGC
>NW_004567104.1:76283125-76289271 GCF_000260355.1 Condylura cristata
GCGGCCCGGGGTCAGGGCGCAGCGGGAGCCTGGGAGGCGGCGGGGAAGGAGGGAGTGGAGAAGAGGAGGAGGAGGAGGGAGCGGAGGTGGAGCAGAGGCTGAAAGGACGTGAGCACACAGTCCAGCCCCGCGGGAGACAACCCGGGACGCGACTCCGACTGGACTCCGATTCCGGGCGGAGAAAGGAACAGGGAGCAGAGAGCGGGCGAGGGGAGGGGAGGCCCGACGGCGGTGGGGGAGACCGCGGGGCGCTGGACCTCTTAACCCGGCGGTGCTTTCGGTGAGAAGTAACCAACACCCGCCCCCACCCCGCCCCAGTCTCAGCCACGACAGGCATTAAAAATAATAAAAGTTAAAGCGGCCGCTTCGGTAGCTTAAAATGACCTCCCACTGCCCGGGCTGCTGAGCCGAATTAGACCAGGGAGCCCGCCGGGCTGTTCAAGAGGCTTGGGGTCAAGGGCGCTGCTCTGAGAAGCCCAGAAGTCACTACCGGGGCCCCGAAAGCCCTCCCTTGGGGCGCGAGTGCCAGAGGCCAGGGAGGAACGGGGTGCGGTCACGCCGCCGCCCCAACACCCGGCCAGACGCGCGTGGTGACACGGGGCCGCATGGGAACACTGTGTCCCTTCAAAACAGCCTCCAGAAGGCGGAGTCAGGAGGTGGGCTCGAGGCCTGCTAACCCCCTCCAGATGTTTTAGGTTAGCAGCGAGCTCTGCCATCAAAATCGCGCCTACCTGGGAGCCGCGGGTCTGCGCTCATGACCCGCCAGAACCGCACAGCCGCTGCGGATCTCTAGGAACCATTGGAGAGCCTTCTCCTGCGAGCGCTCCTTTCCGACCGAGTGAAAACGACCCGTGTTCCTCCCTCTCCAAACTTTTTAACAGCCAAGAATTCCGCAAGCAGCCAGAAAGAAAACTAAGTCCTCCCCACCCCCACCCCAAGGGAAGGGAGGGAATAAGCCCTCCTTTAATTTGAAAAATAATAATTAAAACTCCCTCAACTTTTAAGGCCGGGCAACATAATCTATTAATTGGTCGCTATTAACATGCAGTTTTATTGGCGCAGCGCACAGAAGTCTGATTGTGAAGGAGGAGTGTTTTCAATGAAAGTGGGGTTATTTTAGCTGCAGACGTGTTTACATTTCTGTGGTTTAGTCTATAACTTTCTCTTTTTCTTGCTTCAGAATTCTGCCCCGTGAAGCAAAGTCCTGAGCTCCCAGACATTCCAAAAAGTCTGCCAAAATAATAGAAAAAAGGGGGGGGCAGAAAGACCCCCAGGTCCGGGTCACGCTGGGGCTGTCAGCAGGCAGCGGGCATGGGTACTAGTGAGTGCGTCCTCCCCACACACTTTCCAGCTTCAAAAAAAGTCTTCAGCGTTCCATTTCCTGTTTGCTGGGGAGAAAATAAAATTGGTCTAAGCAGCTGAGTTTAGAAACCGCCTTCTCCGGGACCTATAGATTCTGAGAGGCTCTTTAACCCTAGAGACGCCAAGCGAACTGGAGAATCCGCGGTTTCAGCCTCTCCAAGGAAGTTTCTTTTTCAAATGGACAACCTTGGTCATACTGCAAACGCCTCCTCCTCAGAAGCGTCTTCAGCAGGCACGCCCCGCAGCGTGAGGCCAAGCCCACCTCCATACAGGTGCCCTGGAAGAGGAGGAGGGAAGCAGCCTGGAGACGCGCCAGATGGGCGGCGCTTTTCCCAGGTGCGGGGAGACGCCACGAAGCAGATCCTGCGGGAAGGCGCCTGTTCGGAACTAGGGTCGGTCCCTTCCGCAGGCGGGAGCACTGGCCCCGGGCAGCGTCCGTGGCGCCCTTGGCTCACTTGAAAGGCAGATGTCTCAACTTCAGGCGCCCTGGTCTTAAAAACATCCCCCCCACCTCTCCCCTCAACTACGGGTTACAGTCCTGGGGTCCTTTTCTGTTTTCCGAACAGCCCAGATCCAAGAAACCGAACTGCGGTTTGCAATCCTCCTCTCAGCCGCTAGTTTCCGAAGCGGGCCACCGAGCCCTTGACGCTCGGGAGGGGCAGGTAAAGGCTGGAGGCGGAGTCTCGTCCAGGAAATGGCGCTCGGCCAGCAATGCTTGCTCCGGGGGTCACTCTGCTATCGGCCATCCTCCCCTAGCCCCGACAGCAGAATGGCCGGAGGCCCGCTGGAAAATTAGGTGTGCTCATTGACAAAAGAACTGTCTTATGAATAAAGAACTGCACTTTAATCGTAAAAGGAAACCGGTTCCATCCACCCAAGTTACCCCTGTTGGGAATGGAAGTAATGAGTCCAGAAGACCCACAATGTTGGAAACAATGGCACTTGTGACTCCCCCACACCTGTCCTACTCTCATTCCCCAAAAGACACGGGGTGGGGAGAAAGGAGTTCAGTTCGCAAAACCTTAACGGCTGGAATCTCCGAGAGACAGCGCCAGGGTCGTTCACGCTGACAAATCTCAGAACCCAGAATCCCAGCGTGTTGCACCAATTTCCAGCAGAGTCATCGCCTGTAACGCATCCGTAGCTGCGGGCAGGACGTTCCTCCTGCTCCATCAGGACAGGTCCTCCGAGGACACCACAGTCCAGGTGGCCCCTGAGGAAAGTGGGTCTGGGAGTTAGACCCTGGCACCCCCCACCACCACAAGGGGAGACCAGCAGGACTCGGAGCTGGGAGGCTCTCGCTATCCAGGACAAGGACAGACGCGAAAAGCTGTTGTTCTAAGTTACTAGAATGCCGCCTAAAAGGAGCGTTTTGATAAAAACACCACTCGACACATTCAGTAAGGATTAATATTTTTAAGTCGTTTCTGCAGGAGATGGCCTTCCTTCTATATAAAGTTTTATGGTTGATTTAATTCTTTTTGAAATCCCTTTTATCCAAAAGATGGTTCGGATTAATTTAAGTAGTTGTTCCTGGATAATGTCAAGATCTTATTCAAGGAAATGTCCCGCGTGGGCTTGTCACACCTGTTAAATATAAGCCTCTTTTGCTTTTGATATTCTGAGAAGGGCCTTAAAAACTTTACATCCTTCAATATGGAGATTTAATTGCTTTACCCATAATAAAAATAATCCCTATAAAATTCAGATCGTGGCTATTTCAAAGCTCAAAGACGATTGCATTGGGGTGTAAAGGCTGCAGTTCAAAAAGTCTTCCACGTTTAATACAGCGCGCATGGCTGCAGTTACGAGCTCTACACTCCTGGTTATCATTTCGTAGGCTCTGGGCTTTGCTCTCCTTGCAGAGTGTGTTCAAGCTCGTTTCGTGGCTGAGCAGTTTTGCGCACATGCGTGACATGCCCAGGGGCCTGTGGCCCTTGCGGCCGCAGGGTGCCCATAGGGAGGAAGCCCGTGGCTCTCTCTAAAGGAGGGCCTGGGGGTGCCCCAGGCTGACACTCTGGGGTCAGGCCCTCTGGGAAAGGGGTTAGTGTGCCCCTTAGCACTCGGGGCTCAGGTCCCTCGGGTGTCCCCCCTCACCCCCCCCTCCCCCCCCCCCACGCCCTGACCTTCTCCCATCCAGGAGTGGGGCCAGACAGAACAACTCTTCCCATTCCTGGTCCGCCCTGCCTCGACAGCCCAGACAGGGAAGAGGGGGAACAAGGGCCACCACTCTGGATTAGGGCTTCTGAGTCCTGAGTCGGAGCGCCCCTCCCCTGGGCCACCCTTCCCAGACCCCAACTTCTGTCCTGATGGTCAGTGAGCCGAGGACGGGGACACATACCGCAGGCGGGCCTCCAGCATGGCTGATATCTTCGCTCTCGGCTGCTGAGATGTCCATGCTGCACGAGCTTCCCTTCCAGAGGAGCGGGCTTCAGGCAGTCTCTGCGCTGAAGCACTTTTCTCGCCTAGTCAGCTCTAGGTCTTGGTACTCTGTGCAGCCCTCAGTGACACCTGCTGACTGCAGACTGCCCCCGGAACTGGGGAGCTCCTGCCAACTCGCCCCACGCAGGACGTGAGCTGCTGTGAATTCCCCGTGCCCGTCTGCGAGCCTGGGGACAGGATGTGCACGAGGGGCCGGGGCGCTGATTGCAGAATGAATTATAAGTCTCAGCGCTATCAAGCTATGGCAGCCACCGTGGCCTGAGTGCGATCCCCGGCCAGGGAGGGACCCACAGGGCGCGGCAGCCCTCTCCTGACCCGCCCGCTGCTCCCCTCAGCAGTGCACTTTGTCCTTCTGCCTGCTCTGCACCCCACTCTGTCCCTGGGGAGTCCTCTCACCTCCCCTGCACCTCTAGCCTGTACCCCAGCTCTTATATATGTAAATAAATATATCTTTAAATAAATAAATAAAAATTTGAGCTTGGACTTGCATGTCTTTATTCATTTCAGTTTTCCTGGTGACTTATTTTTCTTATGTTTTACAAAAGATCTGTTGACGATATATTTGACTTTTTTTTTTTTTTTTTTAAATCAAACCGAGGCCCTCCCTGGTGGTGCAAAGGGTTCAAAGGGTTAGGATGCAGCACTGCAAGCTCACTGCAGCCACTTCAGTGTGAGTTCGATCCCTGCCCTGAAGGTGCCCACATGGTACAGCGGACCTCTCCTGCCCCACCCACGGCTCCCCTCAGCAGTGTACTTCATCGATCTGCCTGCTCTGCTCCCCGCTCTGTCAAAAAGGAAAAAAAAAAAAACAAATTGCGATGAGCTCCATGGAGAGCTTGCAGCGGCAGCCGTGGGCACAGCAGTCCCACCACCAGTGAGCGCACGGGGAGTTAAGCCAAGCGACTGCTTCATTTGAGGGGAGCAGATGAAAGTCCTAAGCTGACCCTGCTCAGAAAGCGACGCTTTCCTGCGAGTCATCCGAGTCAGCTGGTGATGAAAATGAAGACACAAAGGTGGAGGAGCTCCTTCCCGGGAAACCGGCTGCGCGTGAGCTAAGGCGAGGGGCTCCCTCATGGGCCAGCTGGTCTTCCACACTCTGGGTCCAAGTTTCCCTTCTAACTCAACAGTCACCCTGGACTGGGCTCCCTAGGCTTCTCTCTGCCCTCTCTGTGCGCTGTCCACCATTTCCACTTTCTCAGGGTCAAACACAGCACTGGCAGACAATCACCTGGACCAAACAGTTGCCGGAGGCGCTGACTCGTCAACATGTCCCCTGACCCCAGAGAGCGCAGTATGGAATCCACCCCTGCGCCCTAAATAAGACCCACCCAGCCGGGCCCCTCTGAGTTCACAAACAGTTGGGGAGAGTGTTCCCTCATTCCCCAAAGCTTCCATCTCCCTGCTCTCCAGGGGCTCTGCAGAAGACTCTGGGGCCCCAGAGCTGGCCGGGCTGTGTAGGGTTCGCGCAGAGGTGCAGCCCCGGACCAGAGAGGGCCAAGCCAACCTTCCAGCTCCCACCGCAGAGGCAGCGTCAGCAAAGTTCCCTGGAGGGCTTCTCTGGGTTGGAGCCCCCAGGAGTTGTGAATAACCCCCCATTCTTTCTTGGCCCACCCCGTTTACCCCTCTCTTCCTCTTTCCCACTCCCTCATTCATGCTTCCTGGGTCACTTTCCAGATCTACTCCCTGAACCCCAACCCAGAAAGCCTGTCAAGTGGGCTTGCCACGGGAACCAAAAATAGCACATCTCGCTCGGTGTCCAGGTGTCGGCCACGTGTGCCCACCCTGGCCTGCCAGCCTGCGGTGCCCCTGCCCGGAACCTGACCCAGGAGTGAGCCGAGTGGTACAGCCAGCATTAGGCTTAGAAAGACGTAGAAGTCCTTCTCTACGGGCAGCACGGCCCAGCGGTGCTGAGGACACGGGCCTGTGTCTGGAGGTCAGCAGACTGAAGGACGCCCGGCCCAGGGCCCCTCTGCAAGCCTGCCCGCCGGCTGCCCTCCACCCGCCCCCGGCACACACACCGCCTGCCAGGGCTCAGAGTGGGCCACGCTGGTCCTCCCTGTCTCCTGCCAGCCCTGTTTCTTGATGTGGTTCTGTCCTATTTATCTTAGTGTTCTCGCACCTGGCGCGTGGGAGAGACTGAATAAATGTTGCTTAAACTGAGTTGAAGGGAGTTAAATTAAGTCTACTTTGAGTTGGATTAAAACAAATGAGAGCTAAAAACAAAACAAACTAGTCTGTGTGAACTGTTACTAGATAGATGGGTGAGGGGTAGGTGGGTGGATGGGTGGGTGCGTGGGTGGATGGGTGGGTGGGTGGATGGATGGGTGGGTGGGTGAGTGGGT
>NW_004567104.1:76289693-76300872 GCF_000260355.1 Condylura cristata
GATGGATGGATGGATGGGTAAAGAGGTAGGTAGGAAGGTGAAAGAAAGGACAGAGATTGACAGGTAGATAATATATAATAGCACTTACATGTAAACACATACTCTCTCTTCCAAACAGTTGAGGCCCAACATCAAGCCATGTCCTTCCATTAATCAGCCAGGTACAGCGTTCCATGGATTTGTAGTGACCTCAACAACAATTCAAAGGAAGCTCGGGAAAGACAGCCTCGGAGCTGGGGGCCTCACAGGCAGTTCCACAGAAGAGCATGCCAGCTTTCCCCTCAGACAGTTCTGAGCAGCGTCTCCCTTGTGTCTGTGGTTTCTGGGCCCACCATGGGCCAAAGTGCTGCAAACCGCCCAGGGACGCCCTGGCTGGTCACAATGGAAATGAAGTCACCTGCGCACTGCGTGGCCTCCCCGTGGGCCCGGCGGCCACGCGCCCTCACCCTCTCTCCTCCCAGACCCGCTGCAGCCTCTCCAGCCACGCAGGTCTCTCTCCAGCGCGCAGAGGCCCGGCCCCTTCTGCCCAGCCAGGGCCACCGCGGCCGCTCTCCTGGAGCAGCCTGCCCGGCCGTTGCTGCGGGTCCATCCCCAGACTCTCGCTCCAAAGTCACTAGGCTTTCTTTTTTAATAATCTTTGGAAGTGATCCCAGCTTAAGAAGGAATGAAACTCAACATTCAGCCAAATACAACTTCTGAATAATTTAAACGAGAGCTACTTAAGTCTTCTGAAAACAGCCCCAACCCTACAATCTCTGATGAGAACAGGAAGAAAAAAATCATGTCCCAGTGTGCAGAATCCGAGCCGGTGCAGATGCCACGTCTCCCCAGAGACTGTCCTTACTGTTCTGGCTGAGGGGCCGGCTGCCGGCTCTGCAGAGGACCCCGGGCCACTGCTCAGGACTCTGCGGCGCGAGGTCTCTGCGTTTCGTGACAGCCCGGGCCACCCTCAGATTTTCCTGGGTTTCGTCTCCTCTTACACAGACACATCGGAGACAGCTGCAGCCACAGCCAAGGCCCCCGCTCGCTGCAAGCAGCGTCTGCGGTGGTCATTTGACATGTTGATCCGGATTCTCCGTGCCCCAGAGCTAAGGCTGACCAGTCCGCGGAACGTGTCCTTTCTCCCCGCCAGGGCGCCAGCATTGCATGAAGAACCGCCAGAGGGGCTGTCCGCCCACCGTGATGCCCGGACCCGCGGGCGTCCTCGAGCCCCGGCCTCGTACAGGGGTGGGAGAGGGGGGAGCTAGCCGCCCAGCCTCCCCGAGCCTGCCTCCTGACGGGGGTGCACGGGGTCTCCCCAGGGCCGCGCCCTCAGGGGCTTGGGAGGAGGCCAGCACAGCAGTCACGGGGCGCAGAGGGCGTGTGGTCAGCGGGGGACCTGTCCAGTCGCCACCACATGCAGAGCAGCTGCGGCACCTCCAGGCTTATGGAGACAAACCCCAAGGTGTCCACGCTCCCTGGGCCACGGCATGCCCTGCCGGACGGTCACCGACCTGTGGCCCTCTTCTGCGCCTCTGTCTGCCAGCCCACGGGGGTTGTTTTGGTGCGGGCACTAGGTGTAGCGATGTGGCTGCGGCTTGGGACAGGCCCCCGTGTGTGGTGCAGGGGCCGGCAGCCCTCTGACCCGCTGGCCGGTGCTGCCGTCCATGCGGAACGAGCCCCGGGCTGCAGCGCTGAGGGCTTCCGGAGCCGGGCACTGCGGCTGCCCTGGGGCCAGCACTCTGCCCACAGAGAAGCCTGGGCTTTGGGGTGCTGGTTTTGCCTGTTTCGCTTATTATGCTCAGAGCCGGCCCAGATGAGATTATTGAAGATTACCGAGATGATAATGGAAGGTTTTTTTTTTTCTTGAGTTAAAAGGGTGAAAGCTTTTCCAATAGCAGGGGCGAGGTGGACTTCCGGCAAGCGGCTCGCGGGGCGCTGACCGCCCTGTGGTCACCGCCTCATCGTGCTGAAAGTGGATGAGTGGTCAAATCAAGGAGCCCGTCCGTCTGCACGCTGAGCCTGGCGCCTGCCCAGCCAGGCCGGGGGCACCCCGTGTCGTGCCTTCCCCCTCCAGGAGCTCTCATCTCTGCGGGGTGGTGTCCGTGGGCTGTGCAGCCCAGAGCGTCCCGTAAGGGCGATGAGAGAAGACCTGTGTCTGCTCACAAGATTCACGCCCACATGCCAGGGGCAAAGCAGATGGGAGAAATCTGTGTCTTACCTGATGTTTCATTATGCTGTCTATTGAGGTAAGTGGTTTATAGCCCTGTATGAGTGGAGGTCCACACCTCTGATGTGATTCTCCACCCACTGGGCCCCTCCCCTTTGCTTTTTTCCTGTTCCTTTGTTTTGTTTCTTTCTATTTCACATATGAACCAAATCGCCTGGGATATGTCTTTCTCCCTCTGGCTTATTTGCTCAGCACCCTGCCCCAGCTCCATTCTTGTTGACGCAAATGGCAGGAGTTTGTGCTTTTCATGGCTGCGTAGTATTCCACGGAGTTCCACTTCTTTCCCACTCATCTGTCACTGGGCACTTAGCTTGTTTCTAGTCAGTGCCTCGGCTACTGAAAATAATCAGAGCCAGTTATTTTTAAGTAGGTTCAAGCGCTACCTGTGTAGGAAGTTATGTGTGTGTATGTGTGTATATTTATATATTATATGTATGCAAGAGAAATCACAAGGAAACCCACATCTCCCAGTGACGAAAACATAAATAAGGTCTTGTGTGAATGAGCAGAATTCAATTCCAATAAACCATGGAATGTAGATTTTAGAGATGGAAGTTGAACCCCACTGCACAAAAGCTTTCATTACCATGCTAATCAGATAAACTCCGAAGCTGCAAGTTTGAATTGGGAATAAAAGAATAAACGATATTTGCCCCAAGCCCCCCAGCACATATCTGAATGTTTGTTGCTTTATTTGTTGATGTGAGAGTTGAGAAACATGGAGAACACTGTGTTACACGTTGGCCTTTGTGAATCTTCAGGAAAAGCCTGGAAATAAATCCAAAATATATATAAGATGCTTGCGGAGAGAAATTAAATGCCGGGGCCTGACTAATGCTATTAAGAAAATTGGGTATAAATGCAAAAGTGAAATTATGCTGTAGGCCCCGCCCACTGTCTTGGCCCCAGAAATCCGCTATTTTCTTGAGCTTGTTCCAAGGTCGGAAATCTCCTCCTGCTGTCTCTCCCTCGGCAGCCGCCTGCCTCGCCGGGGGCCGTCTTGTGCTGTGGTGGGCACTCGGCAAACCGAGTCAGCGCTCCATCTTCCGTTCCTGCTTCTCCACTTCTTGGGATCACGAGTCCACGCAGAAGCTAAAAATTACCGTGGTAGCCTGTCTTTCACCCGGCGGTCGCCAAGTGGCCACCGAAACCAAGCAGAGGCCTGCAGGCCACGCCGTCCCGTCCAAAGCCCGGCCTCAGGAAAAAGCTGCCCGTAATTAGCCGATTCTGGGTAACTGAGAATTCCACCCGTGTTCCAGACACAGTTTTGCACGTTTTGAGAGAAAAGCTTAACCACAACCCCTAAAACTTCTAAAGCAAACTGCACTGAGGATTCCAGGTTTTAAATTTCTAGGTAATAGGCCCAGGGTAGCTCATTGTGGGATACATCTGTAAATAGACTAGAAGCGGAGAATGAAAAACTGCAGACCAGTATTTGAATTTTCTTCTCATTTCCTTAATCAGAGCTTAATTTTGCATCGCATATTCTTGACGCTTCATTGCAACGGAAACAGAAACCCTCTTCAATTTTCTGAGAAAATAATCCCATTCTTGATGTTCCATAAGCAGAACCCTGTTACCTTCCTCTTTTTCTTTAAAAATTATTTTTTGTTCACATTATCTTTATTGGAGAGTCGCAGATGGCAGCCGACTGGTAAGCAGGGAAAGAATGAGCTTCTCCACAGAAACTGGGGGCGTCTGGGGTGATTAAACAGGGCAGTTGGAAGCAGCCTGAACACTGAGCGGCCCCAGGCCCCCCACCCAACACCACGGCGTCCTGCCTTTCCAGGGTTTCATCTCCTTTCATGAATCATATTTTTAAAAAAAATCTAAGTCAGAAAATGATGTTTTCTACCCCAAGAATGGTACATGCAAAACTCCTTGGAATTCATGAAGGGGGCTGGGGGCCTGAGCGTTTCTCTGATTTCTTTTCATAAGTGACTATATTTTAACTTGAATTATCAGCACACTCAACAAGATATGCCCCTTGGTCATGGAGTGACCTAATTTTTTCACTCCGCAAAAGCTGTTCCAAAGACAATGTGCATTTCAACAGCAGCATAAATAACAGCATTGTGGGGAAGCCCAGACGCAGCCAGGGCGGCTGTGACTCCTGCCCCGGCCTCGCCAGCCCTCCCCGCCGAGCGGGGCCACACCTCTCTAGAAATACTCGCTTTCTTAATGAAAACCATATTTAAAAAAAAAAAAAAAGAGAGAGAGGTCTGCCTGACCCGCTGAAACGCCTGGACAATCTTGAATGTCAGTTTCAGACGACACGTGTCTTATGAAAGTCTGGGGCCTCGGCCCGTCTGGCCAGCGGGCTGTGTCCCACGTCTTTATGAGAAAGAGGGACAAAACTTCTGTTTTTGGCATTTTATATTGGAGTCTGTTTCAAGCGGGGAGGAAAAAAATAGCAACGTCGAGTCTAGACAGAAGAGATGGGGGTGAAATCTGGAAGCCATTCACCTCGCCAGGGCAGTGGCACGGCCGGCAGGGATCGCCTTACACGGCCTAATTACACATGAAAAATGTGCACAGCGTTTCTCCCAACTGCCTGGAAAAACAGACTCTGCGATGGGGCGCTGGGCCGGGGGCAGCTGAACCGCCCGCGTCTGGCCAGCAGGTCCCGCCCCCTGCATTTTGCACTGTGCTTTCCCCCCACGCCGCCCAGATGTTTTGGTGGGTTCTCAGTGTGGCAAGCGGTCGCCTCCTCCAGGGAAGCTGGGGCTGTTCACGGAGGTGATGGGGAGAGACTCAGACACACTCCGGAGAGACTCTGAGGTCGAAGCTGTGTGTGGGACCTGATTTATGGCTTGTTGATTCGTCGCCACTGGGACAACTTCTAAGTCCCTTACGTAGGGGCCCGTTGGGGCCATCACAGCCTCCGTGCTGGGCACGTTCTGCATTTTAAGCAGGATCATGGGTTGGTTTGTTTTTGCTTTTTTTTCTTTTTTAAAGATTTATTTATTTGTGCATACAGAACTGGGGTACAGGCCAGAGGTGCAGGGACAGTGAGAGGATCACCAGAGACAGAGCGGGGAGCAGAACAGGAAGATCGACGAAGTCCACTGCTGAGGGGAGCAGCCAGTGGTCAGGAGAGGTCTGCCACGCCCTGTGGGTCAGCTCCAGGGCGGGGATCGAACTCATGGCTTTAGCTTCTTAGTGCTGCGCTCTAACCCGCTGGGCCACCAGGGAGGGCCCAGATTGTGGTTTTCCAGAGAGGCCTTGAGGGTGTGTTCCCCCAAGGGTTCAAAGCACTTTTCAGCTGTGATCACGTGGCCTCAGAACAGTCCCGGACCTAAGGAGACCTGAGGCCGTCGCGGGAACTGGGTGGACAGAGAGGCTGCGCTGCCTCGGGCCGAGGGCAGGCGGTGGCTGAGGACCCGTGTTCCCACTGGACATGAGCGTAGGGAGCGAGACATGACGCGTCTGGTTTATAAAGAGCAGTAGACCTTGGTGACCTGCCCGCGTTCTCACGTAGTGCTGGTGACTGAGCCCAGAGGAGCTCAGATTTCTCTGGCCTCCTCATTCTCCAGCCTTCACCAAGGAAGCTGAGCAGAGGCTTGTGATCCCCAATCTGTCCGTTACCGTGTGAGCTGGCCGCCTGTCTGTGGGGCCTCACCCACGCACTTAAAATTCAGTTGTACGGCAGGTGCACACAAAAGGGTCAATGACGGGTTTATTTACAGAAGGGGAAAGGAAAAGGCACAACCCAGGGAAAAAGAGCGGGACACAAGGTAACTGAATACCTTACCTGCTCGGTGACTTGGAGCTCTGGTGACAAACTAACTGAAAGCCCCAGTCACCCAGTCCCGAGAGCCGTTTCCTGACCGACTGAGAGAGACCCTTGGACAAAATGGCTCCCTAAGTCCCAGAATGCTGCTTAGCTCCGCCCTTGGGTCCTCACAGTTCTCTCCCTGGTACTGCTGGGAGCTGTCGTTTCTCATCACTGGAGTAGGGGTGGAGTCCACAAAACTCTGCAGAGTTCCTTTAGGACATCCTTCCCCTTAACATGCCCACATGCAGAACTTGGGGACCCCCGGCACATTTTTCCTGGCTAGATGCCACCGCCTCCTCACCACCCCTCCCCCCAGCCTACGCCATAGCCAGTGATGGCTGAACTGGACCATCTTCGGTCTTCATGAACTCAGGGCTGGCCGGACAGGCAGGCTGTCCGCACCAAGGTGGGGACAGTGGGGTGGCCGCCTCTGTCACCCGACACCACAGGTGAGGGAGAGGAAGTCTGACGCGTGCAGAAAGCCACTTCCCCGCGTCCAGTGGAGAACTGGACCAGCAGAAAGCTCTGCGTTACGGACCTCCGGCTGGGAACTGAGGCCTCCCTTGTCCAAGTCCCGGGCCCAGCCTGGGCCACAGGTCAGGGCTCCCGCTTGTAAGCGCCTCTCGCCCTTCCCTGCTGCAGAGTTCCATCTTTGATCCTCACGGGACCTCCGACCAAACACAAGGACCCCCTCCACGGGTGAGCCCTGCCCCCCGCCCCGACAGCTGCCCCAGATGCCTGTGGCTACTCCCCAGGACATGTCCCTAAATTCATAAAACAGGCCCCAGGAGGTCTCAGAGCAGCGGACCTGATGCCAGCCATGTCAGAAAGAACCTCTGCGGGCGACTCACCTCCTCGTGAGTCACTACGGAACCTACCCGGTGCCGCCGCTGGGTCCTCCTAACGGCAGTCTGCTGAGCTGGGCACGGGGGGCCCCCACAGCCTGTGCACAGCGGTGGCCAAGTCGTGCATAACACACGCACCGTATCAGGAGAGGACAGGCCAGTGGCCAGCGAAGACCGGCATTCTTCCTTCTCCCACCCAAGCCCACCAGCCCTCCCCGTCCGCCGGTAGACACCCGCGGCATCTGCAGGAGCGCGTCTGTCTCCGTGCACTGCGAACCCACACCTGGACCCGCGGAGACGTGGCGTGGACGCGTCTGGGTGTTGAGCCGCTGGGCGGTGTGGACGGGCCTCACCGGCCCTGGGTCTGGGCCGCCGTGCTGTCTGCAAAGCCACGCTGTGTCTGTGGGCGGCAGGGGGCCACTCCTTAGGACGCCCACAGCAGTCTTGGGGAGGCAGCAGGATTATCTGCTAATCTGGGGAGGAAACTGGGGCGCAGAAGCCGAGGGGGCCACGTGGGTGTCCAGTAGCCAGTAAATGGCAGAGCCAGAAAGTGGCCGACCCCTGCACCTCAGGCCAGAGGGGACAGGCGGTCCCCAAAGGATTCTGGGGAGCCCCAAGGGCCCAGCCCACCTTTAGCCCCGTGGAAGCTGGGGCTCTGCACCACTGAGAATTGGGGAGCAGCTGGTTAGTGGTGAGAACGCCTCGAAGATCTGCAGTCACCTCCCCCATCTGGGAAGCGAGTAATGGCTTCATTACTCTTTACTGTGAGTCTGTTTTCCACCCCGGGGTTATCACCTGGGTGCCTGTCTGAACCCCACCCCATTCCAGGACCCCTCCTAAATTTTTTTGGAACACTGTGGACATTGGAAGAAAGCCTAAAATTGTTTGCAAGTGGCCAGGTGAGCCGGGGGCACAGGAACAGTCCCAGGTCCAGAGCCCCTCATCCACCGTGACCGCCGGGTACTCCCCAGAGGCCATTCAGAGGGCCAGGTCAGGCAGGCCCCGTGTCGCTGGTCTTCTGCTGCTCCTGGCTCACAGCGCCCAGGACTCCTGGAACGTTCTGAACGGAGGAGCAGGGGAGCAACATCATCCAAATGGTCGGTCTCTGACCCTCAGCATCAAGCCTCTTTCCCCGCCACGGGTTTATGCAACTGCGGTCACTGCGGATGACTGTGGCCAGGGACCCCACGCTGCACCCACTGATCCCTGGGGATGGGGGGCGCTGGAGACTGGATCCTTACCAAAGGCCGAAACTTCCAGAAAGTCCCAAAACAGCGGGGCAGAGTTTCCCAGCTACCACATGGAGGAGATGGGCAGTGGTGCCCGGGGGGCCTGAGGCCCGTGCTGGTCCTCCCCCCGACACCCCCACCTCCACCGACCTGCTCCTCGCCCCACCTGCTACTGCCATGTCCTCTAAAGTCCTGGACTAACCGGGAAGCTCGGCCACTGCCCGGCCCTGTGACCTGCCAGCTGCTCTTGCAAACTGATGGCGCCCCCGGAGGGCTCACGGACCCTGGTTTACACCCACGGGGCAGGGCAGTGGTGACCGGCCTTGAGGCTGGCCCTGCGCTGGAGCGGCGGCCTGGCGAGTGAGCCCTTAGCCTGAGGGAGGGGTGTGCTCTCTGGGTGCAGGGGTCTCTGGGGAGGAAAACCCCTCCCACGGGGAGACTGGGTCCCAGAATCACCCCTTTTGAAACTCAGTGGGCACCCCGCCTCCACCACGTAGCTGTGCCGCTTCGGACACATTCCTAAGCTCCTGGGCCTTGTTCTCCTGGGAGGGTGGAGACAGGGCCACATCCCCACCGGTTTCTGTAAGTCAGGGTGACGGCGGGCGCGGCCTGGCGGGCGGGCGGGCGATGGCGCCCTCCACAGCGGCCTTGCTGCGAAAGGTGGAAGCTCTGCCAGCCTCCATCGCGTGCGCTGCCAGGCCAGAGCTGGGGTTTCACGGCTGTCACTCGGGCAGACGCGGGCGGCAGAGCTAGCCGACATTGGAGCCGACACCCACATCCCAGATCAGCCCTGCGCCAGGTCCGGGAGGAGGGCTGGGATGTGGAGGGTCCGGCCGCCCGACTCTGCCCGGGGGACCCCCCCGCAGCCCAAGAAGAGGGCACCAGGGTCGGGGGGGTGGGCAGTGGGTTCAGCCACCAAAGACCATTCTCCTCTCTGCACCTTTAGGCCTCTGGGCAATGTTAACAGCGCTGAAGCCCAAGACAACCGCCTGGCCCTGCTCGGCCTGACTCCGGCACAGCAGCCCACCAGTCCAAAACCCTCATCGGGTGATGTGGTGACTCTGCTGGACCCCGATGCACCTGTCCGCCCTGGCTGAGCTCGTGCCTGGGTGAGCGCACGCCCCAGTGAGGCCGGCAAGCAGGTCAGCAGCGCCCAGCGCGCTCTGTCCTGCCAACAGCTGCAGCCCGCTGCTGAGTTTCAAGTAGAAGCTACCAGAAGCCCCAGGCCCGTCAAACACGCACCCCACTCCCTGCTGGGCACATTTCCCGTTTTCCCCTGCACCTACAGCCCTGCATAGGCCCATGGCCGGTCCTGACAAACAGACTCCGGACTCCAGACCCCCGGCTCCTGCTTCAGTTTCTCGCGTCTCGAGTCTCCTACGGGCAATGCACGAACGTAGCGGTCAGCGCACCCCTCGGTGGGTTTGCAGCAAGGTGAATTTTGAAAATCTATACTGACATCTTGCAGAACAGTCATGCCTCACTCCAACCCAAGCCCCTGTTGAGAGCCGTAACGCGGGCAGCCCTGACTGGACAGGAGGCGGCAAGGACGCCGGGGCTGCCCAGGCCCAGGCCTCTCTGAGTCCCGCGTTTCAGTTCACCCACTTTGAACTCCTGGGCCACACCGGAGCGCCCCAGCCTGAGGCTGAGGCGGCCCCGGGACGGTGCCAGTCAGCGATGGCTCGGAGCCCTGTGCCGCCCTCGGGCACTAGAGTGGGGGGCGCTGTAGCTGGGGGACGTGTCAGGGAATGAGCAGCGCCCGAGAAAACCGCCTGGAAAGCCCCGACCAGCTGGAGAGCCTATTGTCGCTCTTGTCTGGCTCTGGTATTGTCACAGAGGAGCGAGGCCAGGGCCCAAGACCAGGATTTCAGTGCACCTGCCTCTTCCGCTCCCCACTCGGTCTCTGGCGAGTCCCCTCACCCTCTATACTCTGGCCTGCACCCCGCTCTTGTGTGCATAAATAAATATTTATGAATACACACGCGCGCACACATATACGAACTGGCTAGACACGCAGGGTGAGCGTGTGTGTGTGTGTGTGCTTGCGTGCGTACTAGTAACCAGCAGCGGTGGGGAGAGGGGAGGGGAGCGTGAGCGTCTGTGGGGTCCTGCACCCCTTTCCCCCCCGCCGTTACCCAGCTAGCAGCTGTCTGGGTGAATTTCCTCAGTGAACTGTGTATAGCATCCCCTGTAGTTCTTTCAAAATTCTAAAGTGTCTTGCCTGGCGATGATGATGGTGATAATAAATTAAAAAAAAAAATACTACGCAGGCAAATACCTCTTAGCTTCTGCCACCGTGGTGCAAGGCAGAGTCTGCTTCCGATTTCAGGCCTTGTTACGGCTGCTTCTGCTCAGTGGAGCTCTGGAAGGTGCGCCTGTGTGAAGCGTTGCCAGTTTGGGGAAGGAAATATTTATAAACTGTTGGGCCCCTTGTGATCAGCTCTGCTAGAGAAACGTCAGCATGAAGAATCGGGGCTGCGGCAAGTCCGCCAGGCGCGACCCCACTCTAAAGACACAGCCTCGGTGCCCAGCAGGGACGGGACGCTCACCGGCAGGACCCCAGCCCGGCGGTGGGCCCCTCGGGGCCTCGGCGCCAACTGCCTTGTGCACGGGCCGCCGGTGAGCCCCCACGGCTGCTGGACCTGAGCCCGTCGCGCGGCCATGCCCTCCGGCTCCTCAGCGGAACGGCCAATACTTCTGTTCCTCGGGCCTGGTAGGTGTGAGAGGCTGACCAGAGGAAGTGACTCACTTCCCGCCGCCCGCCCTCTGCCCACAGTTGTGCTATTTTTAGCAACCTGCACAAAAATCCCAAATCCAACCCTGGGCGTGTGTATTATCTGCTGAGCAAGTGTCCCATGGGAGGCGACGGGGGTGGACACAAAAATGGGAAGGTTCTGGCCAGGGCAGAGCAAACAGTTCAAAAAAAAAAAAACCCAGATAAAGACCGTCCTTTTGGTGACTTCTTTGGGAAAATGTGTCACAAAGAGCAAGTGTAAATCGGTGGAGAATCGCGCCGGGGTGATTTTCCACTCCCTGTGGGAGGCCGTCCGCAGCCAAACAGCTGCGTTTTCTCAGCTCCGACGAGTGGCCCACGAAGCAACCCAGCGTCCAGCGGGAC
>NW_004567104.1:76302532-76304677 GCF_000260355.1 Condylura cristata
CCAGGGGGCCCAGTCAGCGGCCCGTGGTGCCGACCGCCGAGAGGCAGGACGACTGTTCTGGGCTGAACGCTACACAGGACCCTCCCGGGCAGGTCTGCATGGAGGAATCCAGGGCGACCGTGGCGATGCTGGCCCCCAGCAAAGCTGGGGGTTGCTTGCCAGCCAGGGGCACCCCGCCTCTCCAGCTCCTCTGAGTGACTGGTCCCGAGGCAGCGCGGTCCTTTAGGTCAGGGGTTGTGGAGCAGGCAGGTCCTCCACACGCAGCCACGGGACGCTCTGCCCTCCCGCAGCCACGGAACACTCTGCCCTCCCGCAGCAGCGTCAGGCGTCACACAAACCCCCAGGCCCGCCCCCGCCCCCTTCCCGAGCTGAGCCTCTAGCTGCGAGTGCCGATTAGCACGGAGCTGTGGGTGCAAGGTCAGCCGACCTCAGGGACAGCCAGGGGCAAGCTGGCCCGACTCCTGGTTGCTCCGGGTGGCGCGGGTCACCACCCCCACGGCACCCCCAGACGAGAAGGGTCCTGCTGGGTGGCACGGCCCCAAAGCCCGCCCTCCAGAAAAAAGCAGACCAACTTGTCAAAGTAGGAAATCTGCAAATGGGGGGTGGGGGGCGTGGGAGGGGAATGTGAATTTGCCAGGGCGTCAGAGATTTCAGCCTCCCCACATCTCGACAACGTGGCCCCGACTTCAGCTGAGACACCCTTAGAGTCGTTAAAATTCAAGATGAATGAAATTCGCCACTACAGCTCCCAGGGTGTACACTGCTCAGGGTGTGGACTCGGGGACACCCCCGGGAGCCGGGGGACCGGCCGCTCTGGTCCCCAGCACTGAGTGGGAGCTGGTTTTCTGAAAACCAGCTTCAGGCCTGGTCCCAAACTCTGCAAAGGCTGCTGCTGAGGGCAGGCCCTGGCGGGCGGCTCACGGCCAGCGCCACCTGCCGCTGTCTCCTGGGCACTCAGGGCCGGCCTGGGGACAGTGCCCCCGGGACTCGGGCCTCTGAGCCCTGCCCACTGGGCGGGGCACCCTCAGGCTGCAGGACCCCACCGTGGGTGGCGGCTTCTGATCTGTGAGCCGAGCCAGCCGTGAGCACACTTGCTCTTTAAAGGACACCCCCCGCCCCCCGTCAGGCCCACCTTCTGCTCGTTGACCCGAGGGGGGCTTCCTGCAGGACTCCACCTCTGAGGACCACCGCGGGGAGCGCTGGGGCTCCAGTATGAATGTGAGGGCAGGGGAGGGGGAGCCACACATTGCAGCCTCCTCAGGGGCCCTTACACCCCACTCGCACCCTGCTCCCGTGAATACCTGGTGCTGAAGCGTCCACGCGCCAGGGCTGGGCAACAGGTCAGCGGAGCTGTTAGAGGAGGTAAACGAGCCCGGCACCGAGTCAGGAACGCGGCTGCCCACCGGCGGCATAAGCTGTGACACCTGTGCCCACTTGCCCGCTACACAGCCTGGCTCGGACTCCGCCGTCTGCCCCCTCAGCTCCGCCAAGCAGCTGAATGTCTCTCAGCCTTTTCCCACCCGCTCTGCCCTGCCTGACCCTTCCGGTCTGCCCCCGCCTCTTGGCCCCAGAAACCTCGCTTCACTTATCAGTGCGTCCACCGTGTGGGTATTTTGCTCTGTTGAATCATCTGCTCTGCAAACTTCCACGTGTGTCTGTGTCGCTCTGACGCGCTCAAATGCACGTGAGTCCCCAGACTCCATCCACTTTCCTCTGCTGCCGAGCGCGTGCGTGGTGTGGCCGTGCCGGTCTCCCTGACGCGGCCCCCGGCCGGGGGGGCACTTCGCTGGTGTCCGTGTCCAGGACACCGTCAGTGAGGCCGCGATCGACGCCCGAGAGCGTTGATGGTTTCATCTTCTTTGCGCAGATGCCCAAGGGAGGGGTGGCTGGTCACGGGGTACATTTCCATTTTTAGCTGTTTTTTCTATTTTAAGATTTATTTGTATTTATTTATGCATCCAAGAGCTGGGCTACAGGCCAGAGGTGTGAGAGGATTCACCAGAGCCAGAGTGGGGAGCAGAACAGGCTGACTGCTGAAGTCCACTGAGAGGGGGCAGTGGGCAGACAGGACGGGTTTGCTGCGCCCTGCGGGCCCCTCCCTGGTTGGGGACCGAACTCCAGCTGCGGTGACTGCTGACAGCTTCT
>NW_004567104.1:76305352-76313035 GCF_000260355.1 Condylura cristata
TCCAGTTTTTTTTTTTTAAGGTAAATCCAGATGGCTTTCCAAAATGACTGCACTTTCAGTATTTGGGAAAGTGATGTCCTCGGACTATTTAGATGCTGCTCCCCCCGACTACAGCATTTAAATAGTGTCTCTTCTGCTCTGTGTTGTTTGTGATTCATCATGACAGCTCAGGTGAGCAGAAGAGCAGCAGAGATTTCACCTAAAAGCACTGAGACATTTCTTCTTTGAATAACTATAAATGATCACAAAGAAACCATTGTTTCTGTGCTAATATCGCTTTCGTCTGTGAATCTTGACTTTTTCCTCCCAGGTCTGTCGCCTTGGAAAAAGAAAGTAAGGAGGGAGAGACGTCGTGGGGACGGTCATCACAAACTTGACATTTCTCAACTGGCCTTGACAGTGGAACTCTGAAAATATTTATCTATCAGAAAATAGTTTCAGCCGCGGGCAGTTTGGTGCAAAGGTTTCGTTGATGGAAAAACCATAACTCAGTGTGACTGGCTTTAATGTAAGATGTTCTCCAAGGCCACGGGATAACCAGCGTTTCCAACAACCTGGAAAATTTAGACCAGCTTGGAAAAATAACAGGGTCTGGAGGAGGTGGCTGAGCACTGTACAGGATCAGATAAATTTATGTGCTTCAGAGACTTGATTTTAACGTTAAATTATCAACAAAAGTGACGCTCAGGCTGAGTGTTTAAACAGGTCTCTGCCTGTGCCCTAGTCCTCATCCAAAAGATTGGGATCCTCTTAGGAACCAAAGCCTACAGCCACCTCGCCAGGAAATTCCGCCCCTACACATTTCTGGGTGAAAGTATGTAAGTTCCCATAGTTGCACGGTGCAGTCAGAGGATCTGCCTTGGAGCGTCTGGCCCGTGTCTTGGTATTTTCGTGTGGTTTCCCCGCCCAAGACAATGCCGCTCACTCCGCCACGCTGAGAACAGCAGCCCTCTGCCAGGACCAGGGCCGCACCATCTGCCCTCTGGGGTCAGCGCGGGGGCGCCCCCGGCCCAGGGCCTTCCTCCTGCCAGCCCTCGCTGGTCTGCACAGGCTACAGGCCGCCACCGGACCGTCGGGGCTGTATCTTCTGCTTTTTCCATGTGCAGCCGCCCTCAACAACTCTCTCACAAACTTAATCACCGCTGTAGTTTTGTGTGTTCACGTCAAAATTAGAGACAGTGCCTCCCACAAGAGCAAACGGCCAAGTTCACCCAGGTCTGCATCTCCCTGGTTCCCTGACACAACCCCTGGCCTTGCATCTCAGTCTGTACCCACCTCCCTGCAGCCCTTGGAGAAGTGGCAAAGCCACAGCTGGCAACGAGATGCCCTCCCCGTCCAGGCCTCAGGGCTCCCCAACTCCCCCTGCCGCTCTGTTGTCCTGGACGGCCCCCGCCCGGAGCACTCCAGAACAGGAATAGTATTGGTACCAGTCCTGCCGCCCCTTTATCTGCCAACTGCCACTCCCTTGCCGGGGTCCCTCTTGGCCCAGCGGCCCCCAGCCCTGGCTTCCGGCCTCATGGCACTCCTGTGCCGCCCTGCGGGAGATGCTCTGACGGTCATGGCCGACCGTCATCTGCACCCCGCCAGGCTCCGGTGGGGCAGGGCGGCGTCTCACTCCCTGCTCTGCAGGGCACATGATAGGTGTGGGGCAGAGTTTTGACAAACGTGAATAGACTAGAACCAGTCATCGATCAGGCCAGATGAGACTGCTGGTATTTGACCATTTTGACCTACAAAATTGGTAATTTCAGGATTCTAATAGCAAACTGTCTTGCCGCCCTGGAAAGTGCTAGAAATTGCTTCCGAAGGACAGGGGTCTACACTCCGGGAAGAGAAGCTGCAGAGGACAAAGGTAGAAAGGAAAAGAATTTGTGAGAAAGGACTGAGCAGCCATTTCCAATCAATTACATGCCGGGACTTTTCCCGCTCTTCCAAACATTACCCCTCAGCCTTCCAAGCCATCTGGAAAATTCTTTCTTCTGGATGAAGCGTCATCGTGCCAAATGTGAGCCCCACCCCCTCTGACACCCACAGGAAGGCTGTCGGGTCACGGAGCGCCCTGCAGAAAACTCCCCAAAGCAGACAGCGGGTCCACGGCGTTCAGTCTCCAGAGCGCCCCGTCACCGTGGGGGCAGACCAGCACCCCCGGGTTGACAAATGACTGTTCAGAAAGACAGGATTCCAGGGGGAGAAGGAAGCTCAAAACAGGAACTAAGAAAGTGAGCCGTGGTCTGATTCGGACGGAAGCTGAGAACGTGGCCCTCTTGGCAAGGGCGGTGTGGAGGAGTTTGGGGGTGAAAAGAAGAAGGACCTGACACTTTTCTCCCCGGTGGGGGCGGTAGTGGAGGACCTCAGTGCACCCCCAGGCCGCGGCCAGGTGGGGAGCAAGAGCCGAGCAGCAGCTCTGTCTCTGCACGGTGGGAGAACTGCTCTCCACAGCCCGTGCTCAAGTTTCTAACATGAAATAGTGAGACACCTGCCCACCTGCGTGCACGTCCAGGGAGCGCCAGGAGACTGAAACGCCCAGTGCGGGTCCCCACGAGCGAGCCGCCCCCGCTCCCTGAGGGACCATGGCAAGACCACCGCACGGAGCAGCCATGCCACGTGTGCCCGCTGCGCCTGCAGCTGCATCGAGACGGAGCGGGGTGCAAACCCCTCCGCTACAGGGGCCACCTGCATTTTGGATGTTCTCTGGATATTTTTTAACCTTTAATAGAAGCATAACACAGGTATGTTCGTAAATGAACAAGTCAAAAACATGGATTGAAGGAATTTTTAGAGCTAAATGCACCCGAGGATCCAGCACCCTCCTCAGAAATGGAAATAACCATCATCTATCTCAGCGTCTCCTCTTGTAAATCACCCACATGCTGACTCCCCCGACGGAAGCCTAAGCCGCGCTCCGAGCCCCTATTGGCGAACTTCTTCCTATGCTCTGCACTTTGCCCACCATCACACTGGCGCCTGACTTTGGCGCTTATTCTTTGTCGTGGCTGTGTAGTATTCCACCCGGTGAATGCGCACGACCGAATTACCCACCCCACCATAGATGGGCACTGGGTAGGTTCCCGGCTATGAATAGAGCTACAGTGAATATTCTCGTCCTTGTTCTTTCGTGAACATCTGTATGCACTTCTGTTTGGCACACACCTAGAAATGGAATTGCTAGGGGGTTTATAGATTGTCAGATTGAGTAGGTCCTGCCAAGGAACTTTCCAAAGCAGTTGCACAAATCTGTACTCACTGGCAGTCAGAAAGTAAACCGGGTTTGGTAAACGGAAAAACTCCCCTCCGCCCATAAACACACCCTGAAGAAACCCCTCCTCTACCAAGTGCCCAAGTCTGAGTTATTTATGCACACTTTTTAAAAGGAAGGAGAATAGAAAGAAGTGTGTCCTGATAAGCAGCGAGGGCTCCTCTCCAAGATGGGTGAAGAATGTAAAATAAAGTTAAAGTTAGATAAAATGGCACAAAATAACAGTGAGTTTCGAAGAGCGTGCCAGACGGCGGATAGCAAGCCAGATGTTTCCAGGAAATCATGGTCCTTGTTTTGAACTCAGTTGGCCAAAATCTAGGCAAAATTGCACATGTCAAACTCACAGGCAAAATTGCACATGTCAAACTCACAGGATACCTGACAAGAATGCAAAGCTTAACCCATTCTGCAAAGGAGCATTTCCTTGGATGCAGCAGGAAGAAAATTCTGAGAAGAACGGTAACACTCATGAGTGAATTTCCAATAATTTCTCCATGCTTCTCGCTCAGGCAACATTTTCTAGCGTCGTTGGCTTTCTTTAAAGGTTGAAAGAAATTGAAAGTGAGCGTGCACACTAGCTGGAGTCCTACGAAGGCGAACTGTTTCCGCTGGCGGGTCTGCAGTGGCAGGGCACAGTCTGGGAGGAACCCCACAGATGCCCAGGCCGGCCGAGCGGGCATCCCAGCCAACACAGGGGGCTTAGCCACCCCCACAGCGAGGGGCCAGACCCCGCCACCTTGATCCCACCTTCCCGATGGCAGCTCCCTCGGCGACAGGCCAGACCCGCCTCGGACACGCGCAGAAGGCCCTGCCAGCCGCCTCCCATTCAGCCTGGGCTGACCTTGCCCGCAGCCCCGGCGGCATCGGTAGGAACGGGCACGGTGTTCTGAGCAGCCCTCGGCCATCTTGCCACCGCTGCCCAGAGGGGCATCCCTGGTCCTCTGGGGGCAGAGACAGCAGGCACCGCGGGCGTGACTGCCTGCACGATGCCCAAGTCGCCATGGGTGACCTCGGCCAGGGGTGTCGCAGTGGTGGTGCAGGAGGCACTGCTGGCCATCTTGCAGGGTGGACTTCTCAGGACTCACGCCCACCTCAAGCAACAGGGCATCAGCAGAAGGGGCAGAGGTGGTGAGCTTTGACCTCCATTCAAGTGGCCCCGCCTTCCCCAGGGTAGTGAAGATGCCAGGGGACCCCACAACTCTGCCACTGGTGTTGGTGGGATCTTGCTGCTGGGAAGGAGATGGACTGTCCAGTGACCACAAGGGTCCCATCCTCAGCCCGGCTCCGCCACTGACCTCCCCATGGACGGAATCGGACCAGACAAGGTGACCACGCACTGTGGACCCTGGGGGCCAAGACCATCCACACTTCACCAGAGTTGAAAGCATCCCTGGAGACCAGACACCCCAAGTCCACTCACTCTGCCCGTCACCGGTGTCTGAGGGAGCAACTGGCATTGCCAAGGAGAGGCGACGCCCGCTCACCCAGCTTCGCAGGACCTGCACCGCCGCGCACCCCAGGGGCCCTGGCTCCCCGTCGCGCCCCAGGCCCTTGCTGCACAGTGTGGGCTCCCCGCCCCTGCTTGGCCCGCCGGGCAGCGCCACAGGCCTGCGGGAGTCCCAGGAGAGGTGGGGGCCGCGCACCTGAGATTTCCAGATGCATGAAAACACCTATCTAGGAAGGCAACGTCTTGCCTCTGCCTCCAGCGGGGCCCGGGCGCCGCAGCCCCGTTCCTGGGCCGTCAGCGGGGCCGACCATAAACAGGCGACCCCGCCGGCCCACGCCTCCTCGGGAGGGCTCCCCGAGAGGGTTTGCTCTTGGGGTAAGCAAGGGGCACCGGCTCCGGGCTGGGGTTCCCCGCCCAGACGAATAGGAAAGAAGGGAGGAAGCCTTCCGCGCTCTGGAAATAGACGCTGGGTGTGCCAGTCACTTGGCAAAGTGAAGCACTGACCACTTGGGAAGTCGGGTTTGCAGATTCGGACAGACAGCATTTCCGCCCACGCCCTCGCTGCTTCCGCCAGGAAGTGTGGGAACGAGGCAAATGACTCGGGACATCACGACTGGCGGAAATTCCAAAGGAAGGTATTTCACAGACGCCCCCACCGTGTGTGTGTTTGGGCCGTGTGCAACGGGCAACCTTTGTAGGTGCCGGGCTTGCCAAATGCAGCTTAGACGACCTGAGCGCCCCACAGAGGATCACTGGGAGCCCCGGGACCCCCAGCCCTTGCAGGGTGCAGCTAGAACCTTCACAGAGCTCGGCCTTCAGGCTTGAGCACAGGGCCCGCTGGCCTCCGAGTGACAGGTGTGTGTGCTGTCCCCCACGGGTACAGGCCACCCTAAGGGCTTATCCACCCCGGCGACCTCCCGCCTCTAGCAGCCTCATGGGAGGGGCGGTGGAGGTCTCAGGCCCACGGCCAAAGCTGGACAAGTCGTCCGCAGGTGGCCAGGCCCTCTCTGTCCCACGTAGCCGCTGCCTGTGGCTCACTCCAAGTCCAGGGGGAAGGGGCACGGGGCTGGTGACCCCACAGGGTGGAGGGAGGATGGGGTGCAGCTTCCAGGAGAGAGAGCAGCTGCTGATCCCGCCTTACTCGCAGTGAATTTGAGCGTCAGGGGTTGGGGGGCAGGGTGGGGTGGGCTGGAGGGGGGGGGCTTGGCGGGCTGGGTGGGCAGTGGCCGGCCTCACCCAGGAGGGAGGGTGAAGGCCGAGGGCGTCTGGAGAAAGCCTGGGCAAGGAGACCGGTGCCGGCGAGCTAAAGGCCACCACAGGTAGGAGCCCACCTGGGGGTGGGGGAGAGGCGCGGACAGAAGGCAAACACAGGCTCCTGTGACGGGACCTCACTTTTACTTTTGCTTGCCTGTGCTTTCTCATTTTTCCCCAATGAACATGAATTATTTTTAAGAAAAGAAAAATCAATCAAATGCTATTTTTAAAGGGAAAATGTATAGTCATCAGCGAAAAAAAAAGAATTCAGGATCGATGTGCTGTCAGCCCTGGATGGGAAGGAGCTGCCCCCCACCCCACCCCAACCACACACACACACTGGGCCGCTCCCAGGGCCACGCCCAGTGCAGCCCGGGGCTGGACCACCCTCGACCTCCGCAGAGCCGGGCAGGGCCGGAGCCGGGCCAGAGTCCCGCCCGCTAAGGGCGACGATGCTGCCCCGCAGGTGAGCTCTGGCCCCGTCTCCACTCCACCAGAGGACCCGGGAGACCCTCGCCCAGGAACACGCTGAGGACCGGAGTCCCCCAGAAGCCCCGCGGGGTCACTGCAAGCGGTCCAGCAAGAGGCAGAGCAGAATTCCCTTCCAGAAGCCTCCGCCCGGCTTGCCGGAACCCCGGGGCCTGGTGGGAGGAGCAGCGCCCAGCCTGCGGCTTCCTCCTGCGGGTCAAGCGGTGCGGAGCCCGCGGGGCGGCAGACAGGCCCGGCCTCACGTGCAGAAACGAGGCGGCGTGAGAGGCGTAGCGTCCTCGGCCGCCGGGGTCGCTGGCCCTGCAGACCAGCTCTGACCGGCTGGGCCCTGCAGCTTCCTCCTTGTAACCACGGGGGCCTGGACAGGCTGTCAGGACAGCTCAAGCTGCAGAGCTTACGGAAAACGTATCGATGCACAGAAATCGTCATCAAAGGAATTGACAGTCGGAGCTTTCCAGACCTGAGGAGCCCCGGTCTCGGGCCCAGCCACAGAGCCGCAGCCGCAGGAAGGGACCGGCCCTGTCCCCTGGGGAGCTGTGTCCCGGTGCCCGTGAGGGCTGGGGAGGCCCCCTGGCTCACTGGCAGACCCGCCACGGCGGCTGTGCAACCTGGAGAACGATGTTGACCCGTGGCGTGAGCCGGGGAGGGTCCCACTGTCACCGGCCGCGACCCCCTTCCCCCCCGGCGGCCCCCGCAGCCAGGCCCGCACCGAGGGTGGACGCCGACCCCGGCTGCGCTGCCGTCCCGTGGACCACACGTTCGCTTCCCTGAGGGACACGGAGGCCGTGAGATGCTCTCAGGTTACAGATAAATGGCCGACTCACCTCACTGTGAATCTCCCGGGAACCCGTCACTGAACTTGGCCGTGTCCAGGACGTAAAGAGACTGGACTGTCCCCCCGTAAGGAGACGGGGGACTTGGGGGAAGGGCTTCCCTGGAGAAACCTGAGACGCCCTCCTGGGGGCCGTGGGGTGCAGGGGGACCTGCCCCAAGATGCCACGAGGAGGGCTCCTTCCCCAGGGGTTCGGTGACCTCACCCCACTTGCCCCCTGGGTTTGGAAGGGACAGAGGGTTAGGTCTCCCCTGTGGCGGGGAGCAGAGCTGCTCACCGCTGGGGTGGGGAGCAGAGCTGCTCACCCCGCCGGCCTCGCCCACCCGGCTCACCTGGCAGCAGGTGAGCAGGAGGAGGGCACCGGCCTTGGCGAGGCGCTCGCTGTGCCGGGCCGGGCACCCCGCC
>NW_004567104.1:76315018-76319240 GCF_000260355.1 Condylura cristata
CAAGCTGGTGCTGCCCACAGAGCCGTTCCCAGCTGCCAAACCCGGCGAGCCGCTCTCCGGCTTCCCCGATTAAAAAGTGTTTAAACATCTGCTACTGCGAGTACACTTAAGAAGTAATAAATTAAGAACGGGAGGAGGAACTGAAATGCAGAAAGCGAACAGAGAAACGAAAAAGTCTATGTAAGTACAGGCCGTATTTTTTCACTTCTGAAATGACCCCTTGACAGCTTAAGAATGAGCACGAACTCAGGTGTCCAGGGTGTGCCATAAATCTGAATAAGCAGAGTGAAAAGCGGGCAGTGGTCCATGAAGAAATGCCATCTCCTCGCCTCTGCCTTCTAATCGGTTTGAATTCGCTTTGCGGGGAGCAGGGAGGGCGGCCGCCGGAGCCCGGGATGCCCTGGGGCCCAGAACACACGGACCCCAAGGCGGGGATCCCTGGCCCTGGCTGTACAGCGGCGGGGTGGGCTGGAGCTTTGAAAACTGGCAGAGGACATCACTGCATGGCCCCTGGTTCCTTGAAAAGGGCCCGCGGCTTTCCGTCCTGTGGAAGTCAGGGCTCCCCGCTCAGAACCAGCAAGGGCAAGGACCATTGCTTCGCCATTTATTTCCACGTCTTAAGAACGGATATGTCAGTGTCCCTTGCTGTTGAGCTCTCTTTCATACAGGCCACGTTACCTAAGAATACTCGAACCCTCTGTCCACTCCGTGGTACCGGTCTCTAAGGAGAAGCTGACTTCCTGAGTTAACGTTGGCCGCGACGCTCCACCCGCGAGAGCGCGTCAGCGCTGCCCCTCGCTATGCCAAGGCCGTTCTGGCTGGCCACCCAGACTGAGCCCCTACTCCCTTCTAAGTCCTGGGGGAACCCCTTAGCCTGCCGGTCACGGACCCCCGTTAGCAAAAGTTTCTTTGGCCCTGAGCGCGAGAGGCCATTTCTCCTTTGCACGTGGGTTCCGTAAGAGATGTGGGAGGAGGGCCGGGTGGGGGGTGTATAAATTCGGATGTTTATCATTTATGCAGCTTGCAGTTGCCTCCCTTCCCCTTCTGCGGTCTGGACTTACAGCCAGTCTCGCTCCTGGGTCTCTTGGAGTTGCAGGGAGCTTGAGGGGTGGCTCGGGCTGGGCGTGTGCTCCACTGAACCTCGAGGAGTCCCGCTGTCAAGACAGGAGCTCAGGGCTTCACTTGGGGGAGCCGGGTCAGGTCCTGGCTGTCCTCCCCGGGCAGTGACCTTCAGGAAGACACTCGATTCCTTCCTTGCTCTTTTTAGCAGGAAAATCACATCCTAACAGCTGCCGGGTCCGTGCACCCACCAGCGTGCACGACCATGTCCTGAGCTTTCCGGGCTGAGCCTACGCCCATGCTGTGCCGCCTCAGAAATCAGCCGAGAGAAAAGAGTTTGTAACCTGCGACTTGCTTCACCGTTATTTCCCGAAAACCAGCAGATTCCGAGGATGGAGGCTGAGCTTTCTGTGGTACAATTCTCTGAAGTGACTTTCATTGTATTTTCCTAGTTTATAAATAAACTCTGGGGCCTCCCTGGTGACGCAAGGGGCCAGGTCTCGGCGCTAAGACACTGCAGCGCAAGTCCGATCCCCAGCCAGGGAGTGACCCACGGGGCGCAGCAGACCGCTCCTGTCTCCTCGCTGCTCCCCTCAGCAGTGGACTTCATCAGTCTGCCTGTTGTGCTCCCCACTCTCTCTGGAGAGTTCTCTCCCCGCGGCACTTCTGGCCTGTACCCCAGCTCTTGAGTGCATGGATAAATAAATCTTTAGAAAAATAGACTCGTGTTCTTTCTTTCTAAAAAAATTGGGAAAGGGAGGTAAATTGTCACTCAAAACAAGAGAAAACAATTCTGCAGATGTCATTATTTCTTACCTATGAAAATACATCTATATTTTTCCTTTCTTGCAAAGCTTGGATGCCAGCACGAGTCAACCTGGGCTTCTGTTGGTGACCACGTTCTCTGGCTGGGTCCTCAAAGGGAAATGACTCAACCAAAAAGCAGTCTCTCCTCAAAGGCTCTTCAGAATGTCATCCACATCTTTGAGAAAATGTGGGCTTGTCTACAGCACCGCCAGCAGGGTGGGAAGACTTGAGCCCGTGACCCTTTCCTGGGCACTGAGTTCGTGGTCATGTCCAAATCTTTGCCGACTTTCATTTCTCTGGTTATTATCAAAGTTGACTTTTTTCATGTCCTATTGGCCATTTGTGTTTTTATCTTGCCTATCATATGAGCCAGGAATGCTTTGGGCTGCAAGGAAGAGAAAAGTCTGACTCACGGCAGTTGAAACAAATCGTTCTTTCACCAGTCTGTACACAGACTCTAAGGTGGTTTCAGCAGCTCAGTGTCAGTGACAGTGTTTCTGCCGTGATGGTGCCTCATGGTGCTAAGGTGGCTGCACAGCACCTCATCTTCATTCAACTGACTCCTCACACAATGACTACACAACTCATGAGGAGGTCAGCTACACTCCAAGACTCCCAAGGCAGCAAGGCAGCCTCCGAGGCCCTTTCCCAGAATGCCCCCCTGAGGGGTTCAGTTTTTGTCCTGTGGACCAGATTTGTGACAGAGACGGGGCTGGAGAGATGACCGGGTTTCCAGCCTCTGTAACGGAAGTGGACAAGAGGGAATGGGATGTACAAGTGGAAACTGGGTTAGCCAGCAGTCAGCCTGACCTTTGACTTTTGAACATCCTCACTCTGGGATCCCTTCCAATGATACTTGGCAGTGCCTCGGGCCAGGCAGTTTCCCTGTCGGTTCAGGCAGCTCAAAAGAGAAACTTGGAGCCCATGGGGTCATTCCCACAGGTTTTCTGACAGGGCACAGTGGAAACAGCAGGTAGGCCCTGCAAATCTGTCCTCTCTCCTCTCACAGCCGTTCTCTGCCCTCTCTGCACCCTGCCAAACAGCCTTCTGCCACACCCTGGCCTCTGAGACGCCACCCTACGCTCAGCCTTTCAGTCCAGGTGTGCCCCTCATGCACACCCACCCCCACACACCAGGGCCACCATCAGGCCCCGAGCCCCGTGCCCACACCCCACACGCCGCCTGATTCAAGGCCGCAGAAGCCTGAGCCATCTTCACCCACCCGGCGTCTGTAAACACCAGCCAGCCTCCCTGGTAGTCCTTACAAGAGGACTGACTGTCATTAAGGAAGGAAAACTCCTGGACCGTCACCTCAGCCAACACCACTCGGACTGTCCCTGTGCGAGGCAGCCAGATCCCCATCCCAGGGCTGCCTTTCCAGGGCAGCGTCCATGTGACTCTTGGGACTTCCGGAAAACACTGATTCTTATTTAGGCCAAGACATCGAAACCTTTTGCTTGCGCCTTCACTGAAGCATGCTCCTTCCGAGGGGGTTGCTGCAGTGGTAAGGGGGCAGCGAGCCAGACCCCAGACCTAACAGCAGTTCCATTCGGTTCACGAGGAGCTGCCCGGCCTGACACAGCCACTCTCCACACCCTAAGCTGTGGACAGGGAAGTGGGGTCAGTGATGTCCTTTAGCTGGGTATTGGGGGCCCAAGCTGCAGGAAACGTATGTTAGTAGGAAAGGGGAGGACGTGGGTGGGCGGCTGGCATCAGCTACGATAAACAGGCACCCCCGAACCCCGACCTTATGGATACACTGAATTTTTAGACTCTGCTTTCAGATTATTTTACCATAAGGGATAGAACAATAACAACGCCTAGACACTCAGCTGCCCCTACCCCTTTTCAGCCCTGGTTCCTTGCCTTAGGGTCCTTTCCCTCATTTTTCTCCTAGATTTTCCTTCAGAGGGGAAGACGGAGCCCCGGGGCCCACGCAGCCGTCGCTGGTCCTCAAGAGCTCAGCAGAGGGCAGGCACAAAATCACTCCTTCTCATGCTCCCGCACCCCTTTCTTGCCAGGAGGAGAGCTCTGTCGGTGCCATCACAGCCTGGGCTGATGGGAAAGCGCCAGCACCCTGGCACCCTCCGCGCCCCCCTCCTGAACATCTACCGGTCCCAAAGCCCAGCGATCATGCATGATCTTGACATCAGCGCCACAGTAGCGCAAACCCTTTCCCAATGTCTTCCTCCCGCCGCTTCCTCTTCAGCATTACGAACTATAGACGTGGAAGAGGATTAATCATAGCAAGGCGTCTGATTTCCAGCCTGCCAGTGACATCAGTTCTCCGTGGCAGCCAGATTTGCAGATGAAACAGGTGCAGGTGGGTGTGTGGAACCCAGGTGGGAAGGCAGTT
>NW_004567104.1:76320770-76322151 GCF_000260355.1 Condylura cristata
TAAATCCAGTCATTACAACAACCATGTCGCAGAGAAGGTGTCACTGCAGTGATGTTACAATTCTTGTTCCATATTACAGAAGTGTCAGGCTCCAGCAAACATTTATTTGGGGCTTCAGGATTGGAGCCTGGTGACACAGACTCAAGGAGTTCATGAGCTGAGTGGCCTGGGAACTTAGCCAGGAGCAGCTTATATGGACAAAGGGGCGGGGCTAGGTCCTATTATGCAAATAAAGTTCTTAGAGGTGTGGTGCTGATTGGCGGAAGTTCATCGAGTGATGGCTGGCTGAATTTACGGGGTGTGGCCTGCAGGCCTGGCTGCCTTCTCCCCTTGAAGGCATAGATCAGCTTGTCGCTGACATACGGGGAGCCTGGGCCTGCCTGGGACCCCACCCTCCAAAACCTTCTAGTTCTGGTTGCTGCCCAGAGTTGGGATGTCTCCATGTCCAATTTTCTTTTTGATTCTATTTATCAGAGCATGAGCAAATTGGCTCCAGTGGAACTCAAAAATGCTGTCTGGAGCTGGTTACACACCAGAGGTGCAGACTGCAACAGTGACCAGAATTTGTGGGTAACCGTAGCCTTGGTGATTGTGTGGGCCACTATCAGCCACACATCCACCAGAGACGTGATCAGCGTTTGCTGGCCACCAGAGGTCTGAAGAGCCTGGTGCTTTACCCTTGCTCCTTTCACTCCAGAGAAGTCACACGTCCGTGTCAGAAATGGGGTTTGTGCACTTGAGACGGCCCACAACATCCACGCAAACCCCCCAGGCACCCCGTTGCCCTCGGTGTGGTCTGTGCAAGGCACATGTCGGGTTGCTTGTGTGTGGTCTCTTCTCTGTGTGTTCCCTGTGATGAAAGTGCAACTTTGAGGAGAATAAGACGAAAGCGAACGTGAATAACTAACCAGAGAGTGAACCCCCCACCACATCAGACGCACAGTGAACCTCGACTACCAATCCAAACTCCATTGCTGCCGCGAAGGGCTACCGTCTGGAAGACAGCAGGCGCTGGGGGGCAGGCCCAGCCCCTGAGGGGGCCTCAGGCCGACTCTGACATGACAGGTGCATCCGGCTGTGGGCCGCCTTAGCTTTGGGGTGTGAAATGAGGGCAGGAGCCTGCCGGCCGCTTCCTGAGCTGCGCGTGGGGCCGTGTGCTGTGTGAGCGCAGACAGGTGCACGCAGCTGGGCTGGCGCTGGGAGAGGGAGGCGGCGTAGTTGATGACGTGCTGTTTGCCTTCAGCGCACGTGGATGCCTCTTGGGGTTTGGCTGTAAACCCACCCCCCTCTCCCACTCTCAGTTCAGGAAGCCTAAAAGACTCAGCCCTCAAGCCCGCTGGGGAGGATGTGGCTGGGCACGCCAATCAGAGCCTGGTGGCCT
>NW_004567104.1:76322611-76323903 GCF_000260355.1 Condylura cristata
TAAGAAGACAGGGCGCATACCCGGGTCAGTCAGGCCGCCCTAGTGTAAACCACAAGAATCTTTTCTTTTTAAAGATTGATTCATTTGTACGTATAGAACTGGGGTACAGGTCACAGGTGCGATGGTGAGAGAACACGCCAGAGACAGAGGGGGGTGCGTAACAGGTGGATGGAGCAGCGGGAAGACAGGAGAAGTCTGCTTCGCCCTGTGGGTCACTCCCTGGCCGGGGTCCAGCCACAGCAGCTGGCAACAGCTTCTCAGTGCTGCACTTTAACCACCTGCGCCACCAGGGAGGCCCCACAAGAATTCTTTAAGGAAAAAGAGGAAGGAGAGAGACCCAGAGGGTCACGTGAGGTGGATCGCTGCGTTGGTGCGGGTGGCGGCCAGGCAAGGGCTGGAGACTAGACGAGACAGGACCAAGGTCTGCTGCAGCCCCCAGGAGAGAGCTCCCTGCCGGGCCTGTTCCTCAGCCCACTTCCGACCTCCAGCCTGGCCCTCAGGATAACAACCACCTGTTGTTTTCATCACAGAGGTGAGCTGATTTACCCCAGCAGCAATAGGAGCCAAAGCGTGTCCCCACTCAGCTGTCACTTGGGTAACCGGAGCTCGGCCCCCTGGGAGCCGCTGAGGGTGAGAAGCCACCACTGCGGCGGCCTCAGCCAAGCACACCGCCTGGCCGGGCCGAGCGTGCAGAGGCAGAGTCAAGGTGTCCTTCTGCCCTGGAGATGACACTCAGCCCCAACGGCACCTGCAGCTTTGGGAAATGGTGCAGGGGCTGGGTGGCGGGGTGGCGGCGTTCTAGTGCCACGGCAGTGGGAGTCCCCTGGCACCTGCTGGCTGGGATCAGACTGGGGTGATTCTGCCTGACCAAGAATCATCCCGCCCAACTCGGGATCCCGGGCAGATGCTGGCTGAAGCCGCGGGTCCCGCTAGGCCGCTCCGCCCCATCACACTCGCTGAGCCGCCTCCTTCCAGCCTGAGAGGGAAGCAGTTGGCCTTCCCCCGTCCAGTGCCCTCAGGGATAGCGATATCTAGAAAGATCTAGGTATTCTTTTAGTACAAATGTAACTCTCTGCAGGTGACGCACAACAGCTGGGACTGAGGCCCGTCCATTCTCACGCTGTTCTGCAGAGTGCTGACAGGCGCAAAGCCAGTCCCGCCCAGCTGGAACATTCTGCCAGGAGCCCACGGAGACACACGCCAACAGGAGGGAAGGGGTCTGCTGGGCTGCCCACCCCCGAGGCCTCTACAGCACCAACAGGTGGATGCTGAAGATCAAAATGAGAGCGTCT
>NW_004567104.1:76324667-76325223 GCF_000260355.1 Condylura cristata
TCTGTGGTGAGGGGACTCAGGGCTCGGGGCTCTGCATTGCTGTCAATCAGCTTTACATCAATCAATAAACAAAAGCACAAAAAAGAGAGCAAGAAACCAAATGAGAAAAGAAGTCTAATCAGGCTTTTCATCAGTAATATCCACGACTCTTACCCTGGTGGCGTAGCGCGGCGCCACCCAGCATTCACAGCCGCCGGGGGGGGGGGGCCGGGGCCAGACCCTCCCGTCCCGCGGCCCCTCAGCAGTGGGCCTCAGGGGATCTGCCGCTCTGCCCCCCCCCCCCCCCTCCCTGTCACCTTCGACCCCCAGGGCCCAGCACCCGCTCCCGACCCGCCCGCTGCTCCCCTCAGCAGTGGATGGCAGTGGGTCAGCCTGTCTGCCCCCCCCCCCGTCTCTGGGGAGGGGAGTCCTCAGCCCCTGCACCTCCCGCCTGTGCCCCAGACCTTGTGTGCATAAATATTTTTTTTTAATCTTAAAAAAAAAGAAATTTAAGTTTGAATGCAACGCTGGTGTCTAACGCTCACGTGGGCACGGCAAGGTGGAGATGCGCAGCCCC
>NW_004567104.1:76326486-76333203 GCF_000260355.1 Condylura cristata
GGGACCCCCGGCCAGGGAGCGACCCCAGGGCGCCGCGGACCCCTCCTGTCTCCCCGCTGCTCCCCGCAGCAGTGGACTTCATAGTCTGTTGCACCAGGGTCGACAAAGCCGGAGCTCGGCGGCTGCCGGCAGCTGCCCCCACCCCGGGGCCTGGCCAGGGGGCTGCCCGAGATCAGCGGCCAACCCAAGCAGGAACAGCTAGCAGGAGCAGCGTCTCCGCAGAAAAGGCCACCAGATCAAGGCCCCAGTGACACTCGCCTGGCAGATGCCAGCTCCAGCCACCCGCCCCCTGCGCGCCAGCACAGACACAGCTCTGGCATCTCCAGCAAGCCCAGCGACGAGGCCTCTTGGGGACAGTGGCCATCTCCAGGGCGTGGCTGCCCCCATGCACCGTCGCCACAGGACCCATGTGACGAGGGAGCCGTCGCTCATGCAGACGAGACCCAGCGCCAAGAGGATGGTCTGGTGCTCCAAGGAAAGGTCTGTTTTTAAGTCTAAGACAAAAGTAGTAAATCTGACCGCAAGTCACAGGTCAACCCACCACACAGGTCCTTGTCTCTCACCTCCCTCTTTCTTCCGTTCTGCAGATATGGGGTGCTATCGGGGGCCACGGCCAGTTTAAGATTTGCGTCAAAGCTGGGCTCGCAGAACAACGGACGTCACCACCCCAAAGCCGGACCCCGTGGCAGGGAGGCCACCTGTTGCGGCATCCTTGCAATGTCTAGCTTTTTTGTTCAAAGACATCAAAATCAGTGCTTAAAATACAGCGATTGGGCCCTGAATCATTCTTTCTGTTCTCTCCATCCTCTTCGTAGGCAAGATCTACTCAAAAAGAGATCTACAGATTTATCGGGCTGTTGTTTACATGGAAGATGATAATCTAGAAAAAGCATTCAACTTCTACACACAAACACGGGGTCTTAACTGAGCGCCGGAGAATTTTTAGACCTTGTCCCTTTCAAGTTGTTTATATTTTTATTTTGAACACTCCTGTTTTTTCCTGACTTGAATGTTGGACTTCATGTAAACCGTCAGCAGATCTCGCTTCCCACCTACCCACCGGGACCCACCCCACCAGGGCCCCCACGAGCACCTCCTTTTTCACATTCATTGAGCAAAGGAACAGGCCTGAGAGGCCCGAAATGGCTCGCCACTCGCCGAGGCGCACAATGAGGCCGACTGCGGCCACCCAGACACCCAGTCCAGTCTCCCCACCCTGGGAGAAGACAGCTGCAGGCAGGCAGGCCCGTCCCAGCCCTGACTTCCACAGAGGCTGGGCCTGTCTGAGGAACCTACGTCTCAACCATCTTAGAGCCGTGACTCTTGGTCATGAGCTTCTACTGAGAGAACATTTTTAAAGTATATTCCATATATATACATATATACACACACACATGTATATATATGTATATGTGTGTGTATATATAAAGATTTATTTTCTTTATTTATACATACAAGAGCTGAGGTACAGGCCATGGGTGCCGGGGGTGAGACGATTCACCAGAGACAGTGGGGAGCAGAACAGTGGGATCCATTGAAGTCCACTACTGAGGGGAGCAGTGGGGACACAGGAGAGGTCTGCTGCTGCTCCCTGGGGGTCACTCCCTGGCCGGGGATCAAACTTCTGCTTGAATTTGTGCTGCAGTGGCTGTGGACAGCTTGATAGCTGAAAAAACTTTTAACCCCTGCATCACCCAGGGAGCCCCCCAATATATTTTTTAAAGACCAGTTTAAAGAGGTAAACAATTATCCTATTAATTTTGTATGTATTGTAAAAATACAAATATTGAAAGTTGACATTAAAATTAAGTGTGACTGGCCCTCTCTGGTGGTGCAGCGGGTTAAAGCGCAGCACTGAGAATCTAAAGCCACTTCAGCATGAGTTCGATCCCCGCCTGCCCCGGAGGTGACCACAGGGTGCGGCAGACCTCTCCTGACCCGCCCGCTGCTCCCCTCAGCAGTGTACTTGGTCGATCTGCCTGTTCTGCTCCCCGCTCTGTCTCTGGTGAATCCTCTCACCCTCCGCATCTCTGGCTTGTACTCCAGTTCTGTATGAATAAATAAATAAATCTTAAAAAAAAAAAAAAAGTAAGTGTGACTAAAAACCCTGCTGATTGCTTTCAGCGCCCCGGGGTGGAGCTCCTTCCGAAACTGTCGAAACTGTGGCTTCCGGACCCTGGGCCTGTAGCCTCAGTGTTGTGCCTGGGTCAGGTTGCCAGCCCGTTAGGGGCTTGGGGGGCAGTGGGAGGGGTGAGTCACTTTAGACACCCTCCCCCCATGGAGGAAAAGAATAGGAAACTGAAGGAGATATCACAAGGTTAAGATTATAACCTGCCTCACGGAGGAGGCGGGGCAGAGGGGACTCCGATGACCATCAACCCAGCCATAGAAATCAAGACCCCTAGTACCTGTCACAAGGTGTGAGGCCAGCAGGTGTCAGACTGCTGTGTCGGCCCAGGGAGTGTGGGGAGCACCGACCTGAGGGTGAAGATACAGAGCCTGGGCCCCTGTGAGGTTCCACAGAGTTCTCCAAAAATAAGCAGCAAACGGCCCCCCACAGAGAAACGGACTCTATCAGGGTGGTCTCTGCGCTGGCCGGGGGCAGTGTCCTGCCCACCTGTGCCCACGCAGGGCTCCTTCCCACCTCCCCTCCCTCCGAGGGGCAGCGGCCTCCTGCCCACCCGTGACCTGCACCTGCCGGGGCTTCTCTGCACTGCTCGCCTGGCCAGGCAGCCGCTCTGCAAGCCTGTCCCTTTGGGGCAGCGCTCCCTGCCCCCGGGCTGAGCAAGTGCCCTTTACTCCCCTGTCCCTAATAAACCTGCTCTTTAAACTTAACTGAGTCTCTGTGTCCGGAGAAACCTGGCTGGGGAGCTGGCCGGTGCCACTCAGAGGGGAGCTCTGGGGCCCTTTCCCAGGGTGAACCCCAGGCCACGCACTAACTCCGAAAACGACACCACCCGCCCAGTGCTAACGGAAAGAAGAGGGTGAGGGAGCGTAAAGTACCCCCTGCTTCTCTACTAGCTACGGGCGAGGTCACCGAAGCACATCACGGCCATCGCGTCGAGAGCGCAGTTCATGCCACTTTTAGCGGGGGGAACGGGATGGTGCCCATTTCGGTATCTTTAAACCGAGATGACTGCAAATGAAATGGGTGCAGATATTGGGAGGGAAACTGCCCGCGCCCCTGGGCGGGAGCGTCTCCCACAGGGTCCAGGCTTCTCCCCGACCGTCGAGCCGTTCCCGTTCCCGCCAGGCGGTGGCGCTCGAGGCAAATGGTGCGGCCGAAGGGTCCCTGCGCGGCTGCCGAAGTTCGCGCACCTTCACCAGAAAGCTGGCTTCCAGGGTCAGGGCACAGTCCCCTAGTGTGCGCGGGGAGCTGCGCGAGGGAAGCGCCCAAACCACGCCGTGTGAGTCTGTTCTGCCGAGAGCACAAGCCCAAAGCCAAAGAAGAGGGTCTGGAAGAGCAGGGCACCCCAGAGGACACCGGTCATTGGCACCAGGAAACCCCCACTCCCCCCCATCCCACCCCAACTCAGGCCCTGCCACCCAGGCCTGAAAGAGCAGGGCACCCCAGACGACACCGGTCGGTGGCGCCAGGAAACCCCCACTCTCCCCCATCCCACCCCGACTCAGGCCCCTGCCACCCAGGCCAGCGCGGGAAAAGAAAGCGACCCCACGAACCCCGGCGGCAAGAACCCCAGGCCTGGCTGTGGGGATAAGAAGGGCTGGTCCTTTGGGGGCGCAGCGCCCACCTCAAGTCCAGCACGGGTTGTGCGGGTGAACCCTGGAAGGGAGCGCGCCCACCCCATCCCCCGCCTCCCCCACCCCGCAGACAAAGCCGGCTGGGATCCAGCCCCATTGGGACCCAAATGTCGGTAGCAGCCACTTTCAGAGCTCAGGTGGGAGAGCTGGAGGATGAGCCGCAATCCAGGCTTTCAGGCTTTCTGGGGCCTTTTCAGGTACTCTAGTTCTCCTTTCACTTGCAAATGAAGTAGAGGGGATTGTTTTCCCGAGCTGCCTTATTCCTTTACGGAATTATGCCTGTGTTTTGCAAGTAAAAAGATCTCCTGTCCTCCGAATCAGAGTTTAAATACAAGTAATTCTCATCTCTATTTCAATTGACTTGAAAAAAATAAAGGGGATCAAGTAGCAAAGATTCCTAAGGAAGGAAGCTACCCTGAGAGCTGGGCTATGCACATTTTACTTCAGTCTGCGTGTTTTCGATGCTGCCCCAGAGGAATGCTCCTGAGACCTGAATGTTAACGGCCAAACACCCAGGCGGTAGAGTAAACAGCCCACTCGACACCCCAGTTCTGTATAATAAAGTGAACCATCTTAGAGCAACGTCTTGCCCTGCCTTAGGGGTTTAGGGGAGGCGAGCAGTGGACAGTGGCTCGGAGCACAGAACAAGGGAGTGCGAAAAGCCGGCAGCTGGGCACTAGCCACTGTTTATGGGCTGAACCGTGAGGCACACTGAGCAGGACAGCCACACCTCTTCAGGCTCGCAAGCCCCACGCAGGTGCCGCGGGAGGGCGGGCGCCTCTGTCCTGTGGCTTCCGATTTCTCTTTCATTTTGAACCAGTCTCTGGAAAATTCGCTGTGGCGATTTTCCCCCACAGGGACTCCGCCCTGGGAGAATTCAATTCTCAACCGAGGGAAAGGGAAGGGCCCGGCCGCGGGAACTGCCTCGGTCGAGGGTGCGTGAGCTCCTGGCCCTGCTCGGCCCAGGTAGCTGGGGAGTGGACGCAGGTGGTGCTGGACTGTCCCTGCTCAGGGGCGCTTGGATTCTGGGTGCCTGGTGCTGAGCCGGAAACACCCCCGCAGAGAAGACTGCGGCTGCTCGTTTTTGTTTTTGTTTTTTTCTTGCTGCAGGCTCTCTTCACAACAGAGGGGCACTTTTTGACATCATCTTGGTTCTGTGAAAATAGTGTAGCAGTTCTCTGCACCTTATACCATAACCCAGATGAAAAGGGTGTGGGAGCCACCCACTGGGATGTGTGTCCAGCTGGGAGTCAGGGTCCTGAAAACCAAATCTGTTATGGGAGAGTCTGGTTAAGCTTTGGCTGTTATGTTCAGAAAAGTATCCGTTTACCAAAATGTATTTGACCTGACTATTTTCTCCCCCAAAAGAACAATAAAAGGAAAGCAGTGGGCGTGCATTCCTGATTAAAGACCCGGAATAAACATCCCACCTGAAAAGCCAGGGGAGATTAAGTGGCGGGGAATGTGGTTTCTGGAGGCGCATTTCCTGGGTTCAAATCCCATGCCTGCGAGATGCTAGCTTGGCGGTTTCGGGCGCCTTGAACTGCTCCCCGCCCAAGCGACCCTTGGGGGTGCCTTCACAGCGCCAGTCAGCGCATGCGAAGAACTGGGGCTAGGTCTCGCGCCTCTAAAGGGCCTGAGGTACCCCCGCGTGCCCTACCCGTTCCTGTATGGTCATGTCTCCCCCTGCGCACAGATGAACCGCTTCAGACCCTTTGTGTTTCCGCAATCCCTGCCTCCCCTTCTGTGATGCTTCCCAGACTCCGTGCCCCGCTAAGCAGGCAGCGGACCGGCCGTGGTTCCCAGAGCGCTCCCCATCCGCAGACAGCAGCCGGCACTTTTTTTAATGTGTTTTGAGCTCTTTGCAAGCAACCGAAGTGTACCACAGGAAGGGAGCCAAAAAAAAAGTGTAGAAATACATAGAATGTTTAATAAAATCAAATAAATGCTTGTGCCATGTCCGTGCAAAGGCCTGAGCATTTCGATGAGTAACAGCGCAGGCAGGCAGAGTGACAGCAGGAAAAGGCTCTCGGTGGCTTCTGTGAGGGGAGACGCCTGGAGTCCTCAGCTGTCCTTTCCAGACTTGCAAGATTTGCGCCAGGTTAACTGAACATTTCTTTTGCGGAAACCACAGGCCCAAGTGTCAAGCGACCATTTACTTACCCCTGGCAAGCATCAGTGCAACTAGATGTTAATGTTTCAGTTCTACAAATGGAAAAAATAAGGCTGAGAATAGCCAGTTGCTGCTGGCTGACCCCTGGGAAGTGGGGGGACCGTTTTAGGACATGTTTCTGACCCCAGAGGCAGAGAGTCTCACCCACCACTGCAGAATCATGGGAAAAAACACTTTAAAAGAATTTAATTTTGTCAGATGTCGTTTGGCAAAGCGTGGTATCTCCATCACACACATTCTTCAGACGTATCGTGAGTTAGTCCGTGTGGAGCCCAAAACAGGATCATGGATCAATGGCTTGTTTGGATTCTTTTCTAAAATACCAGGATTTTTTTCATATCTTTGTTGAAAGTGCCTTCTGGAGACACAAATCCAGATTTTCCCCCCAAAAAAAAAAACGCAATCCAAAACAACAAAAAAAAAAAGCCTTTAAGGCCCTCCCGGGGCCCAAGGGCCAAAACATGGGGCCCCCAAACCAAGGCCAACCAACGCAACAAGCCCTGGCCCCCGGGCCAGGGAGTGACCCACAGGGTGTAGCAGGCCTCTCCCACATCCCTGCTGCTCCCCCCTCAGCAGTGGATTTCAGTACATCTGCTCCCCACTCCATCTCTGGTCAATCCTCTCACCCCCTGCATCTCTGGCCTGACCCCAGCTCTTGTGTGCATAAATAAATGTTTAAAAAATAAATATATTTTTGGGCCCTGCCTGGTGGCACAGCGAGTTAAAGCACAGCACTGAGAAGCTAAAGCCGCTTCAGCACGAGTTCGATCCCCACCCTGGAG
>NW_004567104.1:76334479-76344593 GCF_000260355.1 Condylura cristata
GGAAATGCCTGTTCAGTCCTGGAATGAAGAGTTAAAAATGAAAGCGTCTATCGATGCTTGGAAACAGGCACCGGGACCAGCTGGACAAAGCTCCCTGTCAGAGAGGTAAAGGGGAAGCACAGGGAATTTGCGCTTAAAGTCCAGGTAGCCCATGAAACAGGCCCATGGGGGTTGGATGGTGGCAGGAGGTGGACCCCAATTTACAAAAGATTCTGGGGAGCTCCGCCCAGCCACGTGCCAGCTGCAAACCCAGGTAAGCAGCTCCTGACAGTGAGAACTTTGAGAATTAAAACACACGAGTCCTCGTCCCACACAGACCCTTGGCATAAATGCGCCCATCTGCTGCTCCTCTGGGTTTGCCACTTTCTTCACTCAGACTCTCAACCACCGAGCCTCGTGACTTCGCAAAGGAAATCCTTGAATTCACCTGTTTGCAGCAAAGTCCCCTTTCCCTGAAAATGGTCTTCCTCTTGATCACGGCCCTGCACACCCTAGCCAAGAGGCAAGTGTCCCCAACAGATGAGTGGACCCACGGGGCTGTATGTACCAGTGGAATATTACGCAGCGATCAAAATGGAGACACTCACGCCACTTGTGGCAACGTGGATGGAGCCGGAAAGGATTATGCTAAGCCAACTAAACCTGAAAGAGAAAGGTAAATACCAGCTGGTGTCACTGCAGAGAAACCAAACAAAGGGTCAGACAAAGACAAACATTACAACCAGCCCTTGAAAGCTGACCGCAGAGCTGAGGGATCAGGAGGGGGAGGGGCAGGGTGGGGACAGCGCCGTGGCCTATGGGGGAGGACTGCGGGAGCAGATGGTAACACTAATTCTGGGTGAGCCCCACCCCGTGTTCATACTGTCGGGCAGTTAAGGGCATCAGAAAGACACGTCACGCCAAGAGCCTGCAGGACCTCTGTTCGCCGCATCTGCAAATAACCCACATGCCAAGTAGCACACCTTGGGGAGCCCTATCTGAACATCCTGGGGAGGTGCCCCCCTCCTGGAGCATCAGTCCAGTCCAGTCTGCGAAACACTACTTTTCACCTTTGCTTCAAGGCCGTGGCCTCTGCTACATCAGTTTAAGACCCCGTCGTTTTCTGGAGAAAGGGGGAGGAGGACAGGGACAGGCCCTGCCCCGCCACCTCCCCCCATCGCCCCCCATCCCCACCCCCACCCCGCAAAGCCTCTGAGCTGATCTCATGCGCCTCAGGCTCCCGTTGGGGAAGCTGAGGCCACGGCCGCTGGCGGGCAGTCGTGGAAGGCCAGGCTTCCCCAGTGTGGCCGTGAGCGCCGTGACGGTGGCCAGCGCGCCCCCCTGGGGCGGTCAGTGGCGCGGAGAGAAGAGAAATTGCACAGGTTTCTCAGCCCCGGGAACGCGCCGGCCGGCCTGGACCTCAGGCTGCAGGGGCGTCGGCCGGGTGCGAGGCCCGGCACCGGCTCCCGCCCTGGACAGTGCCGGCAGCTGGAGGGCAGGCTGCGTCTGGGCCCCTCCGGGGCCAGGACTGCACGTGCACACTGACTGCATAGAGGACTCTCCCTCCAGGGGCCGCCGGGGCCGTTGCCGAGTCTCATCTAAACCTGAGATGGGGTTTTTCAGGGACGCACCTTGAGAGGATTGAGCTGAAGAGCTGGACTCGTAGGGGCCGGCCAAGGGGACACCGCCTGGGGGTCAGTGTGCCCCCGCCCCGCTTCCTCACCTGCCGTGGGGGAGCCCAGAACCCGTCCCTGTACCTCACTTTTCTCTCGCAGGGACTCGTTCTGCCTAAAAATGACTTAAACTAAAAATACCGTCGTCATCAGCCAAAATACAGAGTAGCCGCTTGCTCGCCTCTCGCCACACATACGCACGGAATCGTCGCTAAAAAATATTTTAGATTTAGAAAATTCAGAGAAGAAAAAAATCATTGGCAATTGCGCCATAGCAAAGGTTTTGGGCATCTCTCTTTGCTGATTTTTTTCCCAAATCAAGACCCCACAGGCAGGACCCTGCGCCCTCCGAGAAGGCCCCGGGCCTCTCACCTCCAGCTTTTCCTGGGCCACGCCAGACAAGGAGGCTGCCCGGACCCCGAGGGGCCGTGGCCTGACCTGAAGTGAGGGGGCCACCGAGGCCGGCTGACCAGGTTCCCTGCCGGCTGCTCCTGTCTCCTGGGGCTGGGAGGAACCGCAGCGAGAGTCCGGCTCTCAGGGGTGCGGGTCCCGGGGGCGAGGAGCCAGCCGCAGGCGCAGGAAGCAGGAGAGGAGGTGGCTGTGGCCTCCAGAGTGGTGGGGTGGAGAGAGGGGGTACGGGGTGGGGGGTAGCGGAAAACCCCCGGGCTGCCGGGTGCGGGGTGTGTGGCTGAGGCCCGGGCCAGCTGCACCAGAGCTCGGGGCTGAACCAACTCGGGCTGGCTGGGGAGGGCCTGGCCCTGCCCCCCAGTCACCTCGCCCCTGCCCCGGGGCCCCCCTTCCCACTTAATCTTCCCTACCCTGCTCCACACAGCCAACACCCATTCTGGCTGGGGGGTGCAGGGGCCGGTGGGAAGCCTGGGCAGGCCGTGGCTGACACTGCTCTGCTGGGCAGGGCCGGGCACCCTGTGTCTCTGTGGGGGGCTCTCGGGGAGCCCGTGTCTCTGCCTGCAGGCTGGGGTCCGTGGATGACCCCCTTGCAACGTGAAGCCACCTCCCTGCCTCAAGTGGAGGGGCCTGTGCACACCTGGGCCCCAAGGGCCTCGGGCAACTCAGAATAGAGAACCGCAGAGCCAGGAGCACAGAGGCCGAGGTGACGGTCGCTCACCGCCTCCCTCCGCCCGCCGCACCCAGGAGGGGCCGGCTGGGCCCTTCGCTAGTCCTGCGGGTAAGTGGAGGGGCGCCCGGGGCAGGACCAGGACGCTGGAGCCTGTCTCTGAGATCGACGAGGAGATAGTCCCGCCTAGAAAAGCCGGAGGCGCAAGCTCCGCAGACCTTTCTCTCTCTGGGCAGGTCAGAGGATGACCCCTGCCCATCAGCCTCTGAAGCCAAAAGCGCACGGTGCCCTGTCAGAGGCCCACGGTCCAGCGAGCTAACCTCCCCCGCCCCTCCCGGTCTCGGGGCGCAGGGCCTCTCCGGGGGACCCAGCACCCCCTACCGCTCTCCCCAGAAGGCTGCTGGGCAGAGGGAGGCTCGGCCCCTGGCACCCCAGGGTGAGCCGCTGTCCTCGGAGGCCTCTTTCCTACCTACTAATTTCCTTTTAAGAAACGCCTGTTTTAAGCTCTTTGCCGGCATTAACTCGCTCAGCCGCGCGTCCCTGCGGGGTTGTCATTACGAGAAGCTCACTTAGAGTTCAGGTAGCGGAGCCGAGGCTGAGTCACTTCAGACTCGGGCAGCAGCCTCATCCCTGCCCAGCGGCCAGCATTCAGGGAACTGTGGCCACGGCTCCCGGCTTCTCTGAGGGGTCCTGGCGCCCTTCCCTCCCGGTCAGGCGTTCGGGGGGAAGCCTGGACGTCCCCTCCCCTCCGCCCCCAGCTTACTCCTCCCCCTCTGGGCAGTCCTGCGGGCCCACATGCCGCCCTCGGCCAGTCAGGCGGCCACAGCAGAACTTCATCCCTTGGCTCGGGAGTCTGGCCGAGGTCCGGGAGGAATCTGGAGGCGCGGGACCTGGCCTCCCTCTTCTCCTTGTGGCCACTGGCCGGGGACCACCCCCCTTGCCTTATTGCCTCCTTCAGGCCCTGTGTCCAGCTGCCCTGGGAGCGAAGGCACAATTCAGCCCGTCGGTCACCACGGCCCACGGAGGGCCTTTTGGACTCACCACTGGTTCAGGGCAGGGCAGGTCCCGCCCCGGGCTTTGCTGTGAGACCACTGGTCAGCCCTGGGAAGCGCTCAACAGATACTTTACCAAGAAAATAGAGGCGGTGTCCAGGGCTGGCCACTGCCCATCGCTACCCTGAGGATGGCGGGGCGGGAGCCACAGGGAGCCTCGTCACCCCCCACAGCCCCGCGTGGCCTCCCACGTTTCCTGGCCACCAGCACTGTCCCAAGCAGAAGTGCCCACTGCTTTGGCCACCCCGGGATCTCATCTGCCCAGTTTGGGGTGACTGCGGCTTGTTCTAGGTCACAGTCAGGGTAGTGGCCAGGGAGGGTTCCGTGCACCTGTGGCCCTAGAAGGGGAATAAGGCCCACAAGAGGACAGCCTGCAGGAAGGCAGCGGCCAGCTCAGCATCTCAGAGACCGAAGCCACACTGAGGGGGACCCCCCCAGCCGCACCCCTGCACGCAGCTATCATCCCTGCAGAGGAAACACTCGAAACACTTGTCCTGTTCTGGAGCTCCCCTGGACTCCAGCCTGCAGTGCGTCTCTCAGAGGGGCACCGGACAACCTCCACATGTCACTCGGGGCCAGGTGGTTTGGGGGAGACACATGTCGGGGTCCCTGCAGGATATCGGGTCCTGATCCCAGCAGCCAGAGCAACGGCTTTGAGTGAAAGCCGCTTCCGGGCCCAGGGAGGGAGACCCAGCCCCGGGCTCGGCCTCGCGCCTGGGAGCGGGTGGGCACCCAGCGGCCTTCCCCTCCGGAGCCCCGAGGCAGCAGGCAGCCATTTGCTGGAGAAGGGGGAGGCCCGCTCCCCACCCCGAAAATCTGACTCCCAGCATTCCTAAGGTGCAGGCCAGCTTTTCACAGAAAAGCTCTACACTCTTATAATTAAGTTAGGTGCTTGTGGGAAACAGCACAATTAAAACCAGAAAATAATTTAGAAAGATTAAGCCCATTAGGGTCGGCCATTTCTTACTTAGCGGAGAGGAAATACAATTAGGTGAAGGCACTTATTAAAAACACCTACACCGAGCGCTGATCGTCTCCCTGGCCGCCGGGGAGCCCCGCGCGGGCGCCTCACCCGCGTTCTTTTTTTTCAAATTAAAAAGCCGAAGTCAGTGATTCCCCAGGAGAAATCCTTACACCTCCGAGTAGATGGAAAGAAATTCAGTCTGAAGCTGCCTGGAGATTATTCTAGAACAAAGCGGTTCTCATCGTTCTGGGGCGTAAGCTCTGACTTGTGGCAAGGAGCCCTGGCACCTCCGTCTACACAGACGGTGAAGTCCTGCTTTCCAAGGCGCAGAGGGCAGCGCCAGAGCCGTGGGCGTGGCCGGCCGGGTGCAGGGGCCACCCAGGCGCAGGTGGCTGTGAGGTGGGCTAGGGCTAGGGCAGGGTCCTCGCGGGGGTCCTCGGCCCTTGAGCCGGGAGAAATGCACAGCGCGGCGACCTGACGGGCTTAGCAGGTGAGCTTAACTGTCTTGCTGACCCTCGGGCTTCTTGTCTGTAAAATGGGGGTTTAGAGCCGCCTTTCGGTGCCTCATGGGTGGCAGGTGAGGCGACCCATGGCTTTCTGGGCATCGCCGCGCTCAGGAAGCGCCCAGCGTTGGCACTGTCAAAGAACAAGAGCAAGCGCCCACTGCGCCAGCGGTGAGCAGCTGCTGGGGAGGTCAGCTGCCCATCATCGACCGCTGAAGAGGGCCCTGCAGGAGGTGCAGGTAGCCGCACCCAGTTGCCCGGAGGGCAGGCGAGGCACAGAGGGCTGCGATGAGGTGCCAGAGCCGCACGGCCAGGGGCTGAGCCCGAGTGCAACACGGGAAACGCTGACCCCACACTTCAAAGACTAAGCTTTTGGGGCCTCCCTGCTGGCAGCGGCCCTACGAGGCCACCTGCAGCCACCGCAGCACGAGGCCGATCCCACCCCAGGGCGCAGCAGACCCCTCCTGTCTCCCGCTGCTCCCCACAGCAGGGTACCTGGTCGAGCTGCCTGTTCTGCTCCCCACTGTCTCTGGTGAATCCTCTCACCCCCCCACACCTCTGGCCTGTACCCCAGTTCTTGTGTGCATCAATAATTTTTTAAAGGAGTCCTTTTATTATTATTTTACATCATTGCTTGTTTTTGTCTAATACTTGAGTCCTCCCCTCGGGTGCGGTCCCCACAGCCGCCCCCCCTCACCAGAGACCTCCGTGACCATCACCACGGTCCCCTGCGCTCCTCCCCCCTGCTGGGGGCCTCAGATCTGTGCTCAGCTTGCAAGTCTGTCTCTGTCCCGACCCGACGCTTTGTTCAGTTTCTCTGTTCTCCACATACAAGTGCAGCCATCTGATGGTTCTTTTCCCTTCTGACTTGGGCCACTGGGCATGGTCCCTTCCAGCGCCATCCATATTGCTGCTGGCTTTACCTTTTTGGTGGCTGAGTAGTATTCCGTTGTGTATTTAGCCCCCATCTTGATGCAGTCGCTGTTCAGGAGCAGGAAAAGACAGTGGCCCTCACCCCTGTGTCAGGCTCCGGAAGCCAGTGTCTCAGTCCTCACTGCTCCCCAGTGTGCCAACCTCACACACACGGCCTAGTGGAATAACACCAGTTCCGGGCAACATCGTTCAAATTTCAGTTCCCTGAGCAAGTAACTGGGAGCAACTGCAGAAAACACCCCCACCCCAGCCCCAGCGTCCCCAGGGGCCAGACCACAACCGTGGCTGCTGCCTTGGGAGCTGCCCGCTGTTCCCGTGTCTATATTCAGCTAATTCCAGTTTTACTTTCAACATTACCAACCTTTTCTCCTTCGCTGCATTTTCCTATGTTTGGGCCCACTTCCACTTTCACTGCCCATGGTTATAAATGCGGGATTCCACGCAATCCCCCTCCCTTCCCCCTCCCCTTCGCACCCCCCTTTGCATGCGCCTGCCTCCGCTTGGAAGCCTGCAGCAATGCGCTGGTGGGTGGGAAGCCCATGAGGGCCCCAGCTAAGAGCTTCGCTTGCTGCATTATCCTGTTTCCTTCATCCCCTTCTGAACCTACTGTTTTCTTTTCACCTGGCACCCCACCCCACCCCCCACCCCGCAGAGCAAGCGCACCCACCCACCCGCCCACTGCAGCCAAGCCCGCCCAGGCCCTCCCTCCCGGATCCCCCAGGCTCCCTGTCCTCACCCGGGTGCCATCTCCAGCCCCAGGCCCTTCAGTGCTGCATCTTCCCAGACTCAGGGCAGTTAGGCCAGACCCCCCCTCTCCCCCATCCTCCCCACCCCCATCTCCCGGGAGCCCAAATGTGCAGCTCTGGACACGGCCGGCCAGACCGAGGATGACCTGCGCCAGCCGCGGAAGCAGGTGTCTCCTGATGGACCCATCCAGAGGCAGGATCCCGCGTGGGGGCAACTGGAAGGCACTGAGGGATCCATCACCCCCACTCCACCGAAGGGGGGCCGTGTCACTTGCCACAGGCAGATCAAAGCCACGGCTGGGTGCCCCTCTCCCTTCCAGCTCGCCAAGTTGCAGGGGAGGGGCGGGGCCTGCGACTCGCCATCTCACTGGCAGTGGCACCGGCTCCAGGGGCTGAGGGCCTGCGCTCTCCCCTACCCCTCTCCCCACGAAAGCACCAGGACTGGCTGCTCTGAAGCTGCAGCCTGTCCCGAGAATCGGAAGAAAGGGGGAATGTGCCGCTGCCGCTGCCCGTGGCCTCCGTGGCCTCTCCCGGCCGTGGCCTTCTCTCTCCTGAGCCCTCTCCTCCCGAGTGAGCCATCTTTGAAAGTGGCTTTGAGGGGCAGAAGGACAATATCTGGTGCTGGCCACCTGGTGTCCACATCCCCCCCCAGGGGGTGGGGGAGGAGAGGGTGGAGGCAGCGCGCGGTCAGTGACCCTCCTCCTCCACAAGTCGGGGTTCACGTTCCCCGAGAGTCTGGGCCTCCTCAGGGTCATCGTGCGGACCCCCAACATGCACAGACAAACTCTGTGCAGGCCAGGCCGGGAGAAGCTTCCTCGGGAAGCATTTCCTTCCTCCTGACGGTCACCCTGTGTCCCTGCCTGCATCACCCCGAACCTGAAAGGATAGGTGAGGTCTGAGTCGCCAGGGCGGGGGAGCAGACGGAGCCGAATCCAACCCCCAGGAAGGGGGGCACTTTCCCAGAAGCCCAGGGCCTCTGTTCTCCTGGGCACTCGAGTGGCAACAACAGCCAGCACCCACTCTCAGCACCACGGAGGACCCCACATTTCCCACACCCCCGGGCCCTGCCTCTGCGAACAGTCAGTTGACTTCATTTCTGGAAAATGCTGGTGGCAGCTCATGGGCAGAGCCAGAGGCTCCAGGAGCAGACCAGTGTGTGTGTGGGTGGGGGGGGCGGTGTTGGGACCAGGCCGGGGGACCCCCAAGCACAGCCCACACCCCGGCCATGGAAACGGGGACGCAGCGGCTCCCGCCTCCGGCACAGTGGGAGCCCCCCCCCCCCAGCATGAGAACTGGGCGTTGGTTTTGCTAAAATCCACGGTCTGTCTCCTCGTCTCCTCGTCTTCTCTCTGCCTCCACTCAAGTTCTCAGCACGCCCTGAGCCTGCCCCTTGTTTGCGTTAACAGGGATTAACAACGCGGCTAAATTTGTTTAGACAAGCTCGCTAATATTTTTGAAAAAGAAGAAGAAGAAAGCAGCAAACTGCGTGGCCTTTCCGAATCCAAAGAACATTCCGTTCTCTGGTCTTGGGTTTACAACTGGTGTGCCTTACATCCACAAGGCAGGCTATAGCTTGTCCAAGGACCGGAGTCGTCTGAAGTATGAGACAGCTATTATTTATTATGTAATTGGAGGAAATTCTGGCTCGGAGAAATGTTTAGCTGAGAGCAAAGACGATCCGTCCTTAATGGTTCTTAGAATTAAAATGGCTCGCTCGTCTGCTAATAACTCGGCCCCTCTCCCCTCCTCCTCGGGGAACTTGCCAATCCGGGTGTCACACAGCACCCCGATGACGGAAACATGTGAGTGCTCTTTGGGCAAGAAAGTCAAATATTTCAAGGGTTGATGCTTTGTTAAGTAGGGTTTTGAAAGCACACTCAAGGCCTTAAATTTAGAACTCTGACATTTCGTCTCCCCAATCAGCCCTCTTGAACAGAGCCGGGATCATTTCTGAGCCCTGTGTCTCTGTACAAGCTGGAGATAAACTGCCCTGCTTAAGTGTGAGTCATAACGTCTTCACCTATAGAAATGGCTCCTGCTCAGTCACGGAAAAGAAATGTCTGGAGAAAACCTAGGTTACCTTCCTCTCAGGAGCGAGCCCAGTCTGCTGGGCTCCTGTCACCCGGGGCCCCCAGGGCTAGTGGGGCCCCGGGCCCCCTTCTCAGCTGTCTGGGGAGGGCCCCCGCCTCCTTGCCAGCGTCACTTGCTCCCTTTAGCTGCTTTATTTTCTTCACAATTATTGCCTGGCTTATCCACTGGAAGGCTAATGAGCTCCAAGGGGACTGGGCCTGTTTCTGCTCCGCTTGTGGCCAGCTTCTAGGAAAGCACGTGACGCATTCTAGGTGCGCAAAGATGTCGGGGTGGCAGGACAGAGGCACCGTGGACCGTGATTGGCATTACGGGGCTCTGTCCTGCGTCCCCTGTAATAAATGCATGTGGGTGACACGGCGGTGGGCGTGGGGAGCTACCCTCTGGCCTGGGTTCCCGAGCCCAGGGCAACCCCAGGACCAGCGGCTGAGACTTGCGGCACAGGGGCCCGTGCTGTGAAGCACAGATCTGATGACCCCACTTGGTTTTCTTGGGGAGCAGGTGGGGGTAATGGGAGCAGATCTACTTGTAACCCCACAAGGTTGAAAAGAAAATGAACCTGATGCTTGCCAGCGAATTTCTGTGAGTGACAGAGGACCTGGTTGCTACAGTGAAGGTCGGATTTCGTCTGTAACAATGAAGCCGGGTCTGGGTCCGGCTCCCCGGGGAGCAGGGTGGGCTGTGGACACTTTTAGTCCCTTGATTGCAGTGGCCTGTCACCCCAGAGCGTTGCACCAGAGCGCTGGCTGTGCGGGTGACCATCGCCTTGGGCAAAGAACCCAGGGCCCATGTGCCCACTGGCGAGGGCTGTGTCTTCGTTCACAATGGGGGGGGTGGAGGCACCCCTGTGTCCTGCTGGGCGCTGTCACCCACCTCACCATCCCTCTGGGCTCCCACAGCCGCAGTGCCATGGCTCATGGCTTTTTATTTAGAGCAAATGAAATCTTAAAGCACCTGGGAAACTCTTTATCTATGCCTCCACTTTTCTATTGTATTTAGCGCAGAAACAAAAACGTGCCAACAGGAGGCGCGTCGTGACAGAGATGTCCCGGGCTCCCTCTGCCCTCACCAGCCCGCGCCTTCCCCGCACCGGGAGAGCGC
>NW_004567104.1:76344768-76345608 GCF_000260355.1 Condylura cristata
AGCGCACCGGGAGAGCGCCACGAGGGCAAGCAAGGGCCCGAAGAACGCCGCGGTGCTGACAGGTAGCGAGCGCTGTGCTGTCTAACTGCTCCGACTGCGACGTGCGCTGCACGCACCGGGGAGAGCCCGCGAGGCAGGCGGCTCCTGGACGCGCCTTCCAACTGGCCACTCCTCGCGGGCGCTGTCCGGAGGACGTGGGCTGCGCAGGACGCCCCTAGCGGCGGCCCCCGGCACTACACGCCACCCCCCCTCAAAGGAACCGGCTTGGATCCTGGGGTTTGCCTTTGCGCACGGATGCGCGGGAGCCGTCCAGCCCGCAACCGTCCTCTCTCGGGGTGTCTGCTCTTTGGCAGGCCCCTGAGTCAGAGACCAGCTTTTGTAAATAGTTGAGAGGGTTTTATTCTGTACAGCTTGACTAATTGATCCCCCTTCCTTGAATACTTCTTAGATCTGCCAGGAAAGTCTTCTGACCACATGATTTGGGGGTGGGGGGACAACACGCTCCATCCCCCACCTCCAGCCCCCCACCCTCCCGCCTCAAAAGAGCTGACTAAATTGTGGATCAACCCTCTTCATAGTTAAAGGATTACTCTGACCTGCCTTCTGTTTAAATGTTTTTTGGGAGCTTCTGTTTTTCAAGGAATTTGTTCACTATTATACCCATTTTTTAAATATTTTACAACAGAGACAGCCAAAATGTCCTGTTACCATAGAAATCACAGTGTTATTTCCTCTCTAACTGTGGTATTGGTGGGCTGTGTCTTCTTTGTTTTCTCCTTTTAATCTGTCTTGCCAGAGATTGAGCTCATTCATCTTTTCGATGAGCTCCCTTGTCTCTGC
>NW_004567104.1:76347163-76349020 GCF_000260355.1 Condylura cristata
GCACGCCTCACCGTCTGACTCCAGGACCTTTGAGTATTTGTAGACTATTTTTAGACAGTGCAAGTGCTCACAGGTCTCAGGGCCTACGTCTTCATGGATTGCTTTTCGTGAACGTTCTCTGCAATCCGGGCTGTGAGTAAAGAGGCAGCCCTGGGCGGCGGACCCCAGCCTGCCTCGCCCGGGGCAAGGAGGAGCAGCCGGCTCTACCCTTTGGGCTCAAAACTGCACTTCCAGAGCGGGAGCCAAACTGCGCGTGGACTTCCCTAAATGGCCAGACACAGCCCCTGCCCGCCCCCTCCAGGCCTGGCCTCCAGTCCCTGGACCGGCGCTCAGAGGCTCGCTGTCCTGCGGCGGGCTGTGTCAGTAACAGCCTCCCGTCTCCTGACTCTACGGTAGCTCGCTCTGTGAATGCTCAGGCAGCTTCATGTTATTGGATAAATTTAGGCAGCACAAGTTCCAGCAGCACCCGCAAAGTGAGGACAGGATCCCGGGGCCGGGATCAGCCGTCTCGTCATTCCTAAGCGCCTCCCTGTTCCTGTGGACCCCTAAGTCCACCCGCACGGCGCAGACCCTGCCCCGCCACCTCGGGGCGGTGCGGCCCTGACCCCCAGGGCCTCTTCTGCTGGTCCGGCTGTTTCCTTCAGCGCCCCAGAGGCTGCAGAGAGGGCCCCTGCCGGCGGGGTCCCGGCTGGAGTGTGGTGTGTGGGAGCGTGTGCGCCAGTGTGTGTGGAGCTGTGTGCGGGCCGCGTGGAGTGGAGTGAGCATGGGTGCGTGTGATCCTCCCTGTGATGAAGGTCCTGCCCTGCCCCGTCCAGGGAGCGGCCCACCTCGGCCCTGAGCTGCAGGACGCGGCTCTGGTCACCTGCGCGGTTGATGGGGAGTGAGCAGATGGAAAGAATGCCAGTGCCTGTTGACTGCCCACGTACTGGGGTCTCTAGTTTGGTGCCAGGAACTTGCGAGGGAGCTGAGCTCGTTTCTCAGGTAGCTTTGGGTGAGATTGCCCCCTTATGGGCTGTTTCCCTTGGAGTCCCAGTTTTCAGAACCCCCAAGACTTACTGCAGCCACTGCCAGCTGCTGGTGGAGGCGGCGAGGTGGCTGCGGAGGAAGGGGCGGGCTGCAGGCCCCCTGGGGGGCTCTGAGTGGGCTGCGGACAGGGGTGGGGCGCTGGGGGGTTCACAGATGTGGGCAAGGGGCCTGCGCCACCCCCGAGGACCGGCCCTGGGACCCTGCCCCGAGTGAGTCCCGTGGTTAGGAGCACGGCCCCTGGAGGGGGGCTGAAGGGGGACCCCAGGCGTTTGTCCCAGGGTGGCAGTGGACAGACCTCCGACTCAGGGCCAGGATGGCGAGTGTGCTGCTCAAATCCTACATCTGAAAACTCGCGAAGGAAAGCAGAGAGACCAAAACGGTGAGTGAGACCAAAACGGTGAGTGAGAAGGTAGAGGCCAGGATAAGCCACCCCAAAACTCCCAAATTCCTCGAATGTCCCACGAAATAGGTATTTTCGCAGTCCAGTGACTGCCCACGGCTCTCTGGCAGGGATATGGATTTTAGGCCTTCAGCCTCAGGCTTCCTCTCCCCCCACCTTGCCCAGTCGGGTTATATTAGACGTGCCCAACGGGGCGACTCGGGCGCGGGTCCGCAGCTCCACCGCGGTGGCAGCGGCCTCGTTCCCACGGGAAAGGGGCCCTTGGGGCCCAGAGTCCCGGCCATCGTGGCTACCAAATCCTCCTGAGCGACTCCGGGAACAGCCCCCGTTTTTGGTGAGCCAATCCAAACGCAGCGACATCCCTACCCCCGGGGCCCCCCAAAGTAACAGTGGCGAGCTGGGAGGCCTGACGCCACCTGCGGCTCTGTGAC
>NW_004567104.1:76349780-76368016 GCF_000260355.1 Condylura cristata
AGCTTCGCCCTCCCTGTGTGTTTTCAGTAGAAAGGAGTAAAGTGCTGATGCCTATTTATTTTTAAGTTATCATAAACTAAATAATCAGTTGCTATTAACGATCTTAATTATTCAGCTCCTATTTTTACATGCTGGTCTTTCAGCATGCTCCAAGTGGGTGGTTTTAATTAAGCCTAATTGCAGAGACGTCACATCCAAATATACACCCTACAGAATGATTAACAGGGCTTGGAATTTAGTCATTACATAGGGGTTTGCATGGGGTGCCCGCGCCTCAAGCCTGAGGATGGTGCACGTTAGCCCCCTGGGGGGTCCCTGTGGGCGGAGGGGGGCCCGGGCTCCCGTGGGGCACCAGCTCTCCCGAGCCACGTGCTCAGCAGCTGCTCTGTGCACTGAGGGCGCCTGTGGCCTCCGAGTCGGGAGGTGCTGGCGTGGCCTGCCTTTCAGACCTGTCTACCAGGTGTCTTCGTCCAAAAACGCATCTTCTAACAGTAACATGATATTATCATTAAAGAGGCGCTCACCTGACGTTTCACAAACAACTCCCTCTCTGTTCAAAGCCTGACCGCACCCCCTCAACCCTACCCTAAAATCAGCTGCCAGTGCTGACAGCAGTCTCGCACACGTTATCCGGCTAAATCTCCTGATTCTTCCATACCGCGGCAGCGGGCAGTGCTGGCTTTTCACAGGTCGGAGGTGAGGAACCGAGTTTGGAGAAATGATATGACCAGCACAGGGTCTCCGAGGGCGGCGCAAGGGCACTGGCCTGGCCCCCCCGGCCCTGGAGAGCTGATCTCCCAGGTCCTGACTTAGCACCGCCCTCCGTGGGCGGGGCAGCCCAGCCCCCCAGCCAATCAGGGGCCCCCCCAGCGACTCAGCTCCCCTCCACCTGCGCCGCACCTGCCCTCACCTGCCTCATCAGCCACAGTGTACACTCAACTCCCACCAGGGATTTGATGTTTTCTCTGGAGCCTTTCAACAAAGCACAGGAAGAGCAAGTCTGCACTGTGCACTGGCCGTGCCCGGCTGCCACCTGCCAGAAGCCCCTTGGCTGCCCACAAAGAAGCGGCGGGATAGGGTGCCAGGTGCTTCTGAAGAGGGTGACAGCTGTGATGTCCTTGGGGGCCTTCTCAGAAGAGCCTCTCTCAAGCCCTGTAGCAAAATACATACGACCCAGGGAGGCACCTCTGCCCGCCGGGTTTCCACTGCTGTGGCCAAGTTGTTCCTAGCGCAAATATGCACCTATTCTCCGCACAGCCTGAGCTGCCCTGATGGTGACTGTGACGGTGGCCAAGAATTGGAGGGATGATAACAGGCTGTAAGATGAAAAGGAACATCCCGTCTCGGGGGTGACCCAAACTGCACCTCACACATTTGCCTACTTTCCAACTGCAGAGGGAAGGGTGATTTTAAACTGAGGTCAGAGGTGTGGAAGTTTGGAAACTCAGGGGCAGTTTGATCCGACTTTTGGCCACCCAGCCCAGCCGACTGGATCAAGGGTAGCAAGAGGTTTGGGACACAGGCGTTGGATGGGCAAACCTGACTGTGAACTTCAGCTCCTCCTTACGCACGGCGTGACTTCAGGCACGCCACCTAACCTCTCCGAGTCTCGCGCTCCAGGTCTCTGAAAATGGGCTGTCATGGTTCTGTGACTGGGCCACGGCAAGGCTTCCGTGAGCGCATGGTGAGCACCCACGGCCACAGCAGCTGCCGCCCTGCGTCCATCAGAGAATTTCCCCTGGAAGGGGGAGCGTGGTAAGCTGCAGCGCAAAGCCAGGCGGACCTTCACGCTTAATATTCCCTCACGAACTCGGCCCCTCCACCCCTCACCCCGTCTTGATTTCGGTCTTGTGGGTCTGTGTCTACCCCAGCTTACTACCTCCGGAAACTACTAGAAACACGGTATAAATACAATGCAAAATGATGACAAATGAAACTTTAAGTCTTGTCTGTGACGGAACATTCAGGAAGTTGAAGAACTTGATGAAAGGAGCAACTGGGATTCTAGTGTGCAGACAGGCTGCAGCTGCAGTTCAGGCCTGGAATCCATGACTTAAAAACAAACACTATTTTCACCATCGTAAGTCTCGTTCTCAAGGTGAACGTACCACTGCCACGCTTTGCCCAGGGCCCCGTGAAAGCAAGCTCCATCTAAGTTCCCTCTCAGTCACCCTTATTCAAGAGGAAAGGGCCTCCGTGTTTTCTCATCCTAGAAAAGAGGGCCCTGCAGGTAAACTCAGGTGTGTCACTTCCCCGGCTCTCTCCTCCCCGTGAACGCAGATGCCAGGCCACTCCGTCCTGAGTGGGTTTCAGTTTCTCAGGAGCCTGTGAATGGGATGGGCATGGGGAGACGAGCGACGTCTTGGAGGAGGTCAAAGACACAGAGCCACAGGGTTCTGTGGTGAGTGTCCCTGTGGGCAGAGCAGCCCTGAGGCCTGGAAGCCGGCGCCCACCCACCAGTGGCCAGGAGCCCTCAGGCCAGTGGCGCTGTGGGCAAGAGTCTCGGGGCCTACGTGGAGCTGGGAGTGCTGGTGGGGGGTCTCGGGTCATCTGCCCCCACCCACTCGGCTCCCATCCAGCTCTGACGGGCTGCAGGCTTCGCTCCATGGTGCCACCTCCAGCCTGCCTTGCCCAGACGGGTGCCCAGGCAGCGTCCCTCCTGCGGTGGGAGGTCACAGCCTCCCGCTGTCTCTGAGTGATGACCCGTTCGCCCACCTCTAAGCGGGTCGCTCCCAGGAGCCGGTCGCCAGTGCCGTGGCGGGAAAATGATTCACCGATCCATTCATCACAAGCGAGTCACGTGCCGTGAAAAGCCAGCGGGGCGTGTTTGACGCACCCCGAAATATAAAGTTTGCACATTTCTGGGCTTTAACCTTATTGGGGAGGGAGTGGGGTAGAAATGATTTCCACATTTTTTCCAAGTGAATTGGATGACGAGCCCACACCCACCTCATGCAACATCTGTGTGAATCAGCCTCTGAGAACGCAGCGTAAACAGCTGTCGCTATAAATAGACGTGCTTTAAGCAAAGACAGATGTCCTAAAGCCAAATGTTAAGAACACACATAAAACCACGAAGTTCAAAGACAGCTAGTCTTTCATTTCTTGCCCAACAGGGGGACTGGGCTCTGACGGCGAGGCCGGCAGGGGCACGTGGCCCTGCGTGGGAAGCAGGTGTACCGAGCGGTGTGTGCAGAGAGCACCCACGGCCTCCCGCCTCCTGTGAGTCCTCCTCCCCTCACTCATCCATTCGCGGCACTCACTGAGTTAGAGGAGGAACATTCCAGAAGACTCCAGTACTTGGAGTGCCCAGAGTATTATCTCAGGGACGCGTGAGTAGGAGGCGCTGGGAGGGGTCCTGGGATGGGAGTGGGGGTGGGGCGGACAGGCTGAGGTCGGTGCAGAGCGGTTGCTGGGGCGCAGGACTGCTCTCCCTTGCCCAATGCGAGGACCCCCCAGTCAGAAAGAGACAACCTGCATTTCAGTGGGGAGAACGTTCTCGAGAGCTCACGGGGAGAGGCTGCAGGTCCTCGCATCTTGCAAGGGCCCAGCACTGAGCCAGGCCACCTCCCCTGCCTTCCCACACACAGGATTTGGACTCTGCGGGGTCAGAGATGGAGATCTCCCGCTCTGGCCCAGGAAAGAAGATTCCAGCGGAGCTCATTCCTGGAGGGTGTGGCAAAGACCTTGCCCTTGGACCGCCCCCACCCCCAGGGAAGTGGCAGCTGCCCCAGAGGCAGTGAGGGTGAGCCGGGGCGCCAGTGTTGGGCAGCCCACCAGGCTCATCCTTGGCAGCCCCGCCCCAGTCGGCCAGGATGCCCAGGCTCCGGCACAGTCAGGGAGGGCCGCGGGGCCCTGGCTGTGAGGGGCAGCTGTCAGCTGAGCCCACTGCCCACACACCTGCTGACTGAGGTGTAAGGTTGGAGAGCCCAGCTTCCCTCTCGTTTGTCATGAAACCAAACGATCAGAGCCTGGCTCTTTTTCAAACTGTCAGCAAAGAAAGTCAGAGCCCCAATCACGAGTCACTTCAGCAGTGTGTTATCTCTTCCTGAGCCGGAGAACTGTTAATTATAGGAAATTACCCCTTGGCGGAGCGTGCAGACTGAGCACGTTGTCAGGAGCAGAGAGCAGAACAGTGCGGCTCTCACACCACCGCAGCCAGGGACCCGAAGGTCGGGTCTCCCGGCATCCACGCCAGTCAGAGAAGAACCGTCTTCTTCAGCCGTCAGTGAGGCCGCCGGCAAAGCCTGGACGGGGGGACACGCCGAGCAGGAGCTCCAGCCTCCCCGCAGGCACACAGGGGCACACTCCAAGGCACGTGCAGCCGTGGCCCAGGGGTTCTGGCCAACGGCGAGGGCAGAAGCAAGGCAGCCAGGGGAGCCGTGGCCATGATGCTCCCTGTGTGGTCTGCTCCCCTGCCACGGTCACCGGAGGTCACGGAGAAGGTGGTGACTTCATGAGATGCAGAGCCTGGATCCCTGCGTTACCACTTGGAGGAGAGCCCAGAAGAACTGCCCGAGCTGCATCAGATTGTGGGTGGGGGAGAAGCAAAACTTCATGACGTTAAGACACTGAGATTCGAGATTGTTTGTCACAGCAGCTGGCATTTATCCTCCTGACTCATACAGCAAGTTTGGGGAAGTTTAGACAGACACATCCCGGCGGGGTGCTCGGTGTAGCTTCCTTTTTGGCATTTTTCTCATCAAAAATCCTAAGGAACTGAAGTTGGGAAGAAAAAGGAACAGGAGAGGGAAGATCAACTGTGCCCTCTCGGAGTCAAGTCACCATCAGACTCCGAAAGGCTTGTCCAGTTCATCCCTGGCTCGTGCCACGGCTGCGCACCAGCCATCCTCAGAGTGCCCGCTCCCTACTCCTGAATGCAGCCCCAGAAGAAAGGAAGCAAGGCGGCCCGCACGAGACAGCACAGCCACTCTTGCAGGCCACCGACTCGCGCCTTGACACCAGGGCTTCTCGTCCTGTGCTGATCCGGCCCCCTAGAAAGACCGCCTCAGTCCCACCTATTTTGGTCAAAGAGAAAACACAGGTGCTCCTAATTTCACACGGTGTGTCTCCATGTATTTGCTCAGTGACATTATGTGAATTCTTTGCTCCTTCCTCTCGACGTCAAATAATAGCTTGCTCTAAAATTTGTTTTATCCATCCGACAATCTCTGAATGCACACCCAACGGCATTGTAGGGAGGCTGAGATAATACACAATAAAAAGTTCACAGGGTCATCACGTGTTACAGTAAATAAGAGGGAACGGAGAGGGAGGAGGAAGGGTCTGCAATCTTCAAGGGGGGCTTTCCAGCAGAGAGGGGCGTTGAGGGACCCTAAAAGACGGTGAGGACTTGGAAGAGTCGAGACAGGGGTCAGGACCCGGTGAGAAATTCTGGAAATTGGGACGAGCACAGAGAAAGATGGTGAGAAGCCGGCTTGGCTAGAGAGGAATCTTCCGTTGGGGAGCAGAGAGGAAGAGGGTGCAAGGGGAGGAGAGAGACCCCATCTTGAGGGGTGTGGTATAAGCACAAGGACCCCCAAGAGTGCCCAAGTCCTGTGAATATGTCACCTTCCATGGCAAAAAAATTGTGCTGCTGATTACATCAGCTGTAAGAAGCTGACAGAGGGCCTTGAGGCTGAGGCCACGGAGAGGGTACCCCGACACAGTCAGAGCCTCGGGCTCGCGGCCTTCCGAGGAGGGGCCTGCACCAGCAGCCCGCACGTGCTTTGCAGGAGCTCTGGGAAAGCGCCACACAAGCAGCCGCTGCTGTACGGGCCCCTAGGACCCGCACGGAGGGCCGTGGCCCCACGCAGGTGGGGGTTTCAGGATGGGCAGGCCCGGGGCGGCCTGTCAGAGCCCCGAGGCTGGCACCCAGCGCCCCCGAGGTCTCTGGGCCTTGGACTTGCCTCCATCCCAGTCAGCCGCCAGCTTCACGGCCAGTGCAAACTCTAGCAGGTCATTTTCGCGGCGACCAAAATAAAATCTCACTGTTAGTTAAAGTCCTCGATGGCGTGGCCTTGGGTCACCTCCAGGACCGCAACTGCTGACACGGTTTCCTGTCCACCCTGACAAGGCTCTGCTCCGGAGCTGACCGCTCACACGACCTCACCGTCCCTCAGGGCTCATCAGGTTGGCTTTAACTGGAAAGTAAAGGTGGCTAACTTTACTGTTGATGTTATCGTAAGTTTCAAATGTCAGAAAAAAATCCATTTCAATAAATGAACATCAGACTGTTCAATTCTTCGATGGGCACTGTTGAGGCTTACGTGTTTCTCCGACGCGGGCGAACGCTGCCTTACAACACGCACCTCCTGCCCACACTAACCCTAAACCAGTATCTCAAGCCCCTTTCGCCACCCTAATCAAGCTTCCCCCTACTTTGGCCCATTTCCTGCCGATCTCCAAAGTCTTGGAAATAGCCCAGCCGGACATCTCCAGGGAAAACACCGCCATGCCCGTGGAAACGGAGGCCAGTCAAGCTGGAGAAGAGCAAGCACGTGTGTCTTGGGAGCAGGCGGTCCGTGTTTGGGGGAGACAGCCACAACGTGCCACTCGCTGCTGCTGCCTGGGGGGCGGCAGCATAACAGGCGCCCAGAGATGCCCACCGAATGCCACAAACCTGTGAGTATATCGCATTACAGGGCAAGAGAGCGAAAGCAGCGGATGACTCGCAGTGGCTACTTCGCTGATCGTGAGATGGGGAGACCATCCTGGCTCCTATGGTGGGACCGGAGACACTACCGGGATCCCTAAATGTGGAGCAGGGGATGAACGAGACAAACTGACACCCCCTGAGACACAACCAGCCACTGCCAGCTTCGAAGAGGGAGGGAGAAGCCAGAGCCAAGCAATGTGGGCACCGCTAGAAGCTGCAGAGGAACAGAGAAGAGATGCAGCTGCGGACGCCTGGCTTTTGCCAAGTGAGACCTGCGTCAGACTTCTCACCTCCAGCACGCTGACAGATCTCACGTGTGTCACCGACCTCACTGGCTCATACTCAGCGACAACAGAAAACCAGCCATCTCACCTGCTCACCCCTCCCCCATCTGGAATCCTGACCTGCCTCCCTCCTCCCACTCCCTCCTCCTCCGTTCCGTTTGATAGGAAGCACGTCCTGCCCTCTCATACGTAATAAGGTCAAACGCATCCTGTCCTCTCATACGTAATACGTAATAAGGTCAAACGCGCCTCTTCCCGGGGCCATTCTACAGGTCCCTCTTGGGGTCTCACTTGCCTGGGTTTTCCCCTTCACCTAAATAAAGTGATTCCTGTTTTTGGACCTCAGACAAATGTTTTATAAGTCTCATAGCATCTTAGTAGCCTCTGGTGGTGACAGACGTATAGTTCTTTCGTTGCGACTTCACCATTAACCCTTGAGCTTACTGGAAAATGAAGATTGTGGGTACACACAAAAGTACTTTGTGGAAGTCCTATGTTGGGGGATTAAATATTTCCTGTGAAGTAGGGTGAGGAAAGATGCATCTTCGATTGGAAAATGAGATGGTCTCAACTGGAAAAACATCTTCAGTAAGAAGGTTGAAAGAGTATGATATGCAAAGGAATTTGCAAATAATGAAACAGAAAGCAAAAAGGAACTTGCTATGCCTGAGGCATCTGAAGCGAGTGTTTTCAGATGTTCACTCTGTGGGTTCTGTTAAAATATTTGCAAGTCTAGACTAGAAAGGAATATTATGAAATTAAAATTCATCATATGTCTACAAACTGTAACACTATCTCAATTCGTTAATCGGTGAATTGTAAATACATCCAGATTCTGCCATGCTGAAAATAATTTGTGAGCTTGATTTTCTCAATTCACCAGAACTCAGAATTCTCAAGCATGCACAATAGATTAAATTAGCTACTGGCGCCAACTTGTTTTGAAGGCAATGCTATTTTTCAAAACTTCCTCAAATTATTTTACACTCAAACAGACATCTGAGATGGGACAAGTTGGTGCCTGTGCTGTAGTGGGTGGGGCTTCCCCGGCCTCCACACCAGCCAGCAGCGAGGGGCAGGGGCTGTTTTCGTTGTTGTGGCCTCTCACGGCCTCTCACGTGCCACTCAGTCCTTTCACCTTTTTTTGTAATTGAAGTGAAATTCACATAGCATACAATTAGCCATCCTAATGTGTATCACTCCCCAAAATATCAAAACAAAGTGGCTTAGTACTTCTGTGACATAGAGCACCACTCCCTCTATTTTCAAGTCTGTTTTATTACCTCAGAAAACTACCCTAAGCCCATTAAAACCCCCCTCCCCTCAGTGACCACTGATCTGCTTTCTACCTCTATGTATTTGCACCTTCTAGACATGTCATAGGCGTGAACTCACCCTGTGTGGTCTCCTGGGACTGGACCCCTTGAACACAACATCTTCGAGACTCACCTGTGGTCCTTGCTGCATCTTCACGGATGGATGATGCTCCGTGGTCTGTGTTCACTGCCCTCTGCTTGTCCCTTCTGTTGATGAGTGTTTGGGCGTTTCCCTTCGGAGCTATTATGAATAACGCATCTACGAACATTCCTGCACCAGTCTCTGGTGTATGCCGCAGTGGGACTGCTAGCTAATACGCTAACAATATTTAGCTGTGTGAGGATGGGTTCCTCTCATCTTCAGAATTTCAAGGGATCTGAGATAGCTGTGGCACGCACCCATGGTGACAAACCATGATTCAAACGCGAGCGTGTCACCTTCTACAGTCCCCAACTTCCCACTCTTCCAAGAGGCCTTCCTACCGGCTCACAGGAAGCCAAGCACGGTGGAGAGTCATCAGCCCCGAGCAAGACAGACGAGGACGGAATGGGCGCAGTGTCCAGGTACACCCTGGACAGCGGCTGTAATGGTGGGGAGGCCTCGACTGAAAGCGGTGGCCAAGGTCAGGCCCACAGCTTGTAGAATTAGAGGACCCTCAACAGAGACGTGGGGTTAGGGCCCCGAGGGACCCGGGGAGTAATGGGGGCCAAGAGTAAGCCCCTCGGGGCTCACAGACCTGCGAGCTCGCAGCACCCCACACAGCCTGTGCGACTTGGTGACTCGCTGAGAAGGTCGCCCCCTCTCAACGGGGCAGGACAAACAGACACACAGGCAGGACACAGTCCCCGTCGGCGCAGTCACAGCGGCTGCAGAAATTAATGAAATTCTAGAGAAGGCAGAAGAACCTGGCAAACGGCCCCCAGAAACACAGTGTGCCGGGACGGCGGCCCCTCCTGACGGCACACGGCATCTGTCATGTCGGGGTCCTTCCCTTCTTGAATTCCAAGTGCATTTAATTTGTGGATAGTTATCTTAAGAGCAGCATATTAAGATGACACTTCAGTTATGTATTTTTTAAAAAGATTTTATTCATTTATGTATGCACACAAGAACTGGGGTTCAGGCCAGAGGTGCAGGGGTGGGAGGCTTCATCCAAGACAGAGTGGGGAGCAGAACAGGCCGACTGACGAAGTCCACTGCTGAGGGGAGCAGCGGGCGGGTCAGGAGAGGTCTGCCGTGCCCTGGGGGGTCACCCCCCCCGGCGGGGATCCCTCTCCTGCTGCAGTGGCTGCGGGCAGCTTCATAGTGCTGCGGTTTGACCCGCTGCACCACCAGGGAGGGCCCCACTCTTCACTTACAGCCCACCTTTTCTCCCAGTGTAAACGTTTAAAGTCCTGTTTAGCTGCATCCGCCAGCAATTAGCAAACTATCCCGTCTTTTGCTAATCGTTCAGTGGTAAGTATTTTCTAGTTTGATTACGATTATTTCTTTGGCCTGTTGATTGGGTCACCGTGTGTTAGGGAGAAGGCTCCTGCTGACCCCTCACCTCTGCGCCACACCACCGGGCCGTGTCGTCCGCGCTCTCCTTCACTTCCCAAAGCCGCCCCAGTGAGCTCCAGGGCACCCCACTGCCCGGATGCTCCAGGCGCAAAGGGACCTTGGGCTTGGCTCCTCTCCCCGGCGCCCCTCCCCCCCAGGTTGCTGCTTTCAGTCCATCTCTCACTTTCGTCTTGCAGAACCTTCGTCAGTTCACAGACGCAAGTCACCCTTGTTCCGTCGTGCTTGAGCGTGTGAAAGCCTGAGTGCACACAGCCAGGCCACCGTGCCGGCAGCCTCCACGCCGGCAGCCCGGAAGCCCAGCGCTGGACCCGGAACTCACATTTCCGAATTGTTCCCCGCTTGCAACTTAAATGCAACCGAGCAGCGAAGCCTCTCTCTGCCTGGGCCGCCACACCCTCCAGGGCTCTGGGCGAGCCGGCTCCTCCTCTTCCCAGTCATCGGCGTTTCCACCTCCCTGCCAGCCTCTGAGTGTCTGCCACCAAAAGATAAACGCAGGCACTTAAAAAGTGCTTGCTTATTGGAGCAAAAATCAGTTCAAGCCAGAAGTGGTCAGGCCTCTCCGCACAGGGGCTGGGGCAGGGCTTTAACGGGGAAGACAGAAGCAAAGCAACGCGATTGGCTGGCTACGGTTTGAGCAGTTATTGGGGGGAACTCGCTGGTGACCTGTGGTTGCCTGTGGTCGGCTGAAGTCACTTGGGGTGCGAACAGAAGGCCTCTGCGGAACCATGCTTGCCCGGGGAGCGCCTGTGCCCCACCTCACCCTGCCGCACGGGTGAGTTCTCTGAGGAAGGGACAAGGACCCGTTACTAAAAGGCTTGGTGCCACCTGACACCGGCAGCCCCTTCGAGACAGACCCGACAGACCCGCTGTAAGGCGAACTGAAGTCCCACAGTGAAAGCCGCTGCGGAGGCGGGGCCTAGGCGGCTGCTCCCCTGCAAGCTGTTTCTTGTAAGGTTGGGTCCTCGGTTTCTAGACTTAGGGCCCAAAGACTGCAAAGCTGAATCTGGCGACTTAGGCCCCAAAGATTGCAAAGCTGAGAGCGAGTGACCCCCTGGGCACTCAAGGCAGGAGTGAGGGAGGATCTGGGGTCTTTCGAGGCACCCCAGCGAAGGGTGGGGTGCTCTGCGGGGTGCAGCCTCTGAGGCTGAGCCTTGACTGCCTTCCCTTTCTCAAGCCCTCCAGAAACCCCTGCTCACCTGATGTGCCGAGAGCCTGCCAGGCAGCTGTGGAGGTGTTCTCTACCCACAGGGGTCCTGCGTCTACACCGCGGCTCAGTCTACACCTCCACTGGGCCTGCACCCCGCGGCCCAGCCTGCACCCCGCGGCCCAGCCCACACCACGGCTTGGCTCACGCTCCCTCCCCCACCTGCTTCTGCCCAGTCCCCCAGCAGAGACTGGCTGGGCAGCGAATTCCTGCTGCCCAGGTAAAAGGAGAACCAGGAATATCACACGCACCTTTTCTTAATCACCGTGCTACACCCCTGGGAAGGAACAGCATCTGATCGCGGGGAGACCTAGAATGCTCTTATAGTGTGGTCAGCTGAGCGAGAGGCCCAAGCCCTTCTGATACATGGGACATGGACAACATTTGGCCGGACCGAAATAAAAACTAAGCGTCTCCCCTTAACAGACACCACACGTGGGCCCAGAGCAGACAGCCTGACAATCATCTGGGAGATGACGACTGTCAGAGCGTCGGTGAATAGCACGTGTGACTATCTCTGGCGCGTCAAATCCTTATCATAAGGGACAGGCTGGCTTTTAAATGTCATTTCAACAGTCATACGTCCATGGTTCTTTGAAACACTCGGTGTTAGTGATGGAGAAAAGAATAGAAAACCCAAAGGAGACACCACTGGGTTAAAACCTGACTCATGCAAGCAGGCAGGGCAGAAGGGACTCCCATGGCCACTAACCCAGCCACAGAAATCAAGACACTGGGTGCCTGTCACAGGCGTGAGGCCCAGGCAGATGCCAGACCGCTGCGCCGGCCTGCTGCAGGCACCTTGGGAGCACAGACCTGAGGGTGAAGATAAGGATCGGCCCCTCGGTGCCTTTAGGATTCCACAGAGTTCTCCAAAACCAGCAGCAAGCAGCCCTCTCCCTAAGGAGTGAGCCCTCCCAGAGAGATAAGGACCCTATCAGGCGGTCTCCGCCCTGCCCGGGGCAGCCTCCTGCCTACCTGTGCCCACGCAGGGCTCCTGCCCACCCGCTCTCCCTCCGTGAGACAGCAGCCTCCTGCCCGCCTGTGACCTGCACCCAACGAACACACAAACACACAATCACACGCACAAACAGCCACACCTCGCCCATCAGTCCTGCTTCAGCAGGGTCTGCCTGTGACCTGCACCTGCCGGGGCCTCTCTGCCCTGACCCCTCGGCGGAGGCCGCGCTCCCAGGCCGCCCGCCTGGCCCACCAGCCTCTCAGCAAGCCTGTCCCGCTGGGCAGCTCTCCCCGCCCGCCTGTGCCTGTGGAGTGTCCTTCTCTGTCCCCTTCCCTAACAGACCTGCTCCTTAAACAGAACTAACTCTGTGTCATGGAGAAACTCGCCCGGGATCTTTCTGGTGCGGCTGAGGGGAGAGCTCTGGGGACACCTTTCCCAGGGTCAACCCCAGGACCCGCTCTCCTAACTCAGCTCCGAAAACTCATCAGCATGAAGCAAGGTTGAGCTTGTTTACCTTCTTAAGGTTTCTAGCTGGTTTCTCTAGGTTTTAAAGCAAATGCCTTTTTTTAGAGTTGGTGAGAGCCTTACCATGAGACAGCATCGCTTAGTTCTGCTGAATTCGCAAGGCTGCTTTATGAATAAGATCGGTAACATAGCTGGAAATTTGAAACACGAGATATGGAAATACAATGTCTACCTTACAAAACAGAGTGGAGTAAACATGTCCTTAAACTTACCCCACATCTCAACAGGCATGCTGAAGATTTAATACCTCGAATATACAAAGATTATTAAAACTGTGTCGGCCAAATTATTTTATGATGTCAAACATGTCTAAAAACATAAGGCAATAGGCCCTCCCTGGTGGCGCAGCGGGTTAAAGCGCAGCACTGAGAAGCTGTGAGTTCGATCCCCGCCTGCCCCGGAGGTGACCACAGGGCGCGGCAGACCTCTCCTGACCCGCCCGCTGCTCCCCTCGGCAGTGTACTTGGTCAGTCGGCCTGTTCTGCTCCCCACTCTGTCTCTGGTGAAGCCTCTCACCGCCCCTGCACCTCTGGCCTGTACCCCAGTTCTGTACGCATAAATTAAAAAAAAAAAAAGAAAAAGGTACTAAAACCTTGGAACCCACATTGGAGTTAAAGCTGTTTGTTAAAAGAATAAACTCAATGAAAATGACCTTCCTAGTTCCGGTAAAAACCCACCTCTTTCTGTGCCAGCCCCTCCCCTTACTCCCTTTCCGGAGGCTGCTCAACCTCACCCCGCTGGCTCCACAGTTCCACATTCTAAAAGGAGGCCGGAGTGACTGTCCTGTGAACAGTGCGCTGACTTCTGGGGCTCAGGCCGGGAGGGCTGGGCGAGGGGGGCAGGCGGCCGCCCGGGGCGGGGCTGCCAGGCGGCACCTGCCCGCCTCCCAGGTGGCGACACCTTGCTTGCGCAGTGGCGGCTGGCCAGGAGACAAAGGGCACCACATTGATTTTTCACCCTGGCCTGTCTGCCCCAGGTCTCTGGAGGGGCCCAGTGACTCATCCCGCCCGCCCCAGTCAGGACTTTCTACCTCTTGATAACATCTCGATGACTAACTCCCGGGAAGCCTGGGAGTGTGTGGCAGAGTTTGCTCAGAAGGGTTGGCCCTTCCTGGAATGGAAACCAAAAGCTGGTGGCAGCCTCGGGCAGCCCTGACGCGGCCCCGTCGGCTCCCGAAGCGGGCACAGGCGGCCCTTTCACAGGGGGCTGTGACCCGGCCTCCACTCCCACTCCCAGTCCCGGGCAGGCGTCCAGGTGTAGGAAGACACCCCCCCCGCCCCCAAGATGAGGGCTTCCCAGGGCGCCGGCCCCACCGGGCAGCTCAGCCCTCCCCGCTGCTGTCCACGCTCCGCTTACATGGCTGTGCTGACCTAAGCCCCTGCCGCCCTCCATCAAGGGGAGAGCTGCTGTGATTGTAGCGACGCGCCCGCTCACACAGGCGGGGCCTGGAACACACAGGCCGTTCAGGAAGCACAAAGGGACACTGTGCCAACGTCGCCCGGTGAGCCTGCGGGTAAACGCGGCGGCAGCGAGATGCAGCCACGGGCCTGTCTGTCTCCTCCAGGGCTGCAGCTGCGAGACACTGCCACCAGCCACCGCCACGCCAGCCGGAACGCGCCGCTGCCGTGGCTTTTGTGCGGGGTCCTGGGGTTCGTTCTGGGGAAGGCGTCCCCAGGGCTCCCCTCCCCGCGGCACACGGCGAGTTTCTCCACTTTCTGGGACCCACCGAAGAGTAGCCTTGGCCTGAGCCCCTCGGCCCGTACAGGACAGCCGGGCAGTCGCGAACACCAGCGCTGCTCAGCAGGGAGAGCGTAAGAGCGCAGCAGAGAAGCTGGAGAAATCGTACTGATGCCGCCACCAAATGACGTCGTTCTCGGAGTTTGGGGTCCTGGGGCTCATGCTGGGAAAGGCGTCCCCAGAGCTCCCCTTTCACTGGCATGCGGCAAGTTCCCCAGGCGAGTTTCTCCGTGAAGCAGAGACTCCGCATGTTTAAAGAGCAGGTTTATTAGGGAAAGGACAGAGGAGTACTGGACACTTGGACAGGCACATGTGGGCAGGGAAATCTTCCCCAAAGGGACAGGCTTGCTGAGAGGCTGCGTGGGCCAGGCAGGTGGCCCTGAGAAGAGAGGCCTTCACTCAGGGGTCAGTGCAGAGAGGCCCCGGCAGGTGCAGGCCAGGGGCGGGCAGGAGGCTGCTGCCCTGCAGAGGGGCAGAGCTGGTGGGCAGGAGCCCTGTGTGGGCACGATGGGCTGGCCCCAAGCCAGCGCAGAGACTGCCGGGTAGAGTCCCTTTCTCTGTGGGAGGGGCTCACTCCTCTGTGGAGCGGCCTGTTTGCTGCTGATTGTGGAGAACTCTGTGGACTCTCACAATGACCCAGTCTCTGTGTCTTCACCCTCAGGTCTGTGCTTCCGACACTCCCTGCAGCGGGCGGACACAGCAGTCTGACACAGGAGTCTCTGTGACTGGTCACGAGAGTCCCTTCTGCCCACCTCCTGCATGAGTCACGTTCCAGCCTTGTGATGCCTCCTCTTAGGTTTTTCTATTCTTTCCCTCCATCACCACCAGCAACACAAAAAGTGACGTGTTCTGAAAGGCTGGTGGCAGCAGCCAGGGCAGGAGGCAGCCAAGTGCCTGCCTTCAGGGGACCTGACCGGACCAGACCGCGAGGTCCATCCACTCCAGGACACTCCCCAGCCACCGGAGAGAGATACTCTGCCCACGCAGCATGAAGAGGTCCTAGGGAATCGTGAGCAGCAGCGCAAGGCAGGGTGGCTGCTACTCGACAAAGCAAACACCTACAGAAGTAGCAGACACCCACAAATGAAGTGAGGGCTCAGAGGCCACGAGGGAGAGGAGGCAGAAGGGGCGTTGGGGGTGGTCAGCCAGCTATGAGCATAATTACACGCCTGGGCACTTGTTCTGTGTTAAAATAGCTAAGCAACCAGGGCCCTCTCTGGTGGTGCAGTGGGTTGAAGAGCAGCACTGTGAAGCTAGTGGCAGCCGCTTCAGCCTGAGCTCTGCTCTGAGAGCTTCTGAGTTCACACTGGGGACACAGGTCAGGCCCAGGCCACCAGACCCGCCGCTACCAGCTCTGGTGCCAGGTGACACCCTGCACACCACTTTGCTCCTAAGTCCACGACTAAGAAATCACAGCCACAGACCAGGCCTAGCTGCCTCTTCTGGTAGTTTCTGGGAGTGTAGGGGTGGTTTTTCCTCAGCCAGCAGGGAGTAGCATCCCACAGGCCTCTAAAAGATCTGGGGCTTTCCCCCCAGGATGCTAGAGGCCTTGATGAAGAGGACCTTCGGGCCTCAAGGACACACATAGTCTTCTGTAGGGAGGACCGGTTAGACAAAACTGGCCATGGCTGGCCAGGAGTTGAGACCCAACCGTCGGCTCGGAGGGCCACTGAGGCTATACAAACCCGAGGGCACTCGGTTGGGGCCAGTCAGTAAATCACAAGCATTACTGTGTGTGTGCTGGGACGACTACAATGAAGCCTGTGAACACAATACCCGGAGGCTGGAAGTCCGAGGTCAAGGTGCAGGCAAATTCAGTGTCTGCTAAGTGGTCCCCTAGATCTCTATCTTCCAGTTGTCTTTGCCACTGGAGGGCAACAGGGCTCTCTGGGTCTCTGTAATAAGGGCGCTGATCCTGTCAGCAAAGCTCCATCCCTGAGGCTCAGCCACCCCCAAAGGCCCCCACCCTAATACTGTTATCAGCGGGTGGAGTGTCCACATCTGAATTTGGGGCCTGCAAATACTCAGGCCACAGCACAGTGATTGCCACAAATGGCCCTCGAAGCTCTCTGTTCTCTTTCCTCCCCAGCCTCTCCACCTTCCCTGGGCGGGGTGTTGGCTGAAGAGGGACAGGAGCCGCGCTGGCTGGGCAGGAGAAGGCCAAGGCGGACTATTTAGGCTGCGCTTGGGGCAGGGCGGTGGCCCTGAGCGCTGCTGGGCACAGCGTGCACAGAGCTGAGGGTCAGAGCAGGGCGGCGCGGCCTGGGTGTGTGGGCTCCTGGCTGGGGACCAACGCCAGCCTCCTCGGTGCCTGCTCCTGTGAGATGGGAGGTAAATGGAGACCGTGGGCATCGTTATCACAGAAACGGAGGGCTAGAACCCACCGGCCATGGCTCCAGCCTGGCAAACTGTGGAGGAGCCTGCGGGGCCTGGCTGAGAGGCGATAACCGGAGGAAGACACACGGCAGAGACGGAGCTAGTGAGTCTTCCGCCTTCCCCTGGTATCCACTCTTGGCACAGGCTCAGCTAGCTAAAAACTACACTTCCCAGCAGCCCTTGCAGCCAGGCGAAGTCATGTGACTAATCCCAGGCCAGAGGGAGCATCAGGCGCCATGTGCAATTCTGTAGGGTGCCTTTGGCCGAAGTGCCTCTGCCTCTGTTCCCTCCGTCCCCAGGGAGGGCCTTAGACGTGACCGTTAGGCATCTTCGGCCAGAGAAATGAAGGCAGAGTGAGACAGACAGACCCACGGAGGACCCCTAGGGCCCATGAGCCCCAAGCCAGCCTGGGGTCCCCTTCCCTGGGTCAAGCCAGAGAACAAAAACTTGCTTCCTTTAGGCTCCTTCGGGACAAAGGCAGACGTTTGTCCCGTTTGGTGTGTCTTAGGTGGCCAGCGGCACTGATACTGTATCCCTGCTGGACGCTGGCCGCCACCACCCTGCCCTCGGCCTGGGCACTGAGCTGATGTGTGCCCCCAAGCCCCTGCCAGGGGGCCGTGGCTCACCGGCCCGCACAGCGGCCCCCTGGGCTGAGCACACACCCAGGCGGAGCGCACACCTCACAGCTGCTCTGGCTGAGCCGGGGACACACCCCGCTGAGTAAAGACCCCGGGTCCCCACATGCTTCATGCCGCAAAGGCGGCTCGCAGGCGCTGGTCAGTACCGCCCGGCAGGGCTGGGAGCCAATAAGGCGGGCCTGGCACATGGCGTTATTTGTTCTTCGGGGGACGTCTCCACAGTCTTTTATCTTCAAGGCCAGTTACACAAAAGAGATAATCATCCCTAAGCTGCTGCCGCCCAGAGGGAGCGCCTCGGCGATGTACCACGTCCACGTGCCTGGACACGGCGGCCATCGGTGCTTATCACGGTCAGAGGAGACCGAGGCGTTGGGGGTGGATAACGGCGGTCTGCGCCGGCCCTCCCCTCGCTCCTGGCTCGCTCACCGACACCTCCGACAGCCCGAAGAGGTGGAGGGGACACCCCAGCGAGCAAGACGGGCCGGGGCGCTGCTCTTGCCGAGCTGGTGTTTGCTAGGAGGGAGGCGACACCGTCGAATAAGCAGCGATTAGCACGATAATCTTTGCAAGTGCCGGAAAGAAGAGTCTTATCAGTGGGACTCAGTAATGGCAGGAAAATGAGGCTCCTTCTGGCCACGGGGAAGGGAGGACCGCACGGACAGGGGGCTCAGACCCCACGGGAAGGGGCAGCCGGGCGTGCAGAGGCTAGAGAAGGACGCTTTGGGGGGACGGCCAGCACCAAGGCCCTGCGGTGGTGGGGCTAGGCCACAGAGGCAGGGGCCAGGAGGTGGGAGGCGTGGGCAGGTCTGCAGAGCGCGCTGAAGGCGTGGAGCCAGCTCCGCACGGCTCCTGCCGGAAGGGAGCCTTCTCGGCTCCTGGTGGGTCAAGGCCCGGCCTTCCGGGGAGCTGTACGGAGCTGGCTTCTGTCCTGCGCCGGAGAAGCTCTCCAGGAGACCAGGGCTTACTTCTGCAAAGC
>NW_004567104.1:76368272-76375060 GCF_000260355.1 Condylura cristata
GAGGGGCAGGGTGCAGGGAGGGGGTGCAGGATGGAAGGAGAATCTGCCGATTCACTGCTGCTTTTCAGAGCTGAAGTGGGTGATGCCAGGTCCCTGGCCTCCTGCTGGGCTGCCCGCAGCACCGGCCACCCCCACAGAGAACGAGGGACTCTGTGAGGCAGCAGCACACCCCCCACAAACACCTCATGGACCAGCAGGTGGACAGCAGAGTCTGGGGCTTGGGTGGCGTCACTGGGGATGCGTCCGGCTGGGAAAGGGGCTGGGACAGCAGGCTGAGGGGTCTGAACTGAGGACATGACCCGTCGGGAGGCCAGAGCTGAAGGAAGGAGCGGCCAGGAAGGCAGGGGCTGGCGTTCCCGGGGCCTGGGCGGCCCGGCCAGCCCCACCAGGCAGCTGGAGGCGGCCACACAGTCCACCGGCGGCTTATTCTTACCAACTTCGGGGGTGGGGCTGGATCAGGTCAAAGTAGAGGGGCCCCAGAGGTCCCACCCCGGAGCAGGAGAGCGGGGGCCCTCCGGGCTCCTCCCCACCGCCTGCTGGCCGACCCACTTCCCCACCCGCGATGACGTGCCACTGATCTGGGCCCGGTACGTGCTTGTTCTTTTATCTTTATGAGTTTATTTCCCCAGCACGAACTGTCTGTAGTGACTCATTCCTGAGATTGCACCTGACATTCGGAATGTAATCACTACTCCGATGCACGTCGCCCCAGGCCCTGGTGTGCGCCCCCAGCAGTTTCAGGGACCCTGCTTGCCACTTCCTTGTAGGTGTCAGAGGCAGGAGCCCCGGCCTGAGGCGCCAGCTCTGCTCGCCCATCTCCTCAGCTCCCTCACAGCCGCCTCCTGGCGCTGAGGCTCTCTGTGTCCCTTGGCGCCACCCGGCGCCAGCATCCTGCTCCCTCCCAGGCACGCGTGTCGTGGGAGACTGTGTCCTGGGCCAGACAACCAAGTCTGTCCTCGGGACGCGGGAGGCCGACGTGCAAGAGCAGAGCCAGGCTCTCTGCGGCCCCCCCACCCCAGTGGCGCCCCGAGATCGTCCGCACGCTCCATCTGCTTGGTGCCTTGTGCCATGGGCTCCAGGGGTGAGGATGCTGGACGTGGCCTGGGCCCACCTTGCAACCCACTTCGGGGATACCGTTGTTCTGTCTTGTGGGGCGTGACTGTGCAGGCCGAGAGAAGGAGGCCCGGGGAGGCGATGCACGGCCACAGCCCCATGGCTGGCACCATTGAGACACGTGTCTGGCCAGATTTCCCAGGATGCCCGGTGTGGTGGGGCTGTGCCACGGGGCGACCTCGTGTGCCCAGGGTCCCGTGCACCCCATAACCAGACCCCGGGAGGCAGAGTCGGGGCGGCTGCACAGTCAGGCCCGCCAGGCCTCGGCCGGACTCCTCGCAGTTCTCCAGGCGGCCTGTGCTGACCGCGAGACAGGCAGGCGGTGTGGCAGGGGCGGTTCGCATCCTGGCAAGGAGGACACATTCCATTTGCTCAGTGGGGAAACGTGCTCGAAAGAAAACTCTTAGGATTTTCGTTCTGGCTCCCCCAGAAGTTTGTTCTGTGACTCTGAGCAAGTGGCATGAGCTGGAGCTTGAAATACTTTGCACAAGAAGTACAGCGGCCTCCTTGATGGCCAACGGTCAGGGCGCAGCACTGCAAGCTGGACGCAGCTGCTTCAGTGCAAGTTTGATCCCCGGCAGGGAGTGACCCCGAGGGCGCGGCAGACCCCTCCTGTCTCCCCGCTGCTCCCCTCAGCACTGTGCTTCGTCAGTCAGCCTGTTCTGCTCCCCACTCTGTCTCTGGGGAATCTTCTCACCGCCTCTGGCCTGTACCCAGCTCTGTATGCATAGATATATCTTAAAAAAAAAAAGAATTAACAGCACAAGAGGGCAGACCTGGGGAAGGCAGGAAGGCCGCAGGCGTGCAAGGGTCTGGTTCTCACCGTCATTTCTACTATTTTGCCCACCATGTCTTCACAGTTGCAGTGTTCCACGTCGGTGCTCACTAGTCAACATTTTATGTGTCTGTGGGACAAGTGATTAAAACTCCAGCAGAGGGGGCTCCCTGGTGGTGCAGGGGTTCAGTCTCAGCACTGTCGAGCTATCCACAGCCACTGCAGCACGAGTTCAATCCCAGCCAGGGAGGGACCCCCAGGGCGCAGCAGACCTCTCCTGTCTCCTGGCTACCCCCTCAGCAGTGGATTCCAGTGGATCCGCCTGTTCTGCTCCCCGCTCTGCCTCTGATGAATCCTTTCACTTCCCCCCCACCCCACACCTTTGGCCTACACCCCAGCTCTTGTATGCATAAATAAATAAAATAAACCTTAAAATAAATAAAATTGTAGCAGAAGAGCAGTGAACAGAACGGACCCAGTCCCTGCCCCATCAGCAGAATTCTCACTGGGAAAGCAAGCTCCGAAGGCGCGAGTGTAAACGCAAGACAAACGCCCCACAATGAGAAGGGCTAAACCAGCCCGTGTCGCAGACGTGGGTGTGTGGCCGGGGCCGGCGTGGCCGGGAGGCCTCACCACAGGCGGGCCTTGCTAAAATCTGAGGGATGTGCAGGAGGGAGCCTGTGGGGCTTGGGGGGCACTCCCCCAGGCGAGGCATGGTCTAGGAAGGAAGCTGCCTGGTGGCTGAGGGGTGCCAGGGCTGGAGCCCCGAGGGGGCAGGAGGCTGGGAGAACTGGGGTAACTCCCAAAGCAGGCTGTGAGAATCTTCCAGAAGACAGGGGCAGGCGAAGGGCTTCTGTCCCTCCTCTACCTGGCCCAGACAGCGTGTCCAGGTGGGAGGCTGGCCACACAGCGGCCCTGAGCACGGGCTGGGGGCACCGTCCAGAACAGCCTGAACAGGAGCCCGGGCGGTCCAGGCCGTCTGACATCGACAGATACTAAAGCCGGGAAAACTCAAGAGGTGGCGTGTGGGGAGCGGTGGTGAGGGCGGGGCGCCCCTGCAGCCCGCTTCGGAGACGCCCCTGCTCCAGAGGTCCCCCACGCCCTGTCCACGCCTCCCCCAGTCTGTTCGGTCCCGCAGCGTTAAACGGTCCATCAGGTTTCACTCTGCCACTGCACGTGGCCTGCGCGCTGACCGTTCTTAACCTCCGGCCAGACTGCCTGGCCCAAGAATGACCATGCGGCCTTTGTGTGAAGAGGTGTTTCAGTTTTCCTGTTTGCGAGATAAATAATTGAGCCCATTATTTAGCTCAGTGCATGCTGTGGGAATCATTTTATGATTCAGAAAAAAACACACAAGTGCAAAATCATAGCCCTGTCCAGGTCTGAGTCACGCTGCAGACACAGTTATTTAGGGATTATCAATCCTGCAGACGACAGCCTGGCCCTCTCGCTGCTCCTGCTGTTCAGACTTGCCCAAGCCACGTCCTCATGCATTTAGTATCTCGCTGTATGTGAGGGCGCTGTGCGGGCTCTCAGACACTTGCCTTACAAGGGAAATGACTCTCCAGGGCCCCAGCCCCATGGGGCAGCAGCCAGGTGCCCGCAGCAAGAAGTGAGCCTCCGTGGCCTCCGTGGCCTGGTCTGGAACAGACCTTGGCCGCCCCTGGCAAGTTTCTAAGGTTGCTTCCAATTTCACAGTGGAGGATTTCACTCCTTTGTCTCTTGCCCCCAAGGCAGGGAAAGGAAGGCCGGCAAGACCCGCGCTCCCGGGGACCAGGATCCTGCGCTGACTCTGGACACGGGCAGGTGGCCAAGGTGGCGGAGCCGGTCGGCTAGGGGAGCCGCTGTTTACTTATCACGCGCTTGCACTTAATCACACACGGGTGCTGTGCTTCCTGCTCACGAAACATGAACTCATGCCCCCCTCGCCAGTCCCAGGAGAAAAGGACCGCTGTCCTGCAAACTGAGGGGGAAACTGAGGCCCAGAGAGATCAAGCACTTGCCAGGGGCATTCAAACCGCTCATGAAAAGCCCGATTGGGCCCAGGAGGGCCGTTTAGGGTTCAGATTTCAGGTTCCATGCAGTGACTGTGCGGCAGGGCCCCAACTGCAGTTGCGGGCGGGTAGGGGGAGCGCTGGCCCACGCGGCACTGACAAAGTCTACAAGAAGGCAGCCCCCCTCCCCCGGCATCCCCGGGGCAGGCTGGTCGTGAGCCCTGGGAGCCGGGGTGACCGGGCGCCCGTGCCAGCCTGCAGAAGGGCAAGTGTGAAGGGCCATGGGACGTCTGCTGAGGGGGGGGGGGGGGGGGGGGTCTAAAACTTAAGTTTATGAGCTCCTGGACCCCACATGTGGCAGAGGAACCACTGCCCCCGCCTGGCGCCCCTGCGGGGAATGGGGAGGACACCACGCGCCCCCCCGCCCCGCCGGCAGGGTTTCCAGTCTCGGCCATGGTGTGATCTGCGCCACACCAGGCGCCTCGATCTTCCTCCTGCAAGAGCCAGGACTAAGTCTTCTCCTCTTGGTCTTATCAGCAGCTGATACGGTTTGCTGAATGAATACACAACCGTCTGGGGTGGAGGCAGAGAGCATGCTGACTGCCAGTTCGGGTTTCAAGGTAAACACAGGCGTGTTTCTAAGGAGACATTTTCGCTGCTTTTTTTTTAAGGCTGACTTGGTAAGCTGATCGTTTTTAATAATTACGTCTAGATTCTGGAGAACTGTGTGTGCCCTTCACTCTCCAGACACTCAGCGTTGATGGGCGGAGTCCCCCGCCCCTCCCTGCCCCTCCTCCCTCTGGGGGGGACCCTGGCCAGGGAGTGGGGCCCTGGGTCACTTCACCCAGGAGGCGAGCTTCATTTCCTGCCGACACCTTGACTTTTGATCTTGGAGCACAAGGGCTGTCCTCTTTTTTTATTGCGTTTAATTTACTGTAAAACATGGTGTTCCCTGTGAATCAAGCCGTAATAGTCAATGAATAATCAGAGGCTTCAGTGGCAGTTTTAGTTCTGCTGCGTAACTAGGAAACCAACTAATAACAGGAAGGTAAAAAAAAAAAACCTTAGGAGTCCTGATAACGCCTCAGAGGTGGGATAACCATTTTATCACGAGCATGTGACTACCCGCAATGGGGGGAGGGGGACACTGGCTGCAGGGAGTGAAGGCGCAGCAGTCCGGGAGGGGGTGACCTGTGTCCACGCCAGGCCTCTCCTTCCCCACCTCCCCCCAGCTCTGCTGCGTGGGGTTTCTGTCTGGATCATCTTCCAAGACCTGGGTGATTCCTCTCCCTGCCGATGGCATTTTTTTCAAAGGCTTATTCCCCCCACAAAATGTTCCCAGAGGAGAGTTCGGCCATGGACACTGCAGGGCCACCTTGGACCTCTCTCTGTCTGTGTGCAGACTGATCACATTCCTTCCTCTTTGGTCCCAGGCGCCATGATCCTCAGCCAGGACACGGGGCCGGGGCCACGGTCTCCGCAGACGGCAGTCCTGGGTCTCGCCCGGCAGCGAGACCCCAGGCTGCCATCAAGCTCCCCGCCACGGCTTTGACATCTTTCTGCTCTGATGTGTGGACACAGCCACCCTGTGCCCCCAGCCAGGCCCCGGCCTGCAGCTGGCGCTGAGAGAGGCTCTCCCCAGGAGCGGCCCGGCCCGGGGCATCCCAGCCTGGACAGACACCAGGGCACTGGAGCAGGTGTGTGGGGCCCGCCAGTCCTGCTCTGAGGCCAGAGCTCGACGGGCGGTAGGAGGGCTGTGTGGCAGCCTGGAGGCAGAGACCCCGTACCAGCCGCAAGTGCAGCCCGATGAGTCAGAAATTTCTGATTTAGAAAAAAAAAGTAGCATACTCTTCCTGTCTCCATGGTAACGAGCTATGGATCTGTATTCCGTTTATGAAACTCCTTCTTGACCTATCTGTGATTTCTGATCTGGGCTTGAATATTCTCGGAGAAGCCATCAGAATCCACCCAACCTAGAAGCAGCGTTCAGTGCTCCCTCCCGCTTGTCTCCACCGTGTAGACCCCCTGCGCCAGTGGCGAGGCTCAGAGACCCTCAGGTACCGGAAAACATTAAGGTGCAATAATAGTGTCTCAGCTGTCCCCAGAACTCCAGATTTAGGGTTGCCATGGAAACTGGGCCTTGGTAACAGGGAAGGGAGGTGGTTCCTCCTAACTGCTGCAGTCCCCGAGAGGCCCCAACTTCCAGCGGCAGGTGTTGTCCTAAGATGGGCTATTTTCTCTTATGCCCACCTTTAGGAAGCTAAATTTTCCTCCCCAATACTGAGAAACTGAAGAGGAAATGCACACACTGTTAGTCAGGGACTCAAGTATCTGCTGCTGAAAACAGCAACCTGCAGTATGGCTTGACCGGACGGGGTGGGGAGTCAGATACGCGAGCTTTGGACTCGACTCCCCGTTTGCACGTTTCATGGCCTTGCAAGCCGCTCGCGCTCGGGTCCAGTCCCTCACATTTAAAGTGGAGCCGCAACGTCGTGGACAGTGGTCAGCGAGACCGCCCGGCAGGGCTGGCGGCGGCTGAAGCACCGCTCACCCCTAGGGGGCGCCACTCACCCGGGCGTGCGGGAGCCAGGCCCGGGCCCGCGGACCCAGAGCCCGGCCCAGGGCCGCGTCCTAAGGTTCCCCACCTCGCCCAGAGCCACGTCGGGGCAGGACAAGCACCCTGGGCCCACAGAGGTCTGAGCACAGGGCTCACCTGCGCCCCCGCGCCCACTGCTCAGGGTCGCCCCCACCCCTCTGCGCCTGCAGAACCCGAAAGCTGTCTTGGTAGTGACACCCCAGACCAGGCGGTGCCGGGGTTCCGCAAGGAACGGCGCTCCCGATCTCCCCGGGTCCCCGGGTCCTGCGAGGCCCGCGAGGGCAGAGGGCAGCGACCGCGGGCGCAAGCC
>NW_004567104.1:76376182-76378952 GCF_000260355.1 Condylura cristata
GGGCCGCGGCCCCGGGGTCCCCGAGCCGGCGGGCTCGGGCGGGGCACGCCGACGGGTTTCACTTGCCATTGTTTTTAAAAGACAACGTGGGCTGGCCTGGGGGTCCCCAGCCCCCGGGCCCAGATTTCACCAAGGGCTGGAGGCCTCGGGAGAGGGGCCCCAGGGCGGCCGGCGCGCCGGGGAGCGCGGGTGACTTGCTGGGGCGCGCCCGGCCTGCGAGCCTCTGGGCGCCCCGCGCCCGGAACACCTGGGAGGCCGCGGGGCCCGGTCACCTGCTTGGCCACGTCCAGGCTTCGGCGGGGGCGGCGGGCGAGCGAGGCGCGGGGAGGCGGCGCGGGGCTGCCGCTCTGGCGAGACCCCTGCTGGCGCCCCGAAACTGGGTACCTGGCGCCTGGGTCGTGCCGGGCGAGTAGAGGGGGCCCGTGGGAAGCGGGGGTGTGGGCGCGCGGCGCTGCGGTTTAATGGGGTCGGGCCCTAACGCATTTGGGACGCGGGCTCCCTGGGGGTTTGGCTTGGGCACGGGAGCCGTTTCCAGAGGGGCCCGTACTCCGCCCCGGTGGCTGGGGACAGCGGCCTCGTGCTAGCTACTTGTTTAGAAAGTAAAGGCGTGAGCAGTCCTTTGGAGATAGGACTAATTTATTTTAATTCGCGAGTCAGAGATTGTGCGCCCATGGAAGCCCCGCTGTAGCTGCCTGCCCACACGGCGCCAATCAGGGAGATAAATCTCCCAGTTAAGCTTTATTAAAATTCTGAGTAATCTCTCTGCACACCAAGCTAGCACCCAGCAAGGAAGCAGCCTATCTCTCATTCCTGGGCTTAGTCATTTACCTCCCTAAATTGATAACTTTAAAGGGAAAAGCAAACCAAACTTCCAGAGTGCTGCTGGGTGTGAGCTTGCGTTTGGGCCGCTGCCCCAGCCGGCCACTGCCCCAGCCGGCCACTGCCCCAGCCGGCCACTGTCCCAATCCACAAAGGCAGAGACTTGTTCCGGGAGTTGGGAGGTTCGGGAAGCTGCCCGGCGGGGTTCTAATTGCAAATCTAACCATCCTAGGCCCCGCCGCTTCTGCAAATTCCCTCTGTCTGGTTCAGTCAATAGGGTAACACCCCGGGCCCACGTTGGAAACTGATTTATGTGGCAAAGCCTGGCCTGCCCCCACCTTCACAGGCCTGTGGGTCCTGGAAGTGAACTTAAATTTGATTAGCTGTGTGTCTGCCTGAAACCACTGTACAACGCTTTGATTCCCCGTAGTTTTTACAAAACTCATTAAAGGCTGGACAAAAGAATTGTGCTGTGTGGCCAGTAATTCCAGCTTGGTGGGGGGGGCGGGCAGGCCGCCTCTTCTGTGTTTGTACACAAAAGTCAGGCAGAGGTTTTCCGTCTCCTTCCACACCTCTGCCAAGCCGAAAAATCTAGAACCAAATCAGCAAGGCGTCTGCAAACCAGTTCTACTACCCCCCCAAAAGAGCTTTTCTTTGGGGGTTCTAGGTGGTGAGTGGCAACAGTCAGGATGTGTTTGAGTTTGGCCTTATGTTTGCCGCGTGTTGATTTAATCAACAGGAAACAGGACTTAGTTCACCCAGTACATGACACAGAGGGCCCAAGCCTCTGGGAGAAGTGGGAGAAGGGCCCCCCCCATCCTCCAGGAGCTCAGGATTTGGGGCCCCCCCGCACTCAGCTGGGATTTGGCCCTGGGGGGGGAGCCCAAGTGGCTGGTGGTCCTTGGCAAGTTGCTAGAGGTCTCTGTGGCCTCACTGTAGGGTGATGGTATGACCTGAGCTCCCAGGGGAGTCAGAGGGGGTGGGGAGGTAGGCCCCCCCCCCGGGCCGGGCCCTTCTTGAGTAGGGTTCTGCCCCGGCCCCTCCACAGCAGCGAAGACCCCGTCTCTGAGCACCTGTGGAGGGCATTATTCAGGTAGACAGAGCGCGCATGGGCGGGGTGGGGGCGGTCCAGGACACCCCTTTTGCCCTGGGGCCCCAGGACTGTTATTTCTCGCCAGACTCTGGCCTCTCCGGCACCTTAACTACCTGCACCCAAGGTTGAAGGTTGTCACAGCTGCCGCACCTCTGCCAAGAGTCCTCCCACGCCAGCTGCGTGTGTGCGCGCACCTGCGTTGCGTTGCGTTGCGTTGCGTTGCGGGGGGGGGGGTTGGGGGTGCAGCTAATCCGGAAGCCGTAATGGTGATGAGAACGCGGAAACAGGACACAACCCCAAGTTTAGGGGAGCCACTTTCGCCACCTCCATCAGCTCTGCGGCTGGCTCCAAGTACGGGCGCTTGGGACGTGGGGGGTGGCCGTGCAGAGGCCCCCCGCGCTGCCTCACAGGCCTCTGGCGAGGTGGGTGACGGGTGACGTCACTCTCATCCCCGCTCACCCACCTTATTTGAAAACAAGCTGGCGTCCCTCTTTGTTTTAAACGCTGATACCGGCGTTATCACTAAGTCGTTTCTCGCTCACTAATAAGTAACTTAGCAGGAAGCGGTGACACCCGCCTGGCCGCGGGGCAGCCCTGTCCAGCCGCCGGCCAGCCACACGTGGAACACGGGTTTCCCGAGCGCCTTAGACAGACGGCAGCGGAGGCTGATTTCAGTCCGTCTCAGCCTCGCACATTGGGAGTGTGGGGGAGTGGCCACTGCTGGCCCTCCGGTGCCGCCCGCTGACCGCGCGCCCAGGCCCACACATGGGTCCAAACCCAGACCCCAGGCCCAGAGGCGGCCCCTGAGGGGACGGCCCCGGGAAGGTGCGCGGAGGAGCCACACACAGCACCGGGGGG
>NW_004567104.1:76379321-76399127 GCF_000260355.1 Condylura cristata
GGGCCAGCTGCTTCCAGCCAGCTTTCCTGGACCGCCGTCCGCTGGGAGACCCAAAGGGGCAGCTGGCCTGGCCTCGCGGAGTCCCCTCGGCCCCAGCCCCCCCCATGTGTGGAAATGGCGGCCAAAAGCATCCTCCCCGCCCCCACCCACTGGTCTGGGAAGACGCTGGCCCCTGGCTCTGCCCCCCCCCAGGCTCCCCTGAGAGGCACTGACCACTCAGCCCAGAGTGCCTTTCTCCTGAGCCCCTTCTAAGTGGAATTCTGTGGGGAACTGGCATTATTAGTTAATGGCTTAAATGGCAGCCCTTTGTGGACAAGGCCTTTCAGTAAGAATTCCTGAGGGGGAGGCCAGGGCAAAGTTGAAATGTGCTTGCTTGAAAGTTGCCTCTGTGACTCCCCCTTTCTCTCTGCTTCCCTTTCTCCTTTAAGATGAATGACTTTGGGATGAAGAACATGGACCAGGTGGCTCCTGTGTCCAGCGCGTACCGAGGGACACTCAAGGTGAGCGAGCGAGTCGAAACGACCTTTTTCCCTTGGAGGTTCAGTCCGGGAGAGCCCGAGAGGCCGGGGGGAGGCTGGGCCTCGCGCTGGTGTGACTACTGCCCGTGGGCCCCGGGCGCTCCCGCGCCTCTATTTGCTGGTGGGCACCCATGCCCACTCTGCCTGTCCAGGACTGGAAACCTCTTCATCTGCAGACCGGGGGCCGGTAGCTTATTTTTGAGGCTCCTTGCAAGTGAAGATCCTCTGACTCTCAACAGAGCTGGGGAGCTGTCTGCCCGCACCCAGGACCTGGCTTGGGTGACGGACAGGGGAGCAGTGAAATGAAGGTGCTTAGAGAGCGGGGGACCAGCTGCGCCCGCATCCCCAGGAGCCGGGACCCTGCATCAGAGGCAGCCCCCCCCCCCCACATCTCCTTGGGTGGCACAAAAACCAGATCAGCGAGGACGCCTCAGCTTGCTGCCGTTTGCCTTCACCCTCTGGGGTGCTGCGGCTGCGTTACGGCTTCCCAGCGGCTCCCAGGTGAAGCCGGCTGCCGGTCAGCCTGGCCAGTAAACACGCCTCACTGGGGCCCGGCCGGCCCCTCCTCATAGCACATGTGGCGAGCGCTTGCCGGCACATGCGAGGGGCCGGCTGCGCGGTGGCCCTCTGAGGGCCACCTGGGGGGGCGGCGGGCAGCTCCAGGCTGGCCCTCTTTCCTGTTCCCTGTGGTCAGGCCAAGTCGGGAACGGTACAGGAAATCCGCGTGTTGCGTCTGACACCACACCCCTCGAAGGAGAAGTTCTAATGTCAGTTCCAAGAATGGGGTGGCGCTTGGGCGACCTCTGGATGTGCAGGGGAAACCCTCGGTGCTGGGGTGCCGTGTTGAAATGTGCACCACCGATTTGTGACTTGGCTCCTGATTTAAAAACCAAGACACCCCAATGGGATCAAAAACGGGGGGGTGGGGAGGGGAGTGCACGGGATTATGGTGATGGCACACGGGTGACATGGTGATGGGAAACCCGCGGCGATGACAATCGAGATGGAAAAAAAAAATGTACAAAATGATGTAAAAATAAACTTATAAAAAAGGAAAAAAAAAACAAAACACCCCAAAACTCTCGGGAGTAAGGACAGGTGCGGCCCTCGGTCCCTGGGCCCAGGGAGCGGGAACTGGCGAGTCGCAGGTCGTGTCACCCCGTAACCTGGGCGAGTTTCGGGCGTCTGGTCCTCGGGCCGGCCAGGGTCGCCTGTCCCTCCCCGGCCGCCTCCCGCACTGTCTGTTACTAGAAGCAGGCACTCAGCTGTTATTGGCAAATGTGTTACACATTTTTTTCATTGATGACTCAACCGAGTCGTTCATTACATCACACATACTATTTCCAGCTTAGGTTGGAAAAAAGACCCTTTCTTCCACTTTTTTCTTCCCCAAGCGCAGCAGCGGTGAATCAGGACGTTTCTGTCACTTCAGACTCAGAACGGGCTGAGCGCGTGGGGAGTCGGCGTGCGGGGTGCCGGCGCCCTGTGCCACTCGCCCCGGACTGCAGACAGGCCGGGTGAACCCCGCTCCCGCCTCCCAGCCGTGACGGCGCGGCGCCGAAACCCCGGCCGAGCGCCCGACCACGGGCCTGGCTGCCGAGGCCGCCCTGGACCCCGGTCCGGTGTCTCCGGCAAACATGTCAGGGGCCACCAGCGGTCGTTCACTCCCTCATTCAGCTTTCGGTCCTCGGTCACTGTGCTTCAGCTGCAGTGAACTAAACGGCCCGTTCCGGGGCCTTCTCCTTAAACACGGACGGCCCCGCCAAATTCTCCCCGTGTGGGGCCGGGCCAGGGCTGGTCCCGGTTCCGGTCCCGGTTCCCGCCCCACCCCCACCGCCTCCGCCCTGCTCCGCTGAGCTTCTGTTTGTTTAGGGCTGTTGACTTAGTTGCTTAAAAATCAATCCCGGTCGCTCTGATTCCGTGAGGTCGAGAGCAGTGAGGAAACCCGAGTCCCCAGTGCCGCCCGGACGTCACTGTCCGGAGCCCGGCCTGACCGGGCCCACGGACTGGCCCTGGCGAGTGGCTGACCCGCCTCGTCCCCCCTGCCTGTCCGCAGCGCCAGCCGGCCTTCGACGCCTTCGACGGCTCTCTGTTTGCTGTGCTCCCGTCCCTGAATGAAGAGCAGACGCTCCAGGAGGTGCCCACGGGCTTGGACTCCATTTCTCACGGTAACTTGCTCCCCGGCCGCACAGGCCGCGGGTCCTGCACGTGGGACCCAGACTCCGCTAGGGATCGGGGCCTCCCTGGGGGCAGGCGGCCTCCCCGGTCATGAGCTTGATGGTTCTGGGGTCACGCGCCCCAGCGGGACCGAGCACAGCCTGCGGGGGGCCTCTGAGACGAGCACCAGGAAGGTTTTAACCCTGCAGCGAGCCCAGGCCGCTCTCCCAGGCGCTCTGCAAGGCTGACCAGTGGGCACTAACGTGCACCCCGATCTTCACTCCGGAGGCCGGCAGCGCCCCCGGCCCCCGAGTGTGGGAGGCTCAGCCTGGTCCAGCTGTCACCATCTGTGTCTGTTTCTGTGGCTCTCGCTGCCGTTGCTGTTTTCAGGAGCAGCACCTCAGGTGACACCTGTGCCGCCAGTGTGACTGAGCAGCACCTCAGGTGACACCTGTGCCGCCAGTGTGACTGAGCAGCACCTCAGGTGACACCTGTGCCGCCAGTGTGACTGAGCAGCACCTCAGGTGACACCTGTGCCGCCAGTGTGACTGAGCTAGCTAGCAGAGGCTTCGTCGGAAACATCCCCAGTTACTTTGTCATTTGAAGAAGGTGCTAGAAAGTACAGAAACTTGGTGGAAACACACAGGCTTGCGTGAGCTTCTGCTCCCCTGCCGGTCACTCACCCTTCCGGACGCGCTGGAGGGCGCCCAGGAAGGCTGCATCGCGGGGCCGCGGGGCCGGCCAGCCTAGGGCCTGTGTGGTGACCCTCAGACAGGGCCGGCTGCAGCCTGGCTTCGTGACGTCCCTTCACACCGGCACTGACAGCCCCGAAGCCTCTGACCACCAACCCTGCGTTGTCCAGAGGTGTCACTCGATCTGGATAAACATTTTACCCAGGCAGAGCCGCTGTAGGGTCTCTCCAGAATAAAGTCAAGCCTGCGTTTGCTCTGATGCTCTGGCGTCGCCCTACGCCATGTGGTGGTTCCTCCGTTTCAGCCCAGCGTCTTCCCTTAGTTGTGCCACGGAACGGCGTCAAGCTTTGCCATCAGCACCCTCTTCCCTGGGAGCTAAGATCCTCCCCGAACCCCCCTCCTCCCCGCGTGGCCGCGCCTAACGTCCCGCCTTCCCTTGCAGACTCCGCCAGCTGCGAGCTGCCTCTGCTCACGCCCTGCAGCAAGGCGGTGATGAGCCAGGCCCTCAAGGCCACCTTCAGCGGCTTCAGAAAGGAGCAGCGCCGTCTGGGCATCCCGAAGAGTAAGTGTCCGCCCGGGGGTCCGGGCGGCCTCCCGACTCGGTGGGTCAGCGGGCACGGCCAGACGCTGGTCTCACCGCGCCCCGCCTGCCCCCGCAGACCCCTGGCTGTGGACCGAGCAGCAGGTGTGCCAGTGGCTCCTCTGGGCCACCAACGAGTTCAGCCTGGTGGACGTCAACATCCAGCGGTTCGGGATGAACGGCCAGGTGCTGTGCGACCTCGGCAAGGAGCGTTTCCTGGAGCTGGCGCCCGACTTCGTGGGCGACATTCTCTGGGAACACCTCGAGCAGATGATCAAAGGTACCAGCTGAGCGCAGCGGGTCTGCTCTCTGGCCCGAGGGTGCCCTGCCACGTGACCGGGGCCCGTGGCCGGCGGGACGCACGGGGGCGGTGCTGATGCTGGAGGGTGTGTGTGTCCACGTGCCTGCGTGGAGCAGCGTGTGCGTGAGCGGCCATCCGGGCAGTCACAGGCCGCGGCGGCCTCCCCCCGAGGACCTGCCCGGCCGAGCTCTGGGCTGAAGCGATGAGCCCGGGCCGGCGTCAGACTCCGTGCCCACCCCGAGCCCGCCGAGGATGGGGGAGAAGTAGCCACGATCTGCTTACACACTGATTTTCCACTAAAGCCGCCGTCCAGAGGAGCTGTCACCCCGTAGCGGCCTGGTCTTGATGGCCTCAATGGTAAAACCGTTGAGTCAAAGGAGGAATAATTAGTGGAGGTGAAATCGAGGCTAATTGGGTGCTCACAGAGTGCCGGGAGATGGTCCCCGTTTGATTGATTTCAGCACCGAGTGTCTCACAGATTCACTCTCACCCAGCCCTTGGGGTTCAGCTGCCAGCTGTCTTGTTTAGGTTCCTAAAGGCCAGGGAAGCTTAGGAACTTGAGTGTGCTCGACTTGACCAGTCTGATCTGAGAAATCTCCAGGCACTGTGGCTGTGATTCGGGCGCGAGGCGGGCTCTGGATCCCGAGGAGTATGTGTGGGCTGTGGCGGGGCTACGGCAGCTCACCGGGCCCCTTCAGACTGCCCACACCGGAGGGGCGTTCCTCCCAGAGCCTCCGGGGCAGGGGCGGTCCCCCTCACCGACCCTCCGGTCCCCTGGCCGCACCCAGGAGGCACTCTGAATATTTGGTTGTTTGTGGACGACATGGGCGAAGATGCAGTCTGGGCCTTCGTGACGGCTTTCATTTTGGAAAACGTGATCCCACGCCTGGTCGTCACAGAAACGCGCTGGTGCCTCTGGCTGCTCAGGACCACCGTGGCGTGGGGCACAGCAGCTCGAAAGCTGAGCGTCTTGCCAGGCTGCTCTGAATACGCGTCTGCCTCCGGAAGGCGCCGCACCTACCTGCGCAGTCTCAGCCTCGAGTTGCCTGCTCATGTGGCCCGTATCTGTGTTTCAGAAAACCAGGAGAAGACAGAAGAGCAGTACGAAGAGAATTCACACCTCAACTCGGTTCCTCACTGGATCAGTAGCAACTCGTTAGGTGAGTCCTGTGCGCCCCGCTCTCGCCGCTGAGTCTTGCTGTCGGATTACCCAGGTCCGGCGCCGCGCCCAGGCCCGACCTGGCTGCTGCAAGGTGTCCACGGAGCTGTGGCGGCCTCATCAGCTGCGCTCCAGGCCTGGAGCCGGGGGGTGAAAGCAGTGTACACTGTCCCCTGAAGGGGCCCAGGGACAGGATGAGACAAGCTGTCGCCGTGCTGGGACGGTGGCACAGGCAGCGTGTGGAGCAGTGCTCCGCCCTCTGCCCCCCAGAGTCCCCCGCAAGCCGGCCACAGGGTGGGTGACGGGCGCCCCCCGCCCTGCGCTGCTCCCGGGAGTTTCCACGGGGTTCCCCGTCCATGGCTTAGCGGCGTTTCGGTCAGAGATGCAGCCCTCTGCCCCCCACACCTTCTAGGGGCGTGTGGGGACACCCGCTGGGGACTCAGCCCTCGTGGGGACACGCGACCCGCCTCACCGCGCTGCGGTCTGACCGTTGGCTTCCAGGTTTCGGCGTGGAGCAGGCCCCGTATGGGATGCAGGCGCAGAGTTACCCCAAAGGCGGCCTCCTGGACAACATGTGTCCTTCCTCAGGGGCGCCCCGCGCGCTCAGCTCTGAGCAGGAGTTTCAGGTGTTCCCCAAGTCTCGGCTCAGCACCGTCAGTGTCAGCTACGGCCTCGTCAGCCAGGACTTCCCGGGCGGCAACTTGAATCTGCTCGCCAACAGCTCCGGTAAGTTCCCGGCTCCCCTCGGGCTGCAGGCTCGAGCCGCTTGTCAGTCAGGTGGGAGCTGCTCAGTGTGCCGAGTTGGGCCACTGTGGGGCCCGGTGCTTGCCCAGTGCCCGCTGCCCCTGGCCCCCATCACAAAGGACTGATGGGCTGGCGGTCGTCCCTGCCTCGGGGCCCCTGGTCTGGGCACTGAGGCTGCTGAGTAAGCCGGACATAGCACTGCACTTACGACTAAATTCTTCCCCCCTCTCCCCCAGTGAAAAATTTGGGGAGATGAGGAAGGAATGTGACACATTTTTTATTTTTAAATGTACACATCTGTACCATACATAAATCTTAGGCTGTGCAGCTGGAGGACTTTTACATATCTATAATGTGGAACAGCCACTCAGATGGAGAGAGAAGTCCCCAGTCAGGAAGGCTTCTTCATATCCAGCCCAGTCAGTGATATCCCCACCTCCAAAGGAAACCACCCCCCTCACTTCCAGTGTTTCCTCTTGAACTGGACATCCCTGGTATCATTCCATGTGTTTTCTTTGTGACTGTCTTGGCCTGGTCGTTTTGTCTGAGATTTATCATGTCATTGGACGTGGCGGCCATGGTTCCTTTTTCATTGCTGTGTAGTACTTTATTCTGCACAGCCCACATTCCCATTGACTTATCTGACATACCATTGAGGGAGGATTTGGCTGATCACAAGGAATAAGCGTTCAGCAACAGCAGGGGAGATGGCTGCTTGGGGGGGGGGGCGGGGGGGACGCAGCCGCCAAGCCCACAGCACTCGGAGGTTCCTTATTCCAACGCCCTGGAGGAGTCAGCGCTTGGTTGTGTTTTCCAGGGAAGCCCAGAGACCACGACTCGCCCGAGAACGGCCCAGACAGCTTCGAGAGCTCAGACTCGCTGCTGCAGTCATGGAACAGCCAGTCCTCTCTGCTGGATGTCCAGCGGGTGCCTTCCTTCGAGAGCTTCGAGGATGACTGCAGCCAGTCCCTGTGCCTCAGCAAGCCGACCATGTCTTTCAAGGACTACATCCAGGAGCGGAGCGACCCGGTAGAGCAAGGCAAACCAGTTATACCTGCGGCCGTGCTGGCCGGCTTCACAGGTGAGTGCCGCCCGGCCGTGCCCTCCCCGCCCGCCGCAGCGCCTGCTGTCGGGTGTTCCTAGCTTGAGCGCGTCATTATGCACGCCCCACATTTTGTCTGTGGGGTGTAGGGCTGAATCCAGGCTCCTTGCACCCCTGAGTTCTGCAAAGGCCAACGCTGCGGGCAGCTTGGATGCAGAGCTCAGGGGCCGGGTGAAACCCTCGGCCGCCTGCTCACCTGGGATGCCCCGGCCGTTCCGGAGAGGAGCAGGGACGGGGGCGGCGCGGAGTCCTGTGCTCTGACTCAGCCCTCCAGGAATTTCGGAGGATGTAAACTGGCGCTGGCCAGGCCAGCAGGCCCGGCCTCGGCTACGCGGCTGTTGGCTTTTCCGCGCTCCCGAAATCCATCTTATTTTAAAGGTTAAGTCAGAGTTCTAAGAAGCCTGTTTTAGAGCCACATGCCTACGACTTCACGGGACATACCAAGTTCGGTTTTGCCCCGCCGCTTCATGTGCCAGATGTGTGTGCGTTGCGTATGCTGAGTCCGTGGAGCCACCACCGACGGGGGACCCCCACAAAGCCCCCAGTGGTCACACAGAGCGGCAGCAGCTCTCAGTCACACAGCACAGCCGACGCGGGGGCCGTGGGCCGTCGGGCCCCGACAGGCCAGCAGCCTGCTGCGGGGTTCTTCAGTTTCGTGATAGTGACCCTGTGGCGACTCCATGCAGCTAGTCCTTCGGACAGCCCAGCGGGAGTGGGGGTACAGGCGCCTCTGACACATGGGGAGCCGGGGCCGGCCCGCTCTCCGTGCTCAGAGCGCCCATCTGGGCTATCCCAGGCACAGCGCCTAGCGGACAGGAGCCCCGGCTTGAGGCCGCCTCTTGCTCCAGCGGCCGGGCGCTGCCCCTCGCCAGGGGGCGGCTCTCGGCAGTGCCACCCTCCGCTCAGCGCACCTCGCCGGACAGGCCGCCACGCCATTGAGCAAACCGCGTCTTGGCTTACGCAATGGGCAGAAAGCCCGCCCGGATGCCACAGATGCCTGGAGGTGGGCTGGAATGCCCTTCCCGCCCCCACCCGTCCCAGTGGGTGTTTCTAGAAATAAACCTTGAAAGTTGTTACATAAGGAGCAGTTAAACCGGATGAGGAATTTAGATGCCAAGAGTCAGTGGCCCTGTCTAAGGACCAAGCCAGCAATCAAGGGCGAGTGGCCTCTTCTCCAGGGCTGGGGACTGCAGGGCAGAGGCCCTCGCGTTGGGGTCTGGCTGCACCCACGACAGCCCTCAGCGTTGCCCCAGGTCCCCAGGCCGCGCGGGGCCCACCGCGGGGTGGCTGGGCCTGGAGGTCCGGGAGGAGCTGGGCCTGGAGGTCCGCGGGGTCTGACTGCCCCTGTCCGCAGGCAGCGGACCCATCCAGCTGTGGCAGTTCCTCCTCGAGCTGCTGTCCGACAAGTCCTGCCAGTCGTTCATCAGCTGGACGGGCGACGGATGGGAGTTCAAGCTCGCCGACCCCGACGAGGTACAGCAACCCGGGAGACCGCGCCAGGCGCACACCCCGTTTCCTCCCGGCGGGGGCACAGCTCTCCAGGCGCAGAGCAGGGCTCACCGGGGGAGCCCAGAGCACCTCTGCTGGCCCCACGGGCCCGAGCCCTGGCAGCTGCCACTTAAGGACCCCTGGGCCAGTGGGCGGCCAGGCGGGCAAGCGCCTCGGGGTGGGGGAACGTGGGGTGACACCGCGGGGCTCAGAGCCCCTCGGCCGCCCTGGGTGGAGTGGCCCGAGTGAGCGCCGAGGGCGTGGGGCCTTCTGTGGCTCAGGGCCCGCGATTCTGAGCCCCGGCTCCCGGGAAGTTTGTGGGTCCGCGGGCGGGGCGCCCTTTTCGGGGGCGCTGCCCAGCGAGCCCTCCCCTCCGCGCCTGTTGCAGGTGGCTCGCCGGTGGGGCAGGAGGAAGAACAAGCCCAAGATGAACTACGAGAAGCTGAGCCGGGGTCTGCGCTACTACTACGACAAGAACATCATCCACAAGACGTCGGGGAAGCGCTACGTGTACCGGTTTGTGTGCGACCTGCGGAACCTGCTGGGCTTCACGCCCGAGGAGCTGCACGCCATCCTGGGCGTCCAGCCGGACACGGAGGACTGAGCGCGGGCGCCAGCCGGCCCGACCGGCCCGCCCGGGCCCCGCCGGCGCGTGAACACGCCCGAAAGCGGCCGAGAAGCAGAGGCCCTGTTCGTCCGGGACCGCGGTTCTGAGCCGAAAGCAGCCCGTGTCTCCCTTCTAACACCTGCCGACGGGAAGACGCTCTTCCGACGCTTCTCCACGCGAGCGGAGGCAGGGAGCAGCCGGGAGCCCTCCAGCGGTGCCCAGGCGGCGGCTGGCGGCCTGTCTCAGGAGCAGGCGCGTGGGGACGCAGCTTTTTTTTTTTTTTGTCTGTTTTGTTTTCTTGCCTTTGGCGACCAGGAACGGAAAAGCCAAGAAGCCGTCGTTGTCGAGAGGGGCGGGCGGGTGCCAGGAAGTGATGGCGCCATTTCAGAAGTTTGTATATATATTGTTGTGATCTTAAATTGTTACCAAAATCCTCTAGCAGTCCTATTTAACAGAAATTGTATATTGTAATTTAAAGTAATTATATAACTATGAAATAAGAACGTGGCCGTGTTCGGCCGCCTGCGAGAGCCCACGCCGGCCTCGTGCAGACAGGGGCCGCCAAGGGCCGGCGGACCTGGGGCCGGGCGCTCCTGGCACCTGGCAGTGGGCTACAGGAGTGAGGGAGGCCTACGGGGGGCCCCGGCTGGCTTTGGTTTTGCCTGAGTTAGTGTCTGGCAAGAACTTTGTACATTTGGGGATTTTTATAAGAAATGTGATGTTATTACAATAGCTGGGCACATCTGGCCGTCAGCTTTCTCCTTTAATTGTAATGTACAAGCTCTAAAGAAGAATTTTTCTTGACAAATGGCATCTGTTTTCCATTTCTGTGCATGCCTGTAAATCAGTTTATACACAGAGCTTATTTTTTAGTTCAACTGTGTTTCCCCACCGACTCACCCTGCCCTGACCTGCCTTTCCTTTGTGCCCACCAGCGTGCCCCAGATGACTCCGTGTGGTTAAAATAAGAACACTATTTTTGGAAATATGCGACTCCTTTTCAGAGATCAGGAGGGATTTATGTAGCAGCTATTTTTACTGCAAAAGTAATTCACTGGAAAAAAAATGTAATTTGTAAGAAAGCTTTATTTTTATCTCAGCTCCATGTAAAGTTAAACACTGTACAGAGCTGAAGTGGGGGGCGTTTATTAACCCTCTTGACAGCAGTGTGTGGTCTGTCCCTCCGTGTTCCCTTGTCGGGTGCTGGGCTGTCCGAATAAATGCCTCCCCACTTGGCTCAGTGTCCATAACAGTTTCCTTGGGTGCAGAATGCCCAGAGAGGCCAGGCAGGCACACGATAGAGAGCGCAATGAGAGTTCACCGACGAAAAGATTTCGATGGAGATTTCCAACTTGGTGCAGCTGTGTTAAGATCAAGTTGATTTCAGCGTGTGACCCAACGCCCGAGCCCATCCGTGGCCGGCGACGCTGAAGAACTGTCCTCGTAACTAGATCAGGGGGTTGGGTGGTGGGAGCTGCGGGAGTCCAGCTGAAGCGGGCGTCAGGGCCTGAGCCCACCCCACAGCGATTTCCAGGATCCATAAACACAGGATGTGTGTCTCGAGCCGGACCTGTTTATCACGCCAACATCTGTTTATAACATCAACAGACAGACACGGGCTGGGGAACGTCTTGCTGCCAAAAGAAATCTTAGGCATCGGCTCCTTTTACATGGGGCTGAAACACGTGAAACTGCCGGTGTCTGACTTTTTTATCTACAAAGCTGGTGGTTTCAAGTGCTCCTAATAGTCATGAAAACCGAAGTCCATTATAAATCTTTGGCATGTTAATGAACCACCTACGTATAAAAATTTTGTAGTTGGCCTTTCTTTCTCAAATAATAAAGTATTTTGTTTATATAAACTGCTCCTTGTGGTAACTGCCTTTGCGCCCACCTGCCCTGAGGGGGTGGATGTCGAGCTCAGCCACAGCCCCTCGGGGGCTTCCAGGCTCTGAGTCACATCTCTGTCGAAACCGATTTTACAACCAAGTTATAAATCCCGAACCAGCTGCACCCTACTGAGGGCGTTCCGGAAAGGTGTTTCTTAAAGCGGAAATTCTTTGCCGCAGCCATTAGACTAGAAAGACTCAGGGGCCTTGTCTCTGCCGGGGTTTGGCAGAGATTCCCATCAAGTTTTAGAATGCGTATTGAAAATACCAGAATTTGAGGTTCAATGATCCGCAACGGAGGCTTCCACTCTGGGCTTCTGGCGGGGGCCAAGATAACTTAGCGGAAGAGGAGGTGATGGTCCCAGGATGCCTGTGCTCAAGCGGCTTCTTGAGACCCCTTATCCGTCTTCAAAAAGTCAGCGAGGAGCCCTGAACCCTGGGGTGGTTCTCCCAGGGATGTGTCCAACCTGTTGCAGGCCCCAGCACTGTCAGAGAGCATCTCCCAGCTTTTCTGGGGATGTGGACGTGGTTACGACAGTGATGAGGAGAGTATTTACACCCTGGATACCAACCAGCACCCCTCCCCTCCTGGAGATAGTTGTTACACATCCGCCAGCATACCGCTCATCATCAGTGCTCACCAAATTAGAAATTAAAAACATGACTCACTTTATTAACTGCATATTAACACTGGCTTCCAAAAAACTAAGAATGGCATCGATTTATTGTTTTCAAACTTTTTTTATAGATAACTAAATCAGAGAGCTGTTCACACTGTTGGGATTCTCAGTGGGCCCTTCAACAACTCGGGGTCAGGCCACTGCCTGTGATTCCCTTGTCATTCAAAGTCCAAGTCCAATTTTGGACTCCCCAAAACTACTGGTCTACCACGGACCAGAGGGATTACCAAGAACAGCCAGTTCACGCCCGTGTTGTAGGGTACACAGACTATCTGCACACTGTATTCTTAAAGTAAGCTGGGGGTGTTCCACCCCACGTGTTTCCAGCACCGACTATGCGGAGGCCATGTGAAGCACACAGGTATGTAACCGGAAGAGGGACGAACCTGGATGGCTGTCTCCTGTCTCTTCAGAGACTCACACCGTGCCAACCAAGGTGGACTTGTGGCCGTTTCTGAAGCAGCTTTCAGAAGGACTGACTTGCACTTTGTGTGGACTTTTTTGTTTTGACCATTGTGTGATTTTGTAACCTCATACATTAGTCATTTGGAAAATATTGCTTCAAGATGTTGACACAGTTCAATATACAGTATCAAGCCATCCCATTCGTGACGATCACCACCAATTTCATCAGAAAGCACTGGGAAACTATCGAGCTTACAGTGGCAGAAAATTTTCCCAAAATTCAAATCTTCCCTTGGAAGCTCAAATTTTATCATCAGCAACAAATACTCTCAAATGGTTGTCTTTGGAGTGACAGGATTATTTCATCTGTTTTTGAGGAAATAAGTGTCAGACACCCAAGTATGAATAAATATACTTTATCCATTTTACATGTTTATTGATGAATAAACATCAATCAGTTGGTTTCTCAAATAAAGCAGGGGTTCACAAACAGGCTGGTTAGTTTAGCTGGCAACTCACACCGAGCTTGGCTACACACCTCAGAACGGCAGCGGAAGTCCTCTTGTGTACTTTCATTTTATTATTCAAAAAGACGTGCATTCAGTTACTAGTAAAGTTAATTTTCACTATTTCATCAAGGACATTTTAGGTGAAACTCAGTTTTTCCTGCATGTGCATGGTGGAAGGAATACAAAGGCCCTTGCACAGCTTGACCCCACACCCTGAGGCCCACTAAGGCCTCAGGGGTCTTCCCCCCTTGGTTCTGGTACCATTAGTGCAAACATAGTATTGTGAAAAATAATGTTAAAAAATCATTTTGACTTTAAGGACACCTCTGAAAGGGAGTCAGAGCTGGGCTCCCCCCAAGGGTCTGTGGACCGCACTTTGAGAACTACAGTAGAAAGCAGAGGCCTGACAGGTTCACACAGGACAGAAGGGGAGGGCAGTTTGGGGGGGGGGATGTAGAAGGCAGGAAAAGCTCTTCCTCCCCCTCCCTAACCGACCTACCGACCATCCATTCCTCCAGTCTTGGCCTTTCATAGCCAGTCAAGGATGAAGCATTTTTCATTTAGCATTTTTCACTGTATACCAAAAAGAACCGCCCAGTGTTCTGCATGAAAAGGGGGGTCCTCCTCAGGGGTGAAATGGACACTCTCAAAGTCCTTCTGCTACCATCTTTCATTGTCTTTGACCTTCACGTTTCACTCCAATTCCACACGGTTTATTTTTTTAACTGAAAATATGTTTTTTACAGTTTTGAGTATTTTTAAGTGCACTTTCCTTAAACACTCAGCACTGACGTCAGGAAGAGATGAGTTGTGTGTGGTCTGCCTCCCTGTGGGGGACTGGGGCCAGGGACAGCAGCTTGGGGGAGGGCTGACAAGCGCCATCATCGCCTCTCGGAAGCTCAACTGCGAGTCGCTTCACTGCGCTCTGGCTGTCGTCCTCCGCAGCCGCCTTACTAACGTGAGGTCTTGAGCCCGGGACCTCGTCACTTAGGGCCGCGGTTTCCCCTCCGCAAAGTGAGATCCCGGTGGCAGTGGGTGAACGAATGTCATTGGTGCAGGGGGCTGATGCGCAGCGAAGCTCCATCTAAGTCATAAGCGGAGCACTTCAGTGGGGGAGGGGAGCGTCAGACAAAAGGCACCCCCTGGTAGCCACAGCTACGGGGGCAGAGCACAGCCGTCCAGCCGACACGCAACTGGACCCGGGCCCGTCTTGCCCTTCCCGAGTCCCTCTGCCCCGGTAACCACCTGCCCTTGAGATCACGGTGCTGCCCAGACGCTCCCCCAAGCTTCCTGTTCCTCTTTTCACCAACAGGGCACAGCCCTCGTTGGAATGTTCCATTATCTGCCGGCCCCTCCCCAAGGTACTCACAGTCCCTGTCTATGCAGCAGCTGCTGGCAGCACGTTCAGCTGAGCAGACACGAGAATCTCATAATCTGGGCCAGATGCTAATCTGTCCTTTCTGTCAAAGCAAACCGGCGAGGGGAAACCCCTCATTGCACAACCCTTTTGCAACTCCTGGGCGGGGCTTGAACATGTGATCCTGCATGAACCCAGCATGAGGGGAAAGACCTTTTTTGGTCATAGCTTGTATGATGACACCTCTGCCACTGAAAGCGACACGACCTTTCTTCAAGTGCCGCGAGCGATGGCTCTGTCCTCTCCTCCTAAAGCCACGTTCAAATGGCAAAAGCTCAGTGTTGCCAGATTTCACCCAACTCCACCCCCCCCCACCTCCCTGTCTGCTGCTTCAAACTCCGTGCACATAAACTAAGCCAGCACACAAGTGTGCACGGAGATGGCGAGAGCTCAGGATGATCCGCTGGTGCCTGGGAGCCCGGGGCCTTGGCGGGGACAGTGTGGCTCGGAGGGCGTGACGAGTGGCGACTGAAAAATGAGACCCCAGCTCCACCTACCCCATGAGAGACACCTTTCCTGTCTGCTGGTGAGCTCCGCCACGGGAACAATGGAAGAGGATATGTTTCATCCCCGTGACGAAACCATCTGCTCCTCAGATCACATTGGGAGGTGCTGGGCGAGGAGTCCAGGGTCTGAATTCTGGAAACACACAGCTCAACCTGAACATCTCCCAACACTAAATAAGTTAAAACCACCTAAAGAGCACCCAGAAAGGCGAGTATTACAAGCGCCTTTGATCAGTGACGAATGCACGGCAAACTCAAGAACTGCTACTAAACACCTTTAAAAGGAGTATGACAGAACGCGTCGACCACCATGTATGCACATACGAGAGATATAAACTAGAGACACACGCACTTCTCAACAAAATCCCAGAAGGCAGGAAAAACGTTTAAAGAAAGAAACAGGGCCCTCCCTGGTGGTGGGCCTTTTTCTGACCCCTTTTTCTCGGGTCAGGACGCAGCACTGCAAGCCGGCCGCAGCCGCTTCAGCACGAGTTCGATCCCCGGGCCCGCAGGTGACCCACAGGGCGCGGCAGACCTCTCCTGACCCGCCCACAGCGCCCCTCAGCAGTGGACTTCGTCAGTCGCCTGTTCTGCTCCCCACTCTGTCTCTGGTGAGTCCTCTCACCGCCCCTGCACCTCTGGCCTGTACCCCGGTTCTGTATGATAAATAAGTAAACCTTAAAAAGGAGAAAACAACAATGAGTCTATTAGGGATTAAACCTAACTTGTCAATAATCACTTTAAATGTCAGTGTTCTAAATGCACAAATCAAAAGACTGAGTGGACAAGAAAGCAGGACCCGACCGCAGGTGACCCGCAGGAGACCTTCACGAACTTACAAGGCAGTCCAGTTCCCGGGACATTTCCGTCGGTGACGAAGCACCCCCACAGCAGTGGGCAACGGGCTCGATGGGGTGTGGCAGGCTGCCCCTCGGTTCGTGGAATCACACTCTGTGGCACATGCATAATGGTGCAGGCACCTAGCCACGCACCTCGCCACGCGACCGTATAGGAGCGCTACGCCGAGCCGACACGGGAAAGCTGTGCTGAAGTGGGGCGGAGGCCGTCGGGGGAGGGCACGCGCAGAGTGTCAAGGAGAGGGGATGAGCTGGCGAGGATGCTGGGGGCAATGAAGCTGTTTTGAGCAACACTGATGCGGACGTGGCGTGACACATTTGCCGCAGGCTCAGAGAGAGCCGAATGCCAGCGTCCCGACGGACTTGCCGAGGGACGTTTCCGCTCTGGTCTACCAGACGCAGGAAGCGTGTTGCAGTCATACTAGATGTCGCTGGGAGATGGCCTCCCCACTCGTTGCGGAGCCAAGAGGGCGGATGCAACTACCTTGCTTTTCATTCCATTTTTCTTTAAAACTAAAATTGCTCTAAAAAATAAAATTCAATGAAAAGGAAAAATAAGAGACAAAATATGAGTGCCTGCTCCCTCATCACCAAGCTTCTGTTTCTTCACTGCCGGGGCCCTGTTCTGAGCCCAGGCACAGCTCAGAACACCCCGCCTCGCCCCCCTCCGCCACTGGCCTTGACTGACCCCGACTCCTCCACCTCCCAGGAAAGGGGGACCAGGCCAGAGTCCCAGGAAAAGGACAGGGCGCTCTGAGCCTGGCTCTGCTGGAGAAACGCTAAACGAGCACGATGTAGTTTCAGGACATGAAGGTGGCTGTGAAAAAGACAGGAACCCACAACCTCCTCACGAGTCACTTGCAAAGACGGTGGGCGGGAGGCTCATCCCGCACCCCTGCAAGGTTTGCTCGGAAGGACAGCTGAAGATGGAAGGACACAGAAGGGCAAATGCCAAGGTCACCGTGCCCCCAAAGGTGACCCCCCGCCCCCCCTCCCCCAGGAATGCTTGCCTTCAACAGGAATGCACTGGCTTTGCAGGGCGTGAGATTTTAGGACTTTCTCCATTTCCACTGGTTTCTGCAGAGTAGTCAGAACTGGAATTCTGGCCTGAGCTGACACTCGGGAGAAGGCCCTTCACTGTGCCCCGCCTGCACCTAAGCGAACACAGTTCTCAGAGCGGGCCGTGTCTGGCTGAACCCGTTCTTGCTTGTCGTTCATTTCCGTGAACTGAAAGTTACAAGTTCATCACCACAGAGGACCTGCAGAACGATGTTCGAAACGGTTGTGCCCTGAAAAGGCTCATCATCGCCTTGCTGCGGGCCAGGGACCAGGCCAGCGAGGCGGCACTCAGTGAGAAGGCCCCACCGGCGTGACGGGTGTGGGGAAAGGGGACTGGTCCCCTTGGGTGGGAATGTGGACCGGGCCGCCCACTGCAGAAAGTCACCTGGCTTGACCCTGAAATTTGAAAGACCAAGTGACCCAGCAACCCCACCCTGAACATCCATCCCGAGGACACAGCCCTCAGCGCTCGTCTCTACAGACACGGGGCCAAACCACGGGCCGAGGGGTGACCCGGTGGCTGGGTCCTCACCTGCCACCTCACAGCACGTAGCGTGACCCAGAGAGAGAGGGGAGAGCGTCGCCCAGGCTCGGACGTGCGAGGAGCAGCCCGCCCTGCCCCAGGTGGGTCCACTGAGCAGAGGCGGCGCTCCGAGCGTGGGCACGGCGGCCTCCCACCGGCATCCTCCTCCCGCAGTTTCACTGCCAGCGTGCCGCTCTGCCCCTTTTCCGGCGGAATTCTGGAAAGTTCCACCTCTGTCGTGGAGGGGCGGCGAGCGAGCTCCACGGCCCGGCTCAGAGGTCGGCGGACGCTCCGCGCATCACTTCTGTCACGGCATCGCCTACACAGCACGGGCAGCCCAGTGCCTGCTCGCGGGCGAACGGGCAGAGACCGCGTGCGCCCCGGCCTGGAGCAATGCACCGGAGACCTGGAGGAACGCGTTCAGCACCAGAGGGGGGAAACGCTGCCCTTCGCAGCAAAGGCGGAAGGCGCTCGGAGCACGTCCGCACGGCCCACACAAACGCAGGGCCCTGACGGAATGGGTTCGTGGACACTGGCAAGCGGCTTCTGAGGCTGAGAGAGAGGAGGGGCAAACGAGTGCTCCGTGGCTTACCAGAAAAGACGAGAAGCGTCCAGTAAGGTGGGGCCACTGCACAACCTGGAGTCAGGTCAGTCGCTTCCAACGTCCTTCTCACGAGGGGGCCACTTCCTAGAACCGCTGGGCACCCCCCTGCCGACTGACCCGCCTGGTCTCCAGCGCCTGTCTGCCTCTGAGACCCTCGGCGGGGTTCTGAGCGGTCAGCTGAGGCCACGGCACACGGGCCAGGACGCAGAGCAGAGGCCCCACGGTGGCGGGACCCTTACCGTTTTGCAAGCATTTTAATGATTTTTAATTTTTCGTCGCCTCCCCTCGTCTGATGCCGTTCCTTGTGGACATTCCTAACTCTCCCGCTAAGTGACAAGGTTCTCTCCCCGGGGCGAGCGTCCTCGGCCCAGTTCTAATAGGACGCACACGGCTGAGGGGGCCTGGTGCGTCAGAGCAGGCCCCGGCAGGATCAGCTCACCCCCGGGGTGCAGCTGAGGAGCCGGGCGGGCACCGGCGGGCGGGTGGGCGGCCGGGCTGTGGCAGGGATGGGGAGGGAGACGGAGGGGCCCCAGGGGCTGGCACCAGGGGGCTACTCCCCGCCAGGGCCTGGGCGGGAGGGAAGTGTCCTCTGGGCCCAGTGAGGGGTTTCACGGAAACAGACAAAACGACTCAACCGGACCTCACGGACATTTCAAATGCAAACACAGCACCTGTCTACGTACTTGGCGGTAAATGCGGACCTGGCCCCTCTGGGTTTAAAGGCGTCCACTGTGTCGACGCCAGAGGAAGGTTTAAAAGTTATGTTAAGAAACTGCTTTTGGGGCCCTCCCTGGGGGCCAGCGGGTTAAAGCACAGCACTAAGCTAAAGCCGCTTCCGCATGAGTTCGATCCCCGCCTGCCCCAAGGAGATCCACAGGGCGCCGTAGACCTCTCCTGACCCGCCCGCTGCCCCCTCAGCAGTGTGCTTCGTCAATCTGCCTGTTCTGCTCCCCACTCTGTCCCTGGTGAATCCTCTCACCCTCCTCATCTCTGGCCTGTACCCCAGTTCTGTATGCACAAATAAATAAATTTAAAAAAAAAAACAAAACTGTTTTTGAAAGCCTCACAAGATCTACCTGCTTTCCACTTGCCCTGTGAGTGCCTGTCTGACCAGCAGCGGGGTGCAGTTCTCAGACAGTGGCCGAAAGCCCTTTCTCAAGGGTCACACGCTGGTTAATCTTTCATATTTTCACTCATTCACGAGCAATTTAGTTAAGTTCGTGCACCAAGCGCCAGGCAGTTGGGGAGGCTGCTGTGAGCATGGAGACAAGCTCCCGCTTCGGGGGAGCTGAACTTGCCCAAGGGGCAGGCGCGGCTGAGGCCTGGGAGGCAGGTGGAGCCTGGCGGCGGGGGGGGCGGCGGGCACGGGCCAGGGCCAGGGGAGCCGCTCGCCCTCCGTGGAAACCGCCGCCAGCTCGTTCCCGGGGCTTCTCCTGCCTTGACTGATTTGTAGGCACAATGCACTCGAGAGAATGAGGCTTTCTGGCAGTCCGCGTTTTTTTTTTTTTAAGATTTACTTATTTGTGCATACAGAGCTGGGGTACAGGCCAGAGGTGCAGGGGCGGGGAGAGGACCCCCCAGAGACAGAGCGGGGAGCAGAACAGGCCGACGGAGGAGGCCCACTGCTGAGGGGAGCAGCGGCGGGTCAGGAGGGGGCTGCCAGCCTTGCGGGTCAGCTGGGGGCGGGGGTCGACTCGTGCGGCAGCGGCTTCGGCTTCTCAGTGCTGCGCTCTGACCCGCTGGCCCCCGGGAGGCCTTGACTTTTTCATGTCCATGTACCTGTCACACACCTCTGACCTACCAGTTTAACTTTCCGCGTGCAGTGCCGTGGCCGTCACTGCCGGTCACTGACTCTCAGAAACAAAACCCCCCTGCCCCCGCCCCCGGCGCCCCCTTCCCGCGTCCGAGGCCACGACCCCGACACCAAGTCATGCCGTGGCCGGCGTGTCCTGCCTTGTGCGCGTTCCCCTGTGGGACCCCGTTCCAGTGTGGCTCCCCTCGGGCGTGGC
>NW_004567104.1:76399504-76400601 GCF_000260355.1 Condylura cristata
GCAGCCCGCCACCCTGGGGACCGGCTCTCGCGTGTTCGGGGCGTGAGGCTGCCCGGTCACGAGCGCGCGGCTCTGCTTCTCCACCGGTTCCTCCCGCCAGGTGCCAGGTGACACGCCCGCCTGGGAGGCCGCTTCCCCGACACCCCGGGTGGGCGCTTGCCCGTGGGCCGACCCCCAGCCCTGCCCGCTGCTCTGGCCTTCTGGAACTTCCCTCCTCAACCTGGAACAGTACCAGGCTGGGCACCCCAGCAGGCCGGGCCGGGGCCCAGCGTCTTTCTCAGGCCGATACAGACACTAAGGGGGAGCGGGGGGTCCAGACACCCCCTGGCGCCCCGGGCAGCGCACCCACAGCCCCTCGGCCCTTCTGGACACCTCCCGCTGGCGATCAGACCACCGCAGAGAAAGCAGCAGGGTCCTGGGGCGAGGCCTGGGTCCCGCCGTCCCTGACGTCCCTCAGCGCCTGCAGCGCCGACTCCTCTGAGGCGGAAGCCAGTCTGCGCCGAGCTCCTGGCACCTGCGTGCGGTGAATCCCACTGCCGATGCCTGGTGCTTTATACCAAGTCTGCTGAGGCGCAAACGTGGCCTAGGTAGAACCTGTTCACCACAGGTCATAGGGACAGCGAGGGGGGCAGCTGCGGGCCAGCTGGGCACACCTGGGCTCACAGCTGACAAGGGAAAGAACAGTGACAGTTCCCCGGGGGTCTCCTGCTGCCCACTGCGGCGGCGGGCGCCTCTCCCGGAGGGGCCCCGGGGAGGGGGATCGGAGCTTCGAAGCTCCGGCCACTGGGGACGGGGCGTGGCGAGCTGGCCGGTCGTGGCCCTCAGGCCCAGGGGAGGCCTGTGACACCTCCTCTCCAGGGAAGCTTCCGGAGGAGGCTGCCACTGCCTGGGGCAAAGAGCTGGCCCAGGAGGCAAGAGCAGGCTCTGGTCCCCAGCAAGGACCTGGTGCTCGCCGGCGGGAGCCTGCACCCGAGGCCAGGTCCCCGGAGCTCCACAAGGCGGAGGCTGGGAGAGGCTCGGCCACAGCCCGCCTGCCAGAGCCGGGGGGGACCCCGGGCTCACCATCCCCAGGAGTCACCAGCTGGGAGGAGGGCACC
>NW_004567104.1:76400851-76416012 GCF_000260355.1 Condylura cristata
GGCTTGGCGCGCGCACCTGCCTGACAGCGCCCGCGAGAGCAGCTCCGGGCAAGCCTGCCCCCGCGCCCCGGACGTCCAGTCTGAACGAGGAGTCGCAGCCAGCTCGCCTCTGGCCAGGCTGGCCCCGGAGCAGACGCCGCCAGCGGCTCTTGCACCCGCGAGAGGCACGGAAGACGCTCGGGCGAGAGGGCGCCTGCCCGCTGAACAGAGTCACCGCCAAGTCGGCACCTCTGAGAGGGAGCCGGGTAGGAGCCTGGGGGGCGCTGAGGGCACCCGAAGCTTCCCGCTGCTGAAGCCCCACGAGCCTCCAGCCGCGCTCTTCAGCGAGACCCACCCGCTCCCTCCGGCGGCTCCCAACAGCGAGGACCCAGCTCTGGAAGTCTCTGCCCACCCAGAGGGACGCCGGCAGGGCTCGGCCAGCCCCGGGCCAGCGCCATTGCCGGGGCAGCACCCTGGGGCTGCAGCCTGCGCCCTGAGCTGCCACTGTCCCAGCCTCGGGGGCCGGGCTGCTCCACAGCTCACCCACTGGACCCCAACTCTGTCTGTCCTCGGGCGCTGACTGGAGGCACGGACGGAGGCGCCGGGGGCCTGAGAGGACCAGGGCGCCCACGGTCACGCAGCAGCCCGCTCCCCGGCCCCGGCGCCTCACCTGGGCTCACAGACCGTCTCGGCAGCACGCGAGGGCCCTCGGGCGGCGGGCAGTGGGCACGGGCCCACCCCTGCAGGAGGCGGACCCTCGCGCCTGGAGCCTGTTCCGGGTTGAACAGGGCCTCCCCGGCACCCGTGCCCACCGGGCCCCTCGGAAGGTGACCTCCCCTGGGTGGGGGTCTCTGCAGATGTGAGTCGCCCAGCTGCGCCTGCCAGCGGACACCGCCTGTCCAGCTCTGCATCTGATGCGGCGCGGTGGGCTGGCACAGGCGGAGCCGGCGGCCTCGGCGTCAGCTGCCGCAGGTCCGCGCGTTTTCCCCAAGGGCCTGAACAGGAACATCGAGGGGCCCACCGGCGTGGTCCGAGTCCCAGCTGGTTTTTTAAAAGTCATTTCTATCTTACATCATGGTTCATTCTGTGCAAGGTGCGCTTTCTCCCCTCAGGGGTCCCCAGGGAGTCCCCCTGCACGCCACTGAGCACGGCACCCCTGGTGCTCGCCCCCACCCCAGTGTGGTCCCCCCGCCCGCTCCCGCTCCCCTGCAGAATGTCTCTGGCTTAGAGTCGCCTGTTTGCGTGGTGTCCCCACCCTCCGCCTGTGAGTGAGACCGCCTGGCTGTCCCTTTTCTTCCCGCCTCGGGTCACGAGCACGGTCCCTCCGGCTCCGTCCCGGCGCCAGCAAGGCCACGCGCTTGTCCTTCCTGGCTGCCGAGTCGCGTCCCGCTGTGTGTACGGTCGCCGTCTTCCTGACCCAGCCGTCGCCTGTTGCAGGCGGTCGGGGTGTCCCCAGCCTGGGCTGTGGCGAGCGGCGCCGCAGGGAACACAGGGGCGTGGGCGTCCTTCGGGTTGAAGCTTCTGCGCTCCGTGGGTCGGTCCCTCGGGGTGGACTGGCTGGGTCAGGTAGCTGCATTTCCAGCAGTCTGGGCCCCTCCGGGCACTCACAGCGGCTGCAGCTGCTTGCGCTCCCACCAGTGTGGAGAGTTCCCCTTTCTCCACATCCTCCGGCATTTGTTGTTGCTAATTTGTTTAACATGTGCCATTCTCCAGAGAAGCTTATTTGTAAAACAACCTTGGGGTGGGGTTTGGACACAGTCTGTGGGGCGTCTGCTTGAGTTACGACTCCTCGTTTTTGCCTGGCTTGCGCACGCCCCCTGTAAGTTCCGGGTCCCATGTCACAGCACTGTCGGTCCCACGGCAGGAGCCACGGGCAGCGTGGCCACGGTCTGGCCCATCACTACAGCTTTGCCTCCATGTTTCCGTCACGAGGCCCTAAGGGACAGGCCGACCGCAGTCACAGGAGCCTCCCTCTGCCTCCCGCCCCCAGCAGCCCCACCCTTGGGGGTCTAGAGCATCCCGGGGCCTGTGTCGGCCACACCTCCTGCTGGTCCTGAGCGAGCCGGGCCAGGAGAGTGGAAGCTGGTCCCAGCCTGCCAACATGGACACGTTTTCCCAGAGCTGGGGGCGGCCCACGGGTGGCCATGCACCAGGAGTTGCTTTCACTTGAAGTTAGGGTTCCAGTCCTTCAGACCAAATGCGGGGAGCCAGGAGGGCCCCCTTTTCTACACAGAGCCAAATGCTTGGTGTGCTGGGCTTCGGCTGACAGTGAGATTAAGGGGAAATCGTCCAGTTTCTTGGTTGTTTCCCTGGCAAAACGAGTATCACCTTTGCTACAAAATCTTTTTCACACGAGCTCAGAAGTTGCAAAAGCTGGGTCTGATGGTGACTGTGCCTTCGTGTCTCGGGGGGCAAACATCGCCCCATTGAGGATGGAAAGTAAAGCCCAGAGCAGCTCGGTGACATGGCTGAGTGAGACTCAACTCCAAGCTCTGCTCTCCTGTGTCCACACATCCTCGCAGCCCCACCTGCCCGGCGGGAGAGCTCGGTGTCTTGCCCACAGAGGGCTAGGGGGATCAAGCAGCTCGTCACTCAGGGTTCCCCAACATGCTCGCTGCAAAGCTCAGGCCGCAACCCAGATATTCTGAGTCCCATCTCCCCCTCTCATCTTCTTTTCTCTATACAAAAGATCTCCATTTTGCCACATCAACCGCGGAGTAAATTGCACAAAGACCACAATCTATTTGGTCCTTCATGACTTCTGCACCTAACGTCAGCACTCACATAGGGCCATGCCAGCTGCGCCCTCTGTCAAGCGAGCAATCACAGGAAGAGGACATGGAAGTGGCTCCTGCGCCCCGCGAGGCCCCAGTGGTCCCCTGGCCAGCACGGCCCCCCTCTCCATGCAGGACAAGGGCCGCTGGAGGCCCCGCATCAGCCCAGACCCACAGCCAAGAGCAACTCACAGGACCGGCCCCTCTCCTCGGACTTTAGTAAAGTCCTGGGATTCTCTAGCCACAAAGACAGCTGTCAGATGTGGGAGGTTTCGCCTGCCTCTTCAACCTGGCTTTGGAAAACCCATCTTACTTTCCGTTCCCCCAATTCCAAACAGACAGCTCCTGGGGATGTACGGGAGCACTTCCCAGCCCCTCCATGTGGGCTTCGTCAACCCCATTGTTTATTCTTGTGCAATCAGCAACATCATTTCTGAAAAAAAGAACTTTCAGGACTGGAATAAATCTACTTGTATCACTTTCCTAGAAGTGATCCTGCCCCTTTCTGTAGCTTCATTTCATACTGAACTAGGTTTACTGGAAGTTTGGATAAACAAAGCTCTCATGAGTAATTAGTACCCAATTAGGCCAAGGTTTCATGTCTGGGTGAGTCAAGGCCTCTGTTTCCGACCTCTGGGAAGAATTAAGTAGGTCAGGCCTCTGTTTACAAAGCCAGGCCCAACCCAACTACCCCAAGCTATTGACAAGTTCTTGTTAATAATAGCTGGACATCCATCTAGATAAAACCACTCAGTATTCTTGCTGGTTCTGGCTGCTGGACCAGCCCTGCTACCAGGGGTCTCGGCCCTCCTCTGTGCTGGTCATGTGGGAGGTCCCTCCGCCCTCCAGCATGAAGGAGACCCTGTCCTTCCAACCATCAGTCCATTTCAAACCATGAACCTGAAAGGAGAGTGTCCACCGACAACAGTTTGTGTCTGAATGACACTTTTCCCAATTTTGTCTTATGACAATGTTCAAATACACCAAAAAGTTGAAAGAAGAACACAATGAACATCTGTATACCCACCATGGGTCTCCCAAGAACAAAGACATTCTTCGGGACAACATGAGAAGGAATGTAAGACATCTAAGTAACTGGAGTAAAGTGACTCACTATTTTCTTATTGTCCTTTTCAAGTCTGTAGGGCCTGTAGTGATGCTTCCATTTCATTCCAAATGTGGTGACCTGTATTCTTGGGAATAAGCCTACTTAGAGGTTTATCAATTTCATTCAGTATCTTTTTCAAAGAACCAGTGTGGGTTTCATGCCTATAACTTATTGAGTTTTATCCATTTTTATTTTATTTCTTTTGGGGGGTTTAATTTGTACTTTTTTCTTTTTTAGCATCTTAAGGTGGAAGTGTTGATCATTTTTCAGTTATGTATCACAGATTTTACCATGCTGTATTTTATTTTTATGTAGTTCAAAGTACTCATAATTGCCTTTGATAATTCTTTGATGCATGAGTTATTTAGAAGTATGTTGTTTAATGTCCAAATACTTGGGGATTTTCCAGATATTCTTTTGTGGTTGATTCTTATTAAATCCTACCATTGGGCAAAGTATAAATCGTTAAATTTGTTGAGACTTGTTCTAACCTTAAGTACATACTCAGTCTAGCTTACTAAATAACCCACATGTACTTGAAAAGGATGGATATTAGGCAGGTGTTATGTATGACAATTAGGTCAGATTGGCCAATAGTATCAGTTTCACTAAATTTCTGTTTAGTTCTTCCATAAACTATTGAGGAGGGAGTCCTGACACTTGCAAATCTAATTGTTTATTTGCTTATTCTTCCAAGTCAAGTTTTGCTTTGTTTACTTATTTGTGTGTGCACAGTCAACACTGCTGTGTCTTCATGATGAGTTGATGTCCTGTCAGTACGAAATGTTCTTCTCTATCTCACTAACAATCCTCTTCTGATGCCTAATTTTTCTCACATTATGTTACTCATGAAGCCAGTCTTACTTAATTTTGATTGTTGTTTGTAGGGTTTTTTTTTTTTTCATCCTTTTAGTTTCACCTATCTTGGTCCTCACACTGAAACTTCTTGTGACACAGCTTTGTCCCCTTTCTAAACCTCATTAGCTCTGTCTGTTCAATGGCGTGTAGATGGCGAGTTTGATCTACCTTCTTGCTACATTTTCTATTTGTCCCATTCCTTCCTTATTTCGTTTTTCTTCATTTCCTACTTTCTTTTGGAAAGTATACACACACATATGTAGATACATATATATGCACACGTATATTTACTATTCTACTTCTATATACTATACACAAGTTATTATATTTTAAATATTTTTAAGTGATTAAGATTTATAATATTCACCTTTAACATTTTAGACTGTAGAGAAATTTCATACCACTTCATTTTTATCATACAATTCTCAGTACATTGTATTTTTATTTACTCTTTACTAGTTGTGCTATTTTGTTGTTATATTTTACTTCTCATTAGTATTAAACCCAGTACATTTTAATATGTAGCCTTAATTATTCACATATCATTTATGGGACTTATTAATAGGGTGAAAATTATGGTTATTATATATTTGACAAATTTTTTGCACTTTCCATTTCTTCCTAGATACCCAAACTCTCATGTGATCAAAGGTTTCAAATTCCTGTGATTGAAAGAACTTGGCTTCAATTTATTTTAATGTGAATCTCCCAGAAGTGAATTCTTGCAGTTTTATTTATCTGTAAAAGATTTTATGTGGCTTCCATTTCCAAAGTATTATTTTCCCTGAATATAGGCTTACAGGTTGATTTGTGATCTATCTATCTATCTACCCACTTAACATCCATCCAACCATCCATCCATCTAACATAGTCCTTTAATATAGCATTCCCTTGTCTTCTGGCTCATGTAATTGTTGACAAGAAGTCTCAGTCATTGTATCTTTGTTTCTTTGTACCTATGTCCATTTTTCCCTCTGCTTTTAAGAACTTTGCCATCACTGGTTCTCAGGTATTTTATTATCACATCTCATGGTGTGGTGTGTGTAAGTGCATGAGTGTGTGTGCATGGATGTGTGTGTGATTTCATCCTGACTAGGGTTTGTTGAGTTCCTCTGCCTACACAGTGTTCTCCAAATTTGGAGCCATTATTTCTTCACATAACTGTCTGTTTTTCTTTCTCTTGCAGATTTGAATTACCATTTTGTCAGAGGCCTTGGTATTTGTCCACTGAAGTTCTGTTCACTTTTTCCCCACAGTCTTTCTTCTCTCTGCTTCATTTTGGATAAATTCACCTTTTATATCTATGAGTTTATTGATCTTTTCTCCTACAGTACCTAGGACACTATTACTCCTTGCACTAAATTCTTTTAATTTCAGTGATTGTATTCTTTATCTCTTTATGTTCTATTTAGTCCTTTTAAGTTTACTCCATTGTTGTCCTCGCTAAGCTTGTTTTCATTTTAATGTTGAAATACAGTTCTGATTTCTGTTGCAATATCCTTGACTGCTCATTCCATCATCTCTGTCATTTATGATTTGCTTCTCAAGATTGATATTTCTCCTAATAACGATTACAACATTGTTTGCTTCTTGTAGTTTTTGGCAGCATGCCATAAACATTGTTTTAATGTCCTTTGTTGTAGATAGTGGTGAACTTTTGTTCTGGAAAACAGCAAGTTATTTGAGGATCACATTGATCTGTGTGCCCTGGTTTTAAGCTTTGCTGGGACAAATCTTGGTAACTTTACTCCACCCACAGCTCAGTGTGGTGTCTCTGGAATGCTTCCGCATATACTGCAGGTCATTACTGGAGTCTCCACTCAACTCACCAGAATTTAAATATCTCCCTTCCTTGCATGTGTGACGCTGGGACAGTCAGCTTACAAATCCCTGGTTACTCTTTTTGTCAAGTTCTCTCACACAGGAACAGTCACATACCCAATACCTACAGAGAGCCTGTGTAGATTTCTTCAAGGCTTTTCCTGGGTAGCTCTGTCCTATCTGGAACTCTTCCTTGTAACTTCTTGCTGTCTTAATCTCCCTGTACTCGAAGTTCACGAGGCCACAGGGCTGTGTTTCAGCTCCCTCCATCCGTATCTATGGTCCCACAAACACCTGCGGGCAGAAAGTTGGGCAATCAAAGACTTACCGCTTCTGTTTTCTATTTTTAGGGATCACAGTACTGTGCTGTCTACTGCTCAATGTCGGAAAATCTACTTTGTAGGCCCAACCTACTTTGTTTGCTTTTCAAGAGCTTACAGTGAGAGAGCAAGACTGAACTTCATTTCCTACTTTTTTTCAGTTTCTTCTGTCTCCACCATTATATCCCCCTTGTCGTTTATGTCTTTGTCTTTCTCACCCTTTTTCCTTGGAGAGTGTTTGTTGTTTACTTTCATGAATAATTTTGATTTTTCGCTGTCTACTATAATTTTATTTCTACCTAATTATTGCTTTTATTTTTGCTACCCCCTTTCTTCTGCTTTCTTTTGGTTTGCTTTTCAAAAACCTTTTGATTTGGGAATCCAATTTACTTTATTTTATTACTGAAACCTGTTTTAACTGAAGCTGGAACTCTAGTTCCTGCAATGAGGCTGTCATGCATAAATTTGTGCCAAGTGAACACTGCTTTTTGTGAAATTCAAATAACCACCTCATGCATCATTTGTAATAACAAATCATTTGAAATATAACTCACAGAGCACAAAGTTCACCATTTAAAACTATAAAAGTCATAAGAGGCAACTATAAATCAGAGACATTCTACAGGGAAAGGCAAGGGTGGTCAAAACGGGAGGGAAGAGCACAGGAGGAGATACCAGTGGTGCAATATTCATATAAATTATGGAGAATTGAAAACTATAAAATTCAATTGTTCTTCATATTATACGCACACATTTGTGTGACCATTGCCACTATCTCATTCCAGAACACCGCTCCCGTCTCAGGAAGGAGCACTGTGCCCTGAGCAGCGCCCCTCCAAGCCCCTGGTCACCACTCGTCTGTTTTCTGTCTCAATGAGCAAACCTGATGTGGACATTAACTAGGAAGGGTGTCTCAGCTCTGTGACTGGCCCTTTTCCCATAGAATAATAATTTCAAGACTCATCCATATTCAGCATATATCTGTGCTTCATTCTTTTCCACCTCTGATAATGCTCAATGAGCGGGAACCCCATGTTTTCCATTCCCAGGTGATCAGGTGATGGCTGCTTTCCCCACTTAGGCTTTATGAAAATGCTCATATGAGCATCTGTGTAGAATTTTTGTGTGGACAAATTTATTGGCGATTTTCAATACTCACAGGATGGAGTTGCTGCGCTTCGTGGTAACCTTATGTTTAAATTTTTGAGGAATTTTTAAACTGACTTCCAAAATCGTTACACCATGTTAACATAATACCAGCTATGAATAAAGGTTCTTATTTCTCTGCAGCCTTGCCTAAACTTGCCATTTTCTCTTTTTTTTTTTTATTTTACCTTCTAAGTGAAGTGTATCAACTTGCGGTTCTGACTTGCATTTCTTGAAGGACTAGTGATGTGAGACGTCTTTTCGTGGACCTACTGACCATCTGTATATATTTTCCTTACAGAAATGTCTACTTAAATGCTTTGCCCATTTTCAAGTTGGGTTATCTGTCTCTGTACCTTTGAGTTGCCGTATTCCTCATACCTTCTGTTGTGAGGTCTGACTTGCGAACGCTCTCTCATTCTGTGGGCTGTCTGTGCACTTTGCAATGACGTTGGTGAAGCACGCGTTGTTGTTTTGGACTTTGATGAAGTTTGAGCTGTATATTTATTCTTGTTACTGGTGCTGTTGGCATTAGATCTACAAAACCATTGCCTAGCTCAAAGTCAACAAAAGATTTATCCCTATGCTCTCTTCTGAGAGTTTTTATAGAGGGTTAGTTCTTATGTTTTTTAGTGACCCATTTCGAGCACATTACGGGTTGGGGGTCCACCGGTTATCCTAATACCTTGTTGAAATGTCAGGAATCAATTTGTCAAGAAAAATAAACTTTCTAATTTCATAAATTACCAGACACTACAGGCGGTCACTTCGCCCGAACACCCCAGCGGGGTGAGCTGGGCTGCCCAAGGCCATCCCTGCACCGAGCTCTTGCAGCTCACACAGCCAGGCGCGGCGCCAACCCAGGCACGGGACAGCCCGTCCCCTTCTGCGCTGTGGTCAGAATTAAGTTCTCCTTTTCACCCCCCATATTTGTATTTCCACCCCAAAATCTAGCGGGTGTAAGGGGTCCTGGTGCGGATACGTGGGACAGACGGCCAGTGACATGATCCACTTGAGAAAATGAAGGCCTGTGGCGCAAGACGCCGGCAGGGGAAGCGTCTTGCCCTGGGGCGTGAGGAGGACGACGGCTTTCCCCACCCTCTGTGCGGAGGCCCAGAAAGCGGCGGTGTCGAAGACCCGCTCCCGCGTCACAACGCCGGCCTCGGCGAAGACCTTTGGGCCGGAGTCACGGACAGAGGTGTCCATGTGTGCAGTGCTCGTGCGGCAGCTCCGTGGCACGGCCAGCTTGGCCCCTTCTCTTTGGCGAGGCTCCCAGGCTCCGGAGGCGAAGGCACTAGAAGCCCGCTCAGAAGAGCAGAGGCTGAGTGCGGCTCAGATGCGACAGGCGGGTGCCCGCGGGCGCGGGGAGGAGATGCCGGCCAGGGGACGGGGCGCCGGCTCGGCGGGGACCAGGCCTTGCCAGAGCGCAGCACCTGTGTCTCCTGGGGAGGCTCCGGCTCCCAGCACCTCGACACCGAGCGACGACGGGAAAGACTCGGCTGCCACGTGTCACTGCCCCCGCGAACCCATCAAGTCCTGTTATATCTGGGCCCTCGCTGAATTCTGTAAACCGCAGAAGCACAGAGTTTGCTGCTTTACGCCTCATCTGATGAATCACTTTCTTCACACATTCACTAGCGTGCAGCCTCTGATCGCTTTGGCCAATATGCTCAGAGATGTCCCCCCCAACGAGAAGGCCGCCCACGACCCCTGCTGAGGGCCGTCCTCGGCCTAGGAAAGCGCGTCTTCTGGGAAGAGCGAGTCTAAGGGGGAAAATTCTGGGGAATAAGCAGTTCCCCAGAAGTCGGGAAGAAACCACCCCAACAGAGGCAGAGGAGGAAGAGACCTCTGAAAACTGTGGACCACAGAACGGTGTTGACACGCCGATCTGGGGAGACGTGCACCTGGGCAGGACGCCGGAGGCGGACGCCCTAGAAACGACAGTGTACCCGGCACAGGGCGGGTGGAGGGCAGGGCGGCGCTGAGAGGCCAGACGGCCCCCACAGCCGGGGCGGGGGGACCACCCCGAGGGCGGGCTGGTCCGCGGTGCGACTGAGGGCGATTTTAACGAGCGATGAGGAGGGATTAGAACACTGGCAAGTGGCCCAGAGCTTGGTCAGTGGCGGCGGACACGGCCGCCGGTGCAGAGCCCGCTGTGCCACCACCCAGACCACTGACAGCCCGGCCGTCACGCAGCCCGGCTGCTGGGCCACGGAGCCCGGACCCAGGCTGATGGGCGGGTCAGCCCAGCGCCAGGCGGAGACGGACCGTGGGGAGGACCGGAAGGAAAGTGCCGTCGCCGTGAGTTGTCCAGGCGGAGGCAAGCAGTCTCAGATTTGATGCCATGAAATTCCTACTTTGGAAAATATAACAAGCACCAGATAAATATAATCAAGAACACAGGAAAATGGACAAGCAGAGAAAGAGAACGGGCCCTCCCTGGTAGCACAAGAGGTCAGGACGCAGCACTACAGGCTGGCCACAGCTACTTCAGTGCGAGTTCGATCCCCGCCCGCCCCGGAGGTGACCACAGGGCCAGCAGACCTCTCCTGACCCGCCCGCTGCTCCCCTCAGCAGTGGACTTCGTCGATCTGCCTGTTCTGGTCCCCACTCTGTCTCTGGGGAGTCCTCTCACCGCCCCTGCACCTCTGACCTGTACCCCAGTTCTATATGCATAAATAATCTTTAAAAAAGAGAGAGAACTGGCCCTCCCTGGTGGCGCAGCGGGTTAAAGCGCAGCACTGAAAAGCTAAAGCCGCTTCCGCATGAGTTCGATCCCCGCCTGCCCCGGAGGTGACCACAGGGCGCGGCAAACCTCTCCTGACCCGCCCGCTGCTCCCCTCAGCAGTGGACTTCCTCGATCTGCCTGTTCTGCTCCCCACTCTGTCTCTGGTGAAGCCTCTCACCCTCCACATCTCTGGCCTGTACCCCAGTTCTGTATGTACAAATAAAGTAAAAAATCTTTAAAAAAAAAAAAAAAGAGAGAGAGAGAGAGAGAACGGAATAAAATATCAATTTAAAATTTGCAAGTTAGAAATGAAAATTTTCAAGGAAAAAAAGAACTGGAGGAAGAAACACCACCCAGACATGCAGGCGAGGCAGCCCTCACCCAGCTGTGGGCTCAGCCCAGGAGCCCAGGGGGGAGACGTAGTGGAGACAGCCACCGGGAAGACAATGGGGGTCCTGGTGCAGGTAGGGTGTGACACCCGGCTATTCTCAGAACCCCTATATCATAGAGACACACGCTGGAACAGCTGCAGGTGAGCCGTGGGCTCTGTCCGCGATAGGGGGTGCGCACCACCGGGGGGCAAAGCTGCCTCCCTGCAGGCCGCTGGCGGGAGGCGCGCGGCTGAGACAGAAGCACACTGTGCAATTTTTCCTGCGTTTTGTGTAATAAAACGTTTTAAACTTTAAACTGAGATGAGAACCAAAGTAGCTGGCACTGGTGATAGCCTTGCAAAATATAATCTTCTAAAGGGGGTGCAAATCTTCTGCACACATTACCAAAACTGACATGAGAAGAAATTTCAAAATAGCAACAGATGGCTAACCCCAGCACAAGTCTGAAATGTAATGACTTATCCCCAAAGTCTCTCCCAAACTTGGAAGGAATTCGGCAACGTCCACTCTACCAGGGCCGGCAGCTTCCTGTCGCCACGGAGGGAGCTGCCTCAGCTTGGGGGTGCAGAAGGCTCCAACACAGGCGAGCCAGGCTATTTTTATGTCGGTAGCTCCCGCTTTTAACAGCGGCTTCAGGGGCGCTAAATAGCACCTGCAACACGTTCCCAGTTTCAAGTCCTTAGGGGAAACGGGAGCCAGGCATTTCTTGCACATGTAATTATATAAACAAATGGCCGGCCCCTTCCTGGTGAAACGCCGAAGCGATCCCCATTAAACCTGCTTCAAGCATTACTCTTCACGTTGCCCAAGATCTGACTCATCATCTGAGAAACAGGGGCCACCAGCGGCGGGAGGAGGAGACGCACGTTCACCACAGGCCACCGCTGCACAGACAACCGAGCGCCCGAGGGGGTCGACGGGCAAAGGCCGGGCATTAGCGCCCGTCTGGGGGGACGACGCTGAAAACGCAGGAGAGAGCCAACAGTCAACAGTCTGCCACACACGATGTGGCACAGACCTAAAATGCAGTCTGTGGAGGAACGGGCTTTCTTCTCATGAGCAGCATGAGGAAAACAGCAAAAGGGGCCTGGGCGGACCCAGGAGACAGCCGTGCCCAGCGGGCATGAGGCCCTCGTCACGCGTGAAAATCACTCTGGGAAAACAACAGAAAAGACAAATCCCAGAGGCCGTCAGGGCGCATTTACTATGCCTCTTTCCTCTCGACCCAGAAAAGCTTTTAAGAAAGACCGAAGAGCTCCTCATAGTAATTGTTTCTGTGAGGTGGGTTTTCGCTCCTTCTTCTCTCCTCTGCTTGCACACGCTGCATGACCTCCACGGAGCACACCTGCCTGCCGGGCAAAACCACCTGATCTGTTGGGCTGACTCGAGCTAAAACCAATCCAGTGACACAACTGCGATGGGAAAATGCACAAACATATAAAAATAAACTAATATAATAAAAAAAAAAGACCAATCCAGTGGAAAATAATGAAGTCGCTGACTAGTTACCATTTTCACGGCTCACTCTGACGCTTCTCCCCGAAGCCGCCTGGGCACTGCGTGTTCCTTACACAAGCGCGGAGGCTCGGACAAGGCTGGGATGCGTGAGGATGGGAGTCCCCGGCTTTCCTGAGCTGCCCGTCCACCCAGAAACTAGTTTCGGAATCTGAAGACGACATCATCACAGGTGCTCGCTCGAAGCAGAGCACACGTTCGTAATGCTCGAGCTAGAGTCGGGAGAAAGACAAGACTTCGAAGGACTCCGTGTTCCCTCCGGTTACACTCAGCATCTTTAACTTCAAACAAAAGTCATTTCTTCTTTCTGCCCCTCAGGCTCTGGCTGTAGGTCAGGAAATGTCTCATAAACTTCAGAGGACGAGAAAAACACGAGATGATACTACAGCATGTTCAGTCTTTTTAGGACTATAAATATTTTAACTTCTAGAAGAGACCACCTATCATGAAGACTTCAGATCTCCCTGAGTCTTATAAATATTAACTATGAAGTTTATTAGAGTTCCCATACTCACGTAGTATATGTCAGAGAGGCTTAACATGTTGGAAGATGAATACCCTGAATGTTTACAGAACGTCCACACGCTGGAAAAGAGTAACGCCGAGTTCAAACGCGGTCAATCAAAAATTTAAACTTACACTTGACTTAAACTTTCTATTAAATCCAAAAGGCTATGCGACGGTACAGACAGAATCAAGCACTTTTGCTGATGATCCAAAAAAAAAAATGTGTATGTTACTGACAAAGAATTGTGGTGGGACTGCACAGAAAACTGATAAAATATCTCAAGCAATTTGGAGCGTGATCAGAGAGAAAGACAAGTACAGAAATAAACAGTGGAACTCCTACAGAAACATGAACATGAAAAGCCACATAATTTAATATCAAACACAGGAAAAGATGACCAGAGATTCAAGACGCAAAGAAGGACCACACGTGCAAGCAAGGCCCCTGGGCATACTCAGCTTAACGGCATTTGTGACCAGAGGAGGGACAATTGGAACTACGGTGAGGTGCCGCTTTACAGAAATGATCGGGACGCTGGCCACTGGCCAGGAAGCAGGGTGACCGACGAAGCACAGGACTCGAGAGCGAGCAGGCGCCCTGTGTCACAGGCCTGCTAGGAGGCGCCTGTGAAGTGAGGGCTGCTTCTGGCCTCTGAGCCGGCACTTCCATGTCCAGGCACTTGCCCAGGAGAAATGAGAGGGGTCTACGGAAAGACGTAACCAACAACACTTACAGCTACTGTATTTACATGCCCCCCCAAAGGGGATGCCCACTAACCGGAGGATGGTAAAGCAGTTTGTGGCGTGTGCATTGGATGAGAAGGCCATTGGGCAACTAAAACGGAAAAATGACTGACAGGTGCAATGACACGGAGGCGCCGCAAAACCACTGCATCTGTCAAGTCAAAACCACAATGAGCCACAACCTCGCACCTTTGAGGGAGACTGGCCCACAGCAAAAAGGCCAGAAATAAGCACTAGGGAGGGCGCAGAGAAAAAGGAGCCATCGGACACGGCTGGTGGAAATGTCGACTGGCCCAAACGGCCCGGAGCATTCTCAAAGGCTCACATGGGACCCAGCAATTCCACTTCTAGCTACCTACTCCACCCCCCCCCCACCCACTAATTTAAAAACCCAACCCAGAGCACACACTGGAAGAATCCGCTTACTTAAATCTAGAACAGGCGACGCGCTCATCTGTGTGGACGGTGACAGGGCGTGGGCGTCTCGAGTCTGTGAGGCTGGGCAGCCATGGAAAGGGTGGAAGGGACCGTCCCAGGGCAGGGTTCCCCTCTAGATCTTGATTCAGGGGGTGGCCGCACAGGTGTACAACTGTCCAGCTTATCACACTGAAGAGCTGCGTGCCTGCTGCACTTAAATCATACTTTGATTAAAAACCACGTTCAGAGAAGGTGAAAGAATTAGTAGACATTTGGCATTTGCAAGTTTGTGTCCGCAGGTGGCGCTCGGCGGGCCGCTGCCGGGTCGCCCCTCTGGGAACTTCCTCGCTCCGGCCCTCCCAGCCTCTCGAGCTTACTCCACAGCCCAGGGCCAGGCTGGGAGCCCACTGCCCTGCACCCACGCCTGCAGCTGGACGCCCTGCCTTAGCCTGGGGAGGGCCCGCAGCCCCACGCCCACACGGGTTTCCGGGGGCCCCTGCCCTGGCTCCCCACGGCTCCGCATCAGAACGGCCAGACCCCGCTCGCACCGAGCACAGGAGCGATTTGGAGACACCTCAGGGAGAAAGTGGAAAGGACCCGGACACCCAACAGATGCGCCCCACCCCCGGGGCGCCCCGCAAAGCCCGTGACCGCGTGTGAGGCAAAGGAAGCTGCCCGCAGCCCGGGACGCGGCGCCCGTATAGCCACATGCACAGACACTGCACGTCGGGAGGACGACGGGCACCGGCCGCTGGCCCTCGGGCCCCCACCACAGGGACAGGACGCCCGGGAGTGACGGGGGCGCCCTGAGGGCCTCCCGCCCGCGGTGCTGGACGCCAGCTGTGCGCAGGC
>NW_004567104.1:76416962-76418537 GCF_000260355.1 Condylura cristata
AGCACGACTTGTCCTCTCCCCCCACCGGGCTGCTAGAAGGCTCAAGGATGTGACGACAGCGTCACGTCTGTGGCGCTGAGGACCGAGGGTGCGTGGCGGCTGGGGGCTGCCACTGCTCTACGTGAGTCGTGTGCTCACCCCAGGTGGACCGCTTGGCCTGCCGGTGTTTCAGGCTCTTGCAGGATGAGACGGAGGCCGGGGTCACTTCCAGCAGAAGCGGGAGGACAGTAGGCGGCAGCCGCAGGCCGCGGGACTCCCCACACGGGCGCCCACCAGGCACCCCGCTCCGCCCAGGCCTCCGCGTGCCGCACCCCACCAGCCCTCACAGCCTCGGAGCTCCGCCGAGTCTCGGCCCCGCCATGCTGCTCACAGTCCCACAGCCAGGCAGGAGAAGGGCTGGGGCCCAGGAGCCCGCTGGCTGACCGGTGCCGCGCTGAGGCCACTGGGGATCAGAGTGACACCTGTGTGCACAGGCAGGGAAACGAGGCTCAGAGAGGAGAGGCGGCTTGCCAGGGTCACTCTGGAAGTGAGGTGGCCAGGGGCCGGCTTCTATTCCAGATGAGACCCCTGGGCTACTGGGCGGGTCTCGGGAAGAAACTGTGCACACCCTCCCGAGCGCCGCCCAGGGGACCCTGGGGAGCGCAGCGGCCACCTGGTCCACCCCAGGCTCTCCCCTGCAGGCGATTCACCGACTGCCAGCCAGCCTCCCCTCCCTGGACTCTCCCTTTCTTGGCCCACATGCCACCCAAGTGACACGCTCTGTGCTGGAAATGAGGGTGTCGTGGCGTGTTCTCAGGTCTTACTGGAAGCGCAGCTGTTAAAAAGCAATCAAGTAAACAGCCCAGCCGGTCACGTCAGCAGTCCTGCCCCAGGCCCCACGTCAGCAAGGCGGGCCCGGGCCTCGGGCCAGAGTCCCTTCCAGCTGCCATCCTGCCATCTGGCCAGCCTCACCGCCAATCTGCAGGGTGACGGTGGCCAGCCCCCTCAGCCCTAGCCCCTCCTCTGCTGGCTGCTGGAACTTCCAGATTTCCTCGGGAAGGCTGATTCATACTCCAAATTGGCCCTGGGAATGGCTCCCCGGGGCAGCCTCATTTGGCTGAAGAGAAAGAGCTGAGCACAGAGCCGCCTCCGGTCGCTGAGCCCACGGGCTGAAACTGCATGACCTCGGGGCCACCCACACCTGCTATCCCCACTGGCCCAGGGGGCCTCCTATCAGTCTCTGCTGAGCGAGATCAAGCTGCTCCAAAAAGCACAGCTCAGCAAGACTTCATGAAGGGGCGAAATGACCCCCCAGAAGAAAACAGTGAGAGGCCTTTGTCTGAAATGTAGGATGGGGTTCAACTTGACACCTCGAAAATGTCGGTAAGAAGAAAATCATGGCACTGAAGAGTGAAGGCTATGGCGATGCGCTGGCAGAGTGGACGAGGGGGTTTCCCCTTACATAAAGCCCACCTCGCCCTGCCGAGGGTGCGCACAGGTGAGCGGCAGCAAGCAAACACTGAGTGTCGCTTTAAGTCCCAATAGCAGAAATAATCAAAATGCTGCTGTTTGCTTAGCCTCAACCCACTCAGTTGG
>NW_004567104.1:76420518-76421385 GCF_000260355.1 Condylura cristata
AGCCACAGACGGAGGAGGTGCCCGCGCGGGCACGGCTGCTGAAGGCCACTTCCGCCGACCGCCAAAACCCGACAGAAAGTCAAGAAAAAATCCAGTCACGAGACGGGTCACAGACCTTGACGGCGCCACGTGGGGCGGGAAGGCGGCAGAGTGCGTGTGAAGACGCCCTCACGGCCCCGGCGGCTGGGGCGCTGGACACCGCTGGACACGTGCTGGCCGCACACCAGCTGGCGCCGGCAAACGCAGCCTGGGCCGGCATGTCCTCCCACGCCGACGGCCGCGAAGGGACAGAGGAGCCGGAAACGCGTCCACCCCGATGCCCTGGGTGTGTCCAGTGGTCACTCCCCGTCCCAACACTGCTGCAGAGGCGGCCTCGGCCCCGCGCCAGTCAGGGGACACAGTCCGGGGAGGGACAGTGGCTATTCGTGACAGGCTGAGGAGGGGAGACCGGTGCTGCCCTGGGCGTCTCCCCAGAGTTCCAGGGCGGCGCAGGGTGACCGGGGGTGACGGGGTCGTGCGTGGGGGCGGGGGCCCTGCACCGCAGCTCAGCTCTGCCTGCGCCTGAAATCGCCCTGGAAGATGAAGCGCTTTTACTGGCAAGGCCCAGCCGCGGCTGGGCTGTTCCACTACCAGCGTCACCCGGGGGCGGCTGACCCGCTGCGGGAGAGCGTTCTGCTCCCCCGAGCTCTTCCTTAGAAGTGGGGGTTGGCGAGCGAGTAAGAAAGTGGGGGCGCAGGAGCCACTTTCACCAAACAAACCTGACTTCTAAAAGCAGAGCGAGGCTACCGGCCCGGCCTCCTGGTCACAGGGAATCAGGAGAGCGAGGGGCAGGCGGGCGGGGTGGGGAGGGGCTTGGGGCGCTGCCCA
>NW_004567104.1:76422817-76427389 GCF_000260355.1 Condylura cristata
AAAAAAAAAAAAAATCAAGGCCGTGCACAGAAGCCTCAGGCAAAGAAAAACAAGAACAAAACAGATCCCGGTTTTCAGCCGAGCTCAGAGGGTCTCTGCGAAGCAAATCAAAGCGTCCCTGCCCGGTGGCCAGCTCCTTACGTTTAATCATCAGCTGTGTCATCGGGGCCTTGACTGTCCGGCCTTAAAGAAACAGGGTGCGAAAAGGGTCCTTTGGCGACTGATCTCAGAGCAGGCTCAGGGTCACCTGTGGAGCTGCTGTGGGCTAAAACGCTAAGCGGAAACAAAACGCTCGTTTCGTCTCATAAAACCAGGCGACCGCCTGGACCTGCGAGCCCCGGCCTGAGCACGAGACGCACAGTGGCTCCAGGTCACGCCCTGCAGGCCGCGGGGCCAGGCAGCCGCGGCTGAGCGTGCTCAGACGCTTCCAGAGCGGGGCGGGTGGGCTGGGCAGAGGAGTCCTGCGGGCTTTCCTGTGCGGACACGCGCACCTGCCGCCCTCGCCCCCAAAAGGGAGCCCCTGGGCTAGTCTGGGCTCTTTCCTTGCCCGTGGTCAGTTCTCCACTGTGGTTCAGAGATTTGGGGCCGGGTATCTCACTGGGTCAAGTGACCAGCTGATAAGCCCAGAGGTCAGAACCCAGATGCCCAGTGCCAAGGCCAGCGTCCTCTCCCGGCAGAGGACCCGGAGGGCGATGACAACAAGGACGGTGAGCAGGAAGGGCCCATTATCACCAGCAAGTGGGCTGGCAGGCTGGCTCCCCGATGCCAGTCCCGGCCCCCGAGTCGCCAGCCCGACCACCGGAGCGAGGGGACAGTCAGGAGCAGGGCAGTCCGCCCGGAGGCCCGGGGGCATCCTCACACAGGCAGTCAGCGCCTCCCCTCCTCCTTTCCCTTCGGAGCTCCCATCTTGCTTCTTGGAGACGCTCCCTCCTCCCCAGCCCGCACCCCAGGATACTCAGCTGGCTCCCCTCTCCTGGCTCACGCGGCAGCACTTCTCAGACCTCCTGGCGAACCCCACCATCGCCTCCCTCTCCCTCTCTCCTCCTTTCCTGCTAACCAGGGCGAGACCCAGCTGGCACCCCCGCAGGCCGGGCCGGGAAGGCGACCGGCTGGAACGTGCGGCAGCTGCAGCGTCACAGAGACGCCGGGGCCACAGGCCACGTGCTAGGCCACGTGCTAGGCCACGTGCTAGGCCGCGTCAGGCGGTGCAGCAGTGCGGAAGAGCAGCTCGGGCTCCCTGAGCGCGCTGATGACACCGGCGGGCCCCTCCGGCCTCGCGGGTAAGACGGCAGGCGTCACGGGGAGACCCAACAGGGAGTCGGCCCGGCGCTCACGAGGGCAGCACCTGCCCGAGCCCCGGAGGGCCCATAAAGGCGGGTCCAGAACGGGCTCCGGAGCGCGGGGAAGCGGGCGCGGCGAGCTGGGGCTCGGCAGGTGAGCTCAGCGGCAGGAAGGAGAGGGAACCAGCACCGGCCAGGTAAACTCGGAGACAAACAAGGACGAGGGCGGGACCTCTGGGTCAGCAGGTGGCCCCCTCTGGCTCCTGAGGTCCCTGGCGCACACTAAGGGCCCCCGGACCCGCAGGAAGGTGCGTCTCTATCACCGGCCAGCAGGGTCCCCCAACTCAGGGGTCGCTGTGCTTTTCCACCTGCCAAAGGAGGAGCTGGTGTCCACCTCGCACGTCGCCCAGACGACAGCAGCGGGTGGGGGCGGTGGCTCTGAGTTCCGGGGGCACCCGCCGGCGCAGGCTGGGCTCCCCCACTCCCCACAGTTCTGCTCCCCAGTCGGAAGGGCTGGGCGCAACCAGACAACTCAGCAAAGGCTTTCGAACAGGAGTTGGCCTCGGGGCGGGGGCAGGAGCAGCTTCGAGGCTCAGGGGATGGCGGCCAGCAGGCCGCACTCACTGCGCCGCAGCCCCCTCCCCCACCTGCTCCAGACTCCCTATCACCAGGCACAGAGGAACCCACAAGTCAACTGGGGCAAGGGGTGAGAGGCGGAGCTTTCCCGAAGCCCCCCTGCTCCCCTTGCCCCCAGCTGGCCTAGTTCCCTTGTCCAGCCCCACCTGCCCATCTCGGGTTCAGGCAAACAGACAGGGCGGGCGGCAACCCCAGGCTGGGGGAGCTGCCGTGCCAGGACCCCCGCGCCCCAGGACTGCATGAGAGCAGGGGGGAGCCGCGGGGGTGCGGGGTGCTCGGCTACTTTGCTGTCTGCTTGGGGACCTCTCCAAGCAAAGCTCAAAGAGGAGCCAACTCCCGCCAGTTCCTCCCGAGCTGTGGAGCTGTGCGGGCTGCCACACTCCTGCTGGGGGCCTTGGAGCCGGCTCTGCCTGAACAGCGGATTCTGCATCTGAATGTCTCGACAGCAGAGACGGGGACGACGCCTTCACATGAACGCTCACAGCTATTCGCCCCCCACCCCGGGTTCGTCGCTCCCCGCCTACTTCTTTCGTGGGCTCAGAGGGAGGCCCGTCCGCGGTTGCCCAAACTGCTCTTCGGGAGTTTCGAAATTTCGGTGGAAATAGTCTCTAGAACACAGACTGGTCATACAAAACCTCGGCGTCCACCACGAGCCCCCTGAGGGGTGAGCAGAGGCCTGGGGGCTCGGCCCGGCCCCCACCCGTCCGCACAGCGGGTCACCTCGCCCGTGCTCCTGGGGAGGAGGGGGCGGCATCCGGCCCAGCAAGCGAAGACACGGACACATGCGGCCACGCAGATGATGCCCGAGGACACTGTGCCCAGTGGCCCGCCAGTCCCGAAGGACAGACTGCCCCACCGGCTCTGTCAAGGGACGCAGGCAGCCGCTGGCAGCAGGGTGGGCGGGGGCGCCGTGCCTGGTGGGAAGACAAGGCCGTCTGGAGCCGGCGGTGGGCTGGTTCTGCGCCTCGGGCAGCCCGGGAGCCAGCTTGGTTCTCGGCCGACCACGCTGCCCCTCCAGAAAGAGGGGCGAAGGCGAGACCGCCGTCCTAGGCCCGGGGGGGGGCTCAGGGTCCCCTCTACCGGGCCAGCGGGTGTGCCTCCTTCCGGGGGACGCGCCGTGGGAAGCCAGGGGTGCGGTTTGCTGCCCTTTGCTCACGCTGTGAACCGCCAGCCACGGGGTTCAAAGCCACGTGGGCCCCGCACGGCCATACAGCCAGCCCGACCCCAGCCTGCTCAGCTCACGTCGACGGGCGCCCCCGTCTCTAAGTGTGCGGCCTGCTAGGTGGTTTTTGATAACGCCCAGAAAGAAAGCCGCTCGTCACGAAAGACTCGGGGGGCCCTTGGGACAAAGCCAGCCGCGAGCACAAACCCACAGGCCGCTGTCTGAGGTTTAGAGCGCGAGACCCGTTCCCACCCCCCGAAGAAAGACGCTGCGAGAACTCCGCCCCAAGCGGTGGCTGGAGCCCGGCCGCGCCGCCCCTCAGGCCCTCGGACGTTTCAGGGCCGCGAAGGAGAGCCAGGCACGGTCTGAGAGCGGCCAGGCCCCACAGCCCACACGCGGCGTCCGTTTCGTAAACGCTGACCGTCTGACCGAGCTCTGCGTGGCGGGGCGTCCCTCCCCAGCCCCCCGGGAGGGTCTGGGAGAAGGCCTGGGGCGGCCAGCCCCCCGCCGGGCCTCGCTCCGCACCTTCCGGGCCTGTCCCCTCGTGGGGCTGTCGCGGGGGGCCCACACTGCGCCGCGGGGCTCGGCGGCACCCCAGGGGGCTGGCCCGTGGGAGGCCCCCAGGAGCCGCGTCGCGGGGCCCCGGGGCCGGGACACGGGGCTGCGGCGTTTCCGAACAGTTCTGGATGAAAGGGAGGAGGGTTATATGGAAAGGCCATCTTGAGGCCACCGAGCCCTCGCCTGGGCCACGGGCACCCCCCAAAGGACGCGACCCCAGGCACCCTCCCCTGAGTCCCGCGACCCCCGGCGGTGGGCAGGGGCCGCCTGTCCCGCCTGTCCCGCGGCAGCGGGCCGGAAGGGCGGGGGCTGGCGTCTTGGCTGCGACCCTGGCGGTCGGCCGTCCCCTGCCCACGGCTTGCTTTGAAAGGAACAGGCGCAGGCAACGTGAACACCAGCAAACACATCATTAAACATCTACGACTTCCTTCCAGCACGTTCCGTCCAGATGCCGCGCAGTCATTATTGTGCCCCCCCCCCCCGATTTTATTAAACTGCCCTCAGGCGAAAAAAAAAAAGAGTCATAAAGATTCAAGTTGCTTCTTTTTCTTTTCAATTAAATGAAGTTAAATAGGCAAGAGCCGTTTCCAGAAAATGAGCTGCGACTTGGGGACCTCTCCGCACCTTCCCTGCCGCGCCGTCTTCGTGAGGGGCCCTTGATGGCTCCCGAGCCCCTGGTGCTACCCGCCAACCAGCCGAGGGGCCCCGAGGCCCTGCCGCCAAACTGTGTCCCCACAAACGCTGGAGCCCAACCTCCGCGCTGGAGGGGCGCCCCGACTGGAAATGCACCTGGCTGCAGACGGGGCCAGGCGAAGACGAGCTCGGGCTGAGCGGGGAGGGTCTCCCCCACGCCCGCGTCCTGCTTCGGGGGCGCCTGGGCGCTCAGAGGGGCGCACTCCTGATGGGTGCCCCGGGGCGAGACCGGCAGGCGCCAGG
>NW_004567104.1:76427734-76436864 GCF_000260355.1 Condylura cristata
GGGGGGGACACTGGAGGATGCAAATCGGAAACACGTCACCCTACAAGTGGTCCCGAGGGGCTTCTCTGTGCACCAGGTGCACTTCTGTGGGCGCCTGGCCTTGCCCGCCCCCGCCGAGGGTCACCGAGGCTTCCTCTCCCTCATGGAGGCGGCGTGGCGGGGCCACGGCCGGCCTCCCGGCTCCAGGGGCGCACAGGCCCGTGGGCGCGGGCCCCACACTGCATCACCAGGCCTCCGGGGGCGGGTGAGGACCGTGGGTTCCTGGACACTCACAGCCGCAGAGTGGCCGGCCTCACCGGCGCAAGGAAGGGGAAGAGCAGGCCGTGCCCCTCGCTGCGTCAGCTCGCGGCAGCCAGGACGGCGCCTCTCCTGCGGCGCGTGGCCCTCACACCCGGCCCCGGGCACAGGGCTACTCCCGCGCTCGGCCCGGGGCAGGCGGGCCTGCAGGAGGCCCCCCCCCGCGCACGCGCTGGCCACTTTCCGTCCTGAGCAGAACTACATCCCCCCGAGCCCCTGTGCTGAGGCCCCAGCTCCCAGAACCCCAGAATGTGACCCGACGTGGCGTGAGGGCCTGTAAAGGTACGGATACGCTAAATGAGGTTATCGGGGTGCCCCCTCGTCGGTACGAGCGGTGTCCTTCTGAGGGGCAGGACCCAGAGGAGCGGCCATTTCTCGGAGGGCGTCTGGGCTTGCGCTTCAGCCTCTGGAGCCACGAGGAGGAGGCGTGTGCTGGTGAACGCTGCCCGCTCAGCGGACCGGGCCTCAAGCCGGCCTCCCCCGGGCTAGTACGGACACCACGGGGCTTCCTCCGTGTCACTCTACCCCGCGTCCCCAGCACAGGACCTGGTGCCCGGGGGACGGGGGTGGAAGCCCACGACGGCGCTTCCCGTGGCCGGGCCGGGCGGGGCTGCACATCCGAGCCTCCCAGAGGAACTGCAGGCGCCACGCGAGCTCCATTCTAAAACGAGCAAACCGAGGCAGAGCTCTGTGGAAACTGCCCCAGCACACGGCCAGAAAAACAAGGCGGGGCCACCCTGGGGCGCAGCATGAGAAGCCAAAGCCGCTGCAGCACGAGGCCGAGCCCCGCATGGCCCAGAGGTGACCACAGGGCGCGGCAGACCTCCCCTGACCCGCCCACTGCTCCCCTCACAGTGTACCTCGTCAGTCGGCCTGTTCTGCTCCCCGCTCTGTCTCTGGGGAGTCCTCTCACTGCACCTCTGGCCTGTACCCCAGTTCTATGTGCATAAATAAATACATCTTTAAAAGAAAGACAAGGCTGCAGGGTGCTGTGCAGCAGCCCCCCGGAAACCCACACCCAGCCCGGGACCTGGGCCACGGCTTGACACGCAGGCCATGGGGGCTCAGCCACGCCCTGGGCCAGACAAGGCCGAGGAAGGAGGCTGCAGCGGGCCACGGAGGGAGAGGCTGGCCCGGAGCTGGGCAGGCGTGTAGCATCTCCCTGGCAGCCGGGGGCGGGGGGGGGGGGTCGCAGCCTCGACACCTCCACTCAGCTCTCTGAAACCAGCCCAGGACGGAGAGAGGACACGGTCTCCGTGGCCAGAGGCCGCCTGCTGTCACAGCGGCCACGCGTGCCGCAGCAGGGCCCTCTCAGGCCTGTCTTCACAGCCTCGCCGCTTTGCTTGTTCTTCCGTTAAGATTTCAAAAACTTTCTTCTTACGGCTTTTAAGATCTGAAACATGTTTGAACGAGAAGAAGTTCCGCACGGCGAGATGCACGGCACGTTTGAGAGTGGAATCCCTATGCGACCTCTGCACCCCACAGCAGCCGGGGCCCCTTCCCCGCCCACCGGGCCCCGCCCACCCCAGGCAGGACCCTGACTCAGCCCCAGGGGGCCGCCCCCCTCCGTCCAGCCTCCGGTTCCGTTACAGGCAGCCAAAAATACTACCATGGCAGGAATTTTTAGAGAGGCCACATTCACCCAGCTTTCATTACAGTGCAAGTTGCAAGTGCTCTGTTTTATGCTTAGCTACCTTGCTGCTGGCCACCAGCTTACTTCATAACCAGACGGACGCTGTGCGGGAGGGGGTCTGGCTGAAGCCGGCCTGACGCAGGACCGCGGAGCACGAGCGCCTGACGGCTCCCCTCGTGGCTTAAAACCTACTCTGCTCTGGTGAGCGACAGGGAGTCGCTGACGCCGGACCCCGTGCTGGGGCTCCCGGGCCGCCTCGCCGGGGCAGGAAGGTCCTCGCCTCCCCACGCCTCCGGCGCGGGTCCTGTGCTTTCTCACACCTGCCAGGTGCCCGCAGCCCCCGGGGCTTGACCCTCACGCGTGCCCCCCTGGGTCCGCCGGGCACCCCAAAGGCATGCTCCATCCCTGCCAGCACAAGCACAGGCCAGACCCTCCTGGCGATCATGAATGAAAAGCACGAGCTAGGGGCCCTCCCTGGTGGCAGCGGGTCAGGCCCCAGCATTGCAAGCCGGCCGCAGCCACTTCAGTGCAAGTTCGATTCCCCGCCCCGCAGGTGACCCACGTGGCGCGGCAGACCTCTCCCGACCCCCCCGCTGCTGCCCTCCGCAGTGGACTTCGTCAGTCGGCCTGTTCTGCTCCCCACTCTGTTTCTGGTGAAGCTTCTCACCCCCTGCACCTCTGTCTTGTACCCTAGTTCTGTATGCACAAATAAATATTTTAAAAGAAAAGAAAAGTATGAGATGTGGGCGCCTCTGGGGGCAAACAGCTCGGGCACCTCCCCGGACGAGCACCCCCGGGGGGCGCAGGCAGCAGAGACTGCAGCCCAGGCCTCCGCACCTCGGTCTTCACAGGACACAGGCTGGGCCACGTCAGGGGCCTGAGAGAAAGTGGGAAAAGCACCAAGCCACACGCCCTGGCCACGCCCGGCCGACGCCACGGCAGCCCCGGGCTCAGATCAGCAAAAGCAGGCTCTGCCTCAGAACGCGGTCGGCGGGAGAACAAACGCAGGCGGGCTCAGGCACCCGAGTACAGCCGCACCCCACCTCCGCCGCGGCCCCGCTCACCGCAGGCTGACCCAGAGCGCCGAGGTGTCCGTGAGGCCGATGACGCGGACAAAGGACGCCGGCGGGGAACCTCCGGCCCAAGGGGAGCGGAACCTGGCGCTGGGCGTCCCGGCCTGAGGCAGCACGCGGGGCGAGTCAGTCCCGGGAGACGAGCGCCCCGGAGCCCACCCTCGGCGGCCAGGAAACGAGCCGGAGCCCACGGGCGAGGCCGGGCTGGCAACCCAGCCACGGCACTGGGCACTGCCGGACGCGTCCCCAGGGGCCCAGAGAGCACCTCCAAAGCTCTTACCCAAGAAAACCCGGTGACCCCAGGGGCCACCGCCGCCAGGACTCAGCAGGTCCTCGCACGGCTCCGGCGGCGTCCCCCGCTCCCGGCCGCCTCCCCCCGCCGGCCCTTCCAGCTCCCCCAGCCTCACCGACCGCCGCTGGCCTGGCTGGGCAGTGCCCGCCTCCTCGGGGCTTGCTCAAATGCCACTTCCCATCGATCCCCGCCGCCCTCTCCAAAGCTTGTCCTTTAGCACACGGTATTTATTTATTTATTTTCTCTCAACCACTGTCCTCCCCTGAGGTGACTGGCCCCCTACCCTCCACATTCTCCCTGAAAACAGTTTTTATTTTCACACACCACTGGGAATGATGCCAGCGCCCGGAGAAGAGCAAGAGCCAGCGATCCTGCCCTACAGCGCACAGGAGAGCCCCTGCTCCCCGAGAACCCACGGTCGGGTCCAAACGTCCCTGGTGCTGAGGCCAAGGAGCCCTGTCAGACGAGGACAGCACTGTGCCCTGGACAGAACCCGGCAGGGCCAGGCTGCACGGACGTGCTGGACCCGGAAGGGCTGGGAAGGGCTCGCCCTGCCCGGTGGGCTCCTCGTGCCCCGTCACCCGGTCCCTCCCCAGAGTCAGGAAGCAGCACGGTACTCAGCCGCCCTCTGGATCCACGGGGGCACAGTCTTCCGCCCACCCCGACCCCCGCCCCAGTCTCAGGGCGGCACGGGGCCCCAAGTCTCCAGCACACGCAGAAGCCAAACCAGCTCTTCTTCCAAAACAACCACATGCCCACTCCCTTTCTTCCCTGCTTACCTGACTTCACGAGCACTCGGGAATCCGCGGTAGGCGTCCCACGGGGGAGAAGGGCACGCTTCATGCCCTCGGGCTCTGGGACGGCCGCGACCAGCAGAGGCCAGTCGCACCAGCTGCTTTGACAAAGTCAGCGTCAGAGCAGGCCAGCCGCGGGGTCCTTGTCAACAGAGCCGGCCTGCTGGGGTCTGCAGACTTCGTGTGAGCGACACTCTCCAGTAAGGCTTCCTCCCAGGACCCGATGTTCTGGAAGAGTCGTCCGAAGGAGTCATCAGTCGGCACATGATCGGCACGCTGTGCCAAGGATTAGCAGGTTATGCCCGTCGACCTGGGGGTGAGGTGACGATGCCTCTCGTTGGCTGCACGGCGCACCCCACACATGGTGACCAGCGCCAGCCCTCGCCAGGACGGTGCTCAGCACCATCTTTGAAGAGAATTCCCGACATTTATTTCTGTCATCCAGGCCAGTTTTCACCTCCCACTTCTTGGTGGATATTGTTTGAGAATGGATTTCTGCCTCTTCAGGAATGCTTGATTGTGCAGTCTCTCTCTCCTGCGCAGGAACTTCATTTCCCCAGCCTCTTGGTCATTCAAGAACGCTGCAGGTAATTTTAGCATCACTAATTGGTCTGTCACAGAACTTATTTTAAACCACCATGATTCAGCTCCTATTCCCAGCTTTTTATTAGGCTGTCATTACAAAAGAAGAAGGACTAGACTTTATTTTCCACTAAAAAAAAAAAAATAATAATCAGTGAATCGCCTTAAAATGTGACCAACCTGGCCTGGTCGATCCTTTCTAGAGTCCTGGGTTCCCCAGGTGTCTTAAGCCAAGGAAACAGCAATTCGTGCAGGGGTGCCTGGGGCCGAAGGCCTGGGTTTGGGTTCTTGGCTCTTGGACCTGTTTACTGTGTCTGTGCAGACTTCACCCCTCCTTCCTCTCCGCTGAGGATGTGCAGAGGGGGGATGACCTCTCAGGAGGACGAGGGAAGGGGAGCTGAGAGCAGAGGCTGCCGGACTTGCAAGCACTGGGCCGCAGCTTCCAGAAGGTGACAGCCCGGGGTCAGAGGCCTGCCCAGCCCGGCGCATCTGGCTCATGCACCAGTGGGAGGACCCTCTGGGCCTGGAGGGAAGAGTCCTGGATGAGGGCGTGGGGAGCAGGGAGCACGCGCCTCACCAGACTGGAAAACAAGGCGCGCTCCTTCTCTCCCTCCTCCAAGGCCTTTCAGAAACACTCTGAGGAGCAGGGCAGGGGCCAGCCTTGGCTCCAGGCTTCTCTGCCTGGTCTTGCGGCTCAGTGAGGTCCCCACCTCCTACCCGGTGCCTACGGCCCCCAAAGGAGAGCAGGACGGGCAGAGCCAGAGCGGACCGGTATCTGGCGGAGCCTCAGGGGCGGCCGGGATCCAGTTCACAGGTGCTGGAGGCAACTAGGGGACAGTCAGCGGCCCCGCCGCCGTCTGCCTCCTCCCGCCGCCCCCTCTGGCTTCTGCTCCTGCCGGCAGCCTGGCTGTCACTCGCACTGAGAACGCGCATCCCGCAGGCCCTTTACTGCGGCCAACATCCTGCTTCCTCTGTTCATGGAAGTTTCTGGAGACCATGGACTCCTTGCTGAGGGGCCTGCTGTCTCGGGCAGCGCCCCGCGCCCGAGACTGGCCATCTGCTGCCCCTGCGATTCTGCCCTCCAGCTGGCGAAGGAGGGGGCGCCGTCTGCGGGGACCCGCACACAGCCGGGGTGTCCTGGGGCGCACCGGCCTGCTGGGCAGCGGCCCTCCGCGTTGGCCTCCCCTCCCCCGCCCCAGGCTTAAGTGTTAGGTCCGAGAGTCAAGTGGGGCGCGGGGGTCCACCGCCGGTGTCCACCGCCAGGGTCCTGTTGCCGCGACCGCGACACACCAGGTAACTGAACAGAGGGGCGTCCCTCGCGGTCAAGCCCGGCAGAAGCCCCCACGTCCTCGCCCGCGGTCCCCTGCCGGGTCTCACAACGCGTCGCCGGCAGGTCCTCGTCTGGCGTCCAGGGCAGCTCCAGCCGCCAAGGCAGCCCCCCAAGTTAGGCAGGCCGGGAGCCTGGCCCGGCTCCACTGCAGGCGTCTCATTGGCCGGAATCCATCACGTGGTTGCACTCAGCTGCAAGGGAGGCTGGGAAATGTAGTTTTCCTCCCAGACGCCCGGCTGTCCGGCTGAACAGCACCCTTTGGAAGGAGACTGGGGAGAAATTCAGCAAACTCTGCCAGGCATATGGTGCAGGCAAGTGTCTCCAGGAAACAAAGTTACTCTGCTGACCTCAAATAAGCAGTTTTAATAGTAGAACGGGTTTATTAACAGCAATTCCAGAGATGCGGCCGCATGGTAAACCACGAGTTCGCAAAGCATTCTTGTCTCGGAGAGAGGGACCATGTCAGCGACACTGGGGGGAAAGCCCACCGTGTGGTGGCTCCTCCGTGGCTGCGCTGCTGCTGGGTGGGCGGGCCACCCCTTCCTAGGAGGGCCTCCATCGGCCCAGCCCCGGGGGAGATGCGGGCTGAGTGAGTCCTGCGCAGTGCCTGCAGGCATATGCTGAGCAGCTCTTCTGCCCTCCAGGCTTGACTTAAGTGAGCATGCTGTGCCTGATTTTCACGCCTCTGGGCCTGGTTTCTGTGATGCTTCCTGTCCTGTGTCCAGGAAGCACTAGAGGAAGGTAAGAGCCAGCACAAGAACCCCTCACAGGTGGCGCTGCAATCAAGCACCCGCTTCCAAGAAGCCTCCGGTGAGGCTGAGACGGGCGACAGGCCGCTATATGTGCCCTGCACGGACAAACGGGGGGCCTGCAGCCTGGCCGGGGCAAATGGGTCTTCCCTTGGCTCTAGCAGGAGCCCTGTGGGCATGCACCGGCAGGCCCTCTATTCAGCCAGTCCCGCGCTAGCCCCTACCCCGAGCCAGAGTTCCCTGTGGGCACTGTGAACTGCACAGGTCCTTGTGGGGGTGGGGTGCAGCGTAGGGCACCAGTAGCACCCCAGCTACGACAACCAAAAGTCACTCTCCAGGCATGCAGACGTCGCCACCCCCGTTGAGACCATTACCCTAGCCCTCCCCCACCCCAAGTACTGCTACACTTCCCTCTGGTGCACCCTTGTTTATAGGACCCAGGAAGGGTGATTTGCGAGAGGAGGGCATGGGTTGCAAGGATCAGATGGGACGCTGCGGAGAGAGAGGCCGGAGAGACTGGGCTGTGTCTCTGCAGATGTGCCTGCTGCCACAGAGCGCTCCCCAAGTGGGGTATCGCTGGCCTTTCCTCGCTCTTCTGCCACTGGATCTGTAGAGGCCTCCAGGGCAGGTCCGACCTGCGTATCTGCACAGCCTGAGTGAGGCCCTGGCCCGACCTTTCATCGGGATTTAATTACTTTAGGAATCAACAAATGAACCAATGGGTGAATTCTTTTCACCAACTAAAGGGCCAACTTCAGATTGAAAATATGTGGCTGGCAGGAGCAATTCAAGGCCACACAGCTAAGCAGCTCAGCCAGATCAAGCATTGCAGCCCTGGCCGCACACCCTTCCTCCACTCCACTGTTTCTGCTCTGCCTGGTGCTACTGGTCTGGTGCTATTCTTGGCCTGCCCAAGGAGAGAGTGGTCACCAGGTCCATGAGAGCATCCCCGGTCTCCCCCCGCCCCCCAGCACTGTGACGGGCCCAGAGGTGGTCCAATCAGTGTACCCTGGAGGGAACTGAAGCAGAACCTAGCAGAGAAGCTCTCTGCGGCTTCCGGGAGCGAGAGGCAGCACCTTGTAATTACATGGAGAAAACCTGTCTGAGCTTGAAGAGAAGTGGAAGCAGGTAGAGCCGAGACATGGATAAAGACAGCCCTTGACGACACCATCTGAGCCCCTGGATCCAGTTGGGCTGCAAGCTGGCCACTTTTTAAAATTTATATACTTATATTTTGTCATTTTCTTTAAGCCAGTCTGAACTTGATTTCCGGCACTTGTACCTGAAGGAATCCTAATCTTTCCAGCAAGTGTCTGGGTCGTCATATCTATTAACCAGTCCTCTAAAGCCCTGGTCTCTCTGGACCCACAGCCTTAATTTTATTTAATTTCTATCAATTAAGATGTGCTCTAATCACTGCACTTCCTTAGCCTAAAAGTAAAGAATAGAACCAAATGCAGATGTGACTTCTAACCGGAGTCTCAAGAGGTGCATCAACGACAGAGGATGGACGCAGAGGCCAGTTTCACCCGGGCACCAGTGCCCCGTGCTGCCGTGGGCGAACTCATCCACGCCGCCGGGCAAGCGCACAATGCATTCCGCTTTTCAATTTTCTTTGCTTCAGAGAAAACATCTAGGTGCTAAGAGTCCTCATGTTCTTCCTGACTTCTGTGTTTTCAACTCCTTTCCAAAACTGAAGTCCCGGCCTGAACATGTTTTGATTCATTGAAAGAATCTGGAGAACAGGAATCAGATATGTGAGGCGGTTCTTTGATTTTTAATAACACGTTACTAATTGCCATTACTCATTTAGTTATTCAGGTAGAAACACTGTCTTTGTAAGTTTCACACCCTATGGGATTGTCCTCAGGCCACAAAATAATAGTACTATGCTCTTTATGAAAACCTGCCGATTATGAACAGGTCAACTCACGGCAAAGAAAACTCCAGAAGTACCAGCGACCCAAAGATACTGAAGAAGAAACCAGTTTCCAACCCAAACTGTATCAGCAATTTTCAATCAGTGCACTTGTGTCCCAGAAACGCAGCATGACTCAGAAAATTATCATGCTAGCTTCTCAAAATCATTTCCTCTGACCTTTGGCTTTAAAAGCACAGCACAATCACCTCGGAGTTTCAGCTTTTCTGTTTATTGGAAAGTGGAGGTGACTTGTTGAGACGTAGCTATGATTTCTGGTTCTGGTAACAACAGCAAGAGACCAACCCAAATAAAAACTTTTGGTTCATGAAAAACTCCAAGAGGAGGGGAAAATTCTCCAAACACTGCAAGTTTCTGTGGTCACCGTTCAGCCGCCCAGACTCCACCGTGGCGGATAGAAACAGCTGATTGTGGGCACTGGGGCATTTTCAGGCCTTTTGT
>NW_004567104.1:76437384-76442338 GCF_000260355.1 Condylura cristata
GTCCGACCTTCGAACTTGCTGCATGATGGCCACCCGGGACACCCCCAGGCATTGCAGGTCCTGAGACGGGTTGGGGGTGCAGGGTGGGGCTGGGCCCTTGGAGAGATGTCAGTACAAAGCACAATTTAAAAATTAACCCACTGGAGAGTTTCATCTCCAGTTATGTCTTCATGAGCGGCATCCCGGTAGCAGCTAGTCCCAGAAAGGCCAAGAGAACCAGATGTTTGAAAATGGGAAAGTGACTTTTTTTTAGTACGCTCACATGTATGGGTTTACAAAAACTACCACTAATGACTTAGTTCTACTATGCATCGAATCATTATGTTGTACACCTGCAACTAATATCGTGTCATGCGAAAAATATATCTCTCAAAAAACACATATCACACTCAAAATCTCCAGGGAAAACAATGTCCCACCATCTTCCATGTCAAATAAGAGAGACAACTAACTATATCAGCAGGCCATGTTGTGGAATAGTATTCAGCCCTGAAAAGGAAGGACATCTGAAACACACAACATGGCTGGACATTGACAACATTGTGCTCGGTAAAATAAGCCAGGCATAGAAAGATGCATATGTATATCTAGAGCCAAGCTCTTTCACAGTAGAGAGAAGGTGGAGAAGTGTCCAGGTTTTTGACCATACACGTACATGACTTTGTTCAAAATATACATGCTAAAACTTGACTACAAGTGTGGGCTCCCCAGGGGGAACACAGGACATATGGGAGCGTAACGTCTGCTTCATTGTAAAGAAACAGGTGGGGAGACTAGTAAAGTTAGCATCAGCCCCGAAGCCCCAAAACCCTGTTTTTCCCACCACACTTGAAGCAATTCCAGAAGAATCCGCCCTGCAGTTCTGCCTGGGCACCTCCCGTGGTGTGCGTCTCCACGGTGGGGCTCCTCACCTGCCGGGCGGGCCCTGCTGTGGGAATAGCCAGGGCCCGCAGGTGTGCACACAGCCCCTCCCACCCCCCCATGCATCTCCAGTTCCCTACCAGCCCCGACTCACCCCTTGGGCATGAGAGGGAGGAAAAATACAGAGCCACTTGTGAGGTAAATAGTCACTGTTTATCTTTGTGCTTAAAAGCCTCCCCTCTGCAGAAATAAAAGGAAGCTTGGAAAGGTAGGGAGTGCCAGGGAAGTCAACAGTACTGGGTCTGGAGCCTGCTTCTTGGCTCATGTGGATGGGTTACATCCCCTAAGTCTCAGTAATGGGGTGACAATCAGCCTAAGCTGTTCATGGAAAAATGAGTTTGTTCACAGTAGGCAAAACATGGGGATAGCATGTGCGTACAACAACAGAAGAAAGAGAAACAGAACTCAGAATGTGGTGTCCGTGTCGTGGAATAGTATTCAGCCCCGAAAAAGAAGGCCATCTGACACACACGACATGGCTGGACGTTGACGACATCGTGCTCCGTGAAATAAGCCAGGCACAGAAGGCTGCACATGTGTGACTCCACTTACACGAGAGACCCCCGCGCTAGCCAGATCTTAGAGACGGAAAATACGATCATGGTTTCCAGGGCAGGAGGGTGGAGGGAGCGGGACAGAGGGTCACTTGGGAAGGATGAGAAGGTCCTGGAGGTGGAGGGTGGTAAGGGCTGCAGTGGAGGGCAGAGGTGCGCCTTGCTGCCGTGCTGTACACACAGAAGTGGCGAAGATGGTCGGCTTTATGTTATGTGACTTTCACCACCATTTAAGAAAAAATAATAACGAGTTTACCCTATCTAGTGCCTCCTTTGTTGCTGAGGAGGGAAAGCTATGCTTGGAGGACCCAAATTCCAAGTCCGGGGTTCTCATCTCAGCTGCACAGGAGAATCCACGAGGGAGGTGGGACTAAAACACCCAACACCCAGGGTCCACCCTGAGATCAAACCACGCCCCTTGGGGTGGCCCCAGCGCGGTCCTGGCCATCCTGCCCCAGCTAGACCAGCACGGGCTCCCAGCTGCAGCGCACATGGGCACCCTGCCCCCACCCCACGGGTGCGTCCCACCAGCACACTGGCCTCAGCCCTCAGGAGGCGCCCCCCGTACACACAGGGCTGGCCCCACTGGCGAGTGACCACAGCACCTGCCCCAGGAGGGCCCACTCTGGGCTCTGCGCTCTACGGTCTAGCAGGTCAGAACTGGAGCCCCCATTTTCCAGTTGCTCTTGGACCTGCAAAGTGTGAATCCAGCTCCGCTTGCCAAGCCAGACCCCGGCTGGGCCCAGAGAAGCAGTGCTGGCAGGTGGGGGCCCCACGCTCCGGGGGCCACGGGGGACAGAAGACAAAGAGGTGCCCTGGGCCACCAGCAAGGTGGCCTGGACCAGGGAGCCGAGCTGCCCGCAGAGGAGGGAGAGAAGCGCCCCGGGCCAGGGAATCTCCCCCCACAAGCTCATGAGTGATACCGGGGCACCACAGGGGCACGCACAGAAACCGCCGCCGAGAAAGCGGCCCCGAGGGAGGGCCCAGGCCTGGCGGCGTAAGGTCTGCCTCTCGCCCGCAGTCAAGATCGGACGGGACAGCACGGTCACCTGCCACGCTGCTCCATGCTGCCCCACGCTGCCCCTCCCAGAGGCCGGTGCCGGGCGTCTGCCGAGCACCTGCACAGGAGCAGAAGCTCCCAGCAGGGGCTCCGGGACTGGCCGTTAATGGGCCCATTTTACAGGTGGGAACACGGAGGCTCAGAGCCACTGGGGGACTTTGCCCAGGCTGTGAACTGTGAACGTGGGGCTTTGTTTTGGGGTCTAGTGGCATCATTTGCTCCGCTACACTCTTGGCTTGAGCCGCAGCAATCGCCATCTGGCGACCCTGGGTGTCCTAGGGCAGCAGGTGAGTCAGGGCCCCGGGAGCCGTCCGGCACCGCCGCGGGAGGCCGGCGAGCCCACACGTCGTCTGGACACGTGCCACGCACGTCCCCAAGCGGAGCAAGCAGCTCTCGAGAGAGGAGAGAGCAGAAAGAACAAAGACGTGGGAAGCTCCGTGAGGACCGAACGTGGAGGGCGGGAACGCAGGCCCGCGCCGGCCCCCTCGCCCGAGCCGCCTCCTGCCCGGCTGGTGGCCCTGCTGTCCGACGCCCGCTTGACAAAGGTGTGTGTGTGGACAGCTGCCCCCCATTCGGCAGCCACACGGAAGGCAGAGCCCAGTGACCGACTTCGGGGAGCGCGGAAATGTGGCATCTCGGGTCACAGGCGACAGGGGTCGGCCTGGGAGCGGCCGCTCCGGGCTGTCTGGTCAGCCCCGGCTGTGAGCGAGCGCCCAGCCTGCGGGGGCCCTGGGCCCAGGCCGCCCCGCTCTCCCAGCGAAATCCCACTCTGCCACCAGCCTCTTCCTCTTTCTTGGTGGAAATCTACTGCTTCCTTCCACCGGTGCATGGAAAATTACATGGTCAGCGCACGCTCGGGGCTCGAAAAGTACACACCCCACAGTGATTTTAAACGATCCAGCCTTTCATCATTAAAAAAAAAGTCTGTGGGCGAGAAGGAAGAGTCGTGAGGCCCCGAAGCAGATGACTCATATCAGAGAGAAATGACAAAGCCGTCTGGAGCAGATGGGCTGACAGGACACTCGGCAAAGCGGCTCTTCCTTCATTCAGAGGCCGCCGTGTTCGTTCAGCGCCTGCCTCGGGCTCCCTGGACGCCTCCCCGGGTGCAGGCTCTGGGAATGGCAGCACAAGGAAACCCGCCAGCCTCGGGGCTCTCACTGAGGGGGCGGGCAGGGAGGAGAGGCCGGGAAGACGGCATTCAGGGGGGTAAGTTGCAGGAAGGAAGCGAACAGGGGAGGAGCCACGTCCACTTTAGGTGGGAACGGCCAGGGGAAAGGCGACCTCAGAGCAAAGCTGAGGGGGGCCCGAGCCTTCACCCGCGCGGCCCACGGCCCGGCTGAGGGGGCCCCGGACCCCCTCTTTGGACGCTCCTGGCACGCGGCCACAGCACCACACGGCGGCCCCACGGGAGGCACACACCTGCGGGGGGATGCAGCCTCTGCTTCCTTGGTTTTAGATTCCCGAGACGCCGAGCGAAGCAGCAGCTAAGCTGAAAGCCCTCAGAGCTGTGGGTGGAAATGGGTAGGTCGAGACAAGTGAAACTGCAGCAGTCGGGCGCAGCGCAACCAACACAGTCGAGTGAGGTGACACTGAGCAGCTGAAGGTCTGGGGGTGACCGAACCCCCAGCCCGGGAAGGCCTCTCCCTTGGGGGCTTCGGGTCGAGGGAGAAGCAGCAGCTCACGGTGCAAGTCCCAGGTGGGCGTCTCGGGGACCACGGGCGTTGGACTGGGACCAGAGTGTACACGGGAGGTCACCACCCCAGCGTGGACGTCACACAGGGTCCCGAGAGCAGAGGATGGAAAACCCAAGGCCTGGGGCGAGATGGCGCCTGGCGGGACGGAGGCGGCTGTTCCCGGGACCTGCGCGTGCTCCCAGGCCCAGAGGGGAGGACGCTTGGTCCGAGGCCTGTCACACGTCTGCGGTGACGACCTGGGACGCCCCGTGACTGAACCCCCATGTCACCCGGCAGCCCTGGAGTAAAGCCGTTAACCTCGAGCACTGACTCCCTGCGGCTGCCTCCCGGGAGAATGTTCCGCAGACGCTAAGGGCTGCTGGCTCGACATCTCTCGGCAGCACATTTCCCCGGAAAGCCCTATCAATCCAGTTTCATTCCAAATGAAATTCAAGTGTGTCCAAATCTCTGCTCCAGAACATGTTGTTCAGACTCATGTGACATTAACAAACTGTCAGTTCTCAGAATATCTCCGGCGACTGTCTAGAGCTGTGCGTTTTATGTGAAGCAGTCACATGGAATCACGGGGTTCCCATGAGGCCCAAAGGGCCCGAAAGGCTCTGCCCGGAGCTCCGGCCCTCGGGGTGCCAAGGGGGGCCGCGCCCTCGCCGCGTCTGCAGTCTTGAGGCAGGCACGCTGTGGTTCTTACGTTGAAGACGTTAAGATATATCATTACGGTGAAACGC
>NW_004567104.1:76443053-76447001 GCF_000260355.1 Condylura cristata
GCCGAGTCCACAGTCTGTCTGGCAAGGTCACATTCTGCAGCTGGGGGCTGGCACCACTCTGGACTGACCCTGGGCCTACGAGGGAATACCCGGCGGTACACCCGTGGACAGGAGAGGCGCTTGTCAGAGACGCAGCTGTAATGAGACTGAACATGAGGTTAAACAGCTGTGAGACCCCACAGTCCCCAAGGAAAAAATAACTCATCTAACCCTTTCTCTGAGATTTGCTTTTTCAGAAACAGCACAAGTTGGAGGCGTATGGGCTCACCTTGACCTCCAAAGCCAGCTGGAGTTGGGGAGCTGGAAGACACCAGTGCAGGGAACGGGGCGACCCAGAGGCGAAACCCAAAAACTGAAGCCTCCAGCTACTGGAAGAAAAGTCTCTTCAGCCCTCTGCACGTCTGGCTGCCTGCAAGTCGCCTGCGAACTGCAGTCAGACCCGCGTTGCCTTCCCTGAACCCCCTTCTCAGCTACTGAGGCTGAACTCTCTGCCTTCACCCCAGCCTCCCCAAACCCTCATAACATCATTCCGTTTCTTAGGCGAGGAGGCAGATTTGCGTGTATTTCCTGCCTCCTAAAGCTTTTCTCGGAAACCCTGCATCAGGGCAGTGGTCTGCAAGCTGCGGCCCGGGGAGCCCTGAAGCCCTTGGATTCGCTTTGGTGTTTGTTTCTTAATGAGATTTAGTTCTATCATCTCCCCTTTCTCCCTCTTGATTTTCGTTGTTTTTAATGCTACTATTTCATCATACTACACATGTAGTGACTTGAAAAATACAAATTGTTGATGGGAAGCCCACGGGGATGACAACTGAGATGGAAAAAAGCACAAAGTGATGTAAAAGTAAACCATTATGAAAAAACAATAATAATAAAAAACTTATCAACTCAGCCTTCTGAAGATCAGAAGCTTAGAAAAATGGATACGGCACCAGGCGGGGCTCTGAATAGCCAACGCGGGCCGAAGTACAGAGAAGAGGGACCGTGGAGACATCACACTCCTGGGTTCGGGTTCTCCTCCAGCCAGCCAAGCACGGCACTTGGCTGCAGCCAAAGCAGGACTCAGGCCGGTGGAGGGAACCGGGCAGCCCAGAGACACACCGTGCACACATGGGCGGCTCTCCTTGGGCCAAGGGGCCGGGCGCTGCGAGGAGCCTCTCGGGCGTGGGCTGGGGACGAGGACAGCCGCGTGCGGAGGAATGGAACCAGATCCGCACCTAACTCCACCCGCAGCCCTTACTCCAGAATGGACTGAAGACCTGCACACAAGAATCGAAGCCATAAATTACCTGAAAGAAAACAAGAGGAGCTCAACCCTCGTGGCAAGGGGAAGTAAATAAAACCACAGATGTGGGACGACAGGAGCCCAAACCCTTTTCACCTCAGGAGAAACCATCACAGAAACAGAAGAGCAGCCTACAGAAAGGGGGGGACGGGGGGCTTGCCCATCACATACCTGACATGGGGCTAATTTCCAAAGTGTTTACACCACCCGACAACAACAAATTAGCAGCCCAAGCAAAAAAGTCAACACTTTTCTGAAGAAGACAGAGAGGCTGCAGACACAAAACGCTGGCCGTTAAAAGGTAAGTCAGGGCCATCTTGCACGGGGCACTCGGGCCAGGACTAGGAGAGGCAGGAGGAGGGAGCCCGGGAGCGGCCGGCCTGGCTGGGGAGGGTCACTGCCCAGCCAAGGCCAGCAGGGGACAGCCCCATCGCGAGGGACCTGGCGGAGGGGCCACAGCCCAGCCACGGTGAGAACTCTGGGCCCACCCAGGGTACCCACCACAGACGTGGGGCCGGGGCCAGGCCACTGCTTAAACGTGGCACCCCGCGGCCAGCTTCCACCCTCTGTCGTTACAGGCGAAGGAAGTCAGCAATCTGAGCTGCCCATAAAACTAGCCCTCTAATTGTTGGGGTTTAAGAGCCTCAGACCTCAGACTGAGTAAGAGGTGGGCAGGGAAGGCCCCATGGGAGGCACACACACAGCCACCCCACAGGCCCGGCCACAGTTCTGGGGGGCGGGGGTGGGGGAGAGACCACAGGGAAGACGCTCTCCGAGCCCGGGCTCAAGTCCGACGTCGCGGGGCGGGAGGGGTGCAGGCCAGGCTGACTCGGTGCCTCAAACACCGCCCCTACAGAACCGCAAGCCCGGCCTTACTTCCTCCACAGGAGCAGGGACGGGGCGCTCGCCCTTCTGGCCCATGAGCACACGGCCCGTCGGGTGACCCGGCCCGCCGGAGCGCCTCTGGGTCCCGTCCAGCGCCCATGCCCCTGGAGACCAGGGCAGGATCACCGCAGAGGCGGCTGCTCTCGGGGGCCGGGACCCTGTCGCCCGGCTCAGTGCCCGGCTCGCCACTGCCCGGCGGGGCTTGCGGTCCAGTCAAGACTGACGGAGGAGGGTCAGAGGGTCCTCGTGGTCTGCTCCCTGTGGGAGGAGGAAGCCACCTCAACCTCAGACACTGTTTCTTAAATGGCGTCTGCAAATGTCCCCTCGGGGGACGGGGACCAGGACGAGGCCTCTGGCCCCGGGAACTCACGCTACGCGGCCCCCAGTTTCTAGGCCACCCCCTTCCTCGCTTTACCGTCCTCTCTTCTTGGGCTTGTAAAACCCCCGAGACTCCGCTGTCAGACACGAGTGGAGCGGCCGTGACCGTCCGGCCCACAGAGCGGCGTCCTCGCTCGCCGGGTGACAGGCACCGGCCTCCCTCGGCCCCGGGGTGGGGCCTCCGCGGGGCCCCCCCAGGCCCGCCGTCCCGGCCGCTTGGGCACAGAAGCGTCTCTTCCTGACGTGGCTGGCGCGGCGGCGGTAGAAATGCCGGGCACTGGGGGTGCACTGGGGGTGCACACAGGTACGCACGAGTGTCGCTGTGAAGGAAAGATCTGGAACGCCACGCCGGGGTGGACACAGTGAGAAACGGGGGTCACAGAGGGGATGCGCTGGCCCGGAAGAACCAGCTCAGCAGAAGCAGAGCACAGAGCCCGGCTTCCAGGACAGCGACGGGGCTGCCCCAGCGCCCTCCGCAGCGGGCACGGGCCGGGCAGACCCACGCCGTCTCGTCGCCCTGGGGTGGAGCTGGTGTGAGCCGGCTGGTCTTTGGCGCGGGTGTGGGGCACGCCTCGGGGCACAGGGCCCGAGCGGGCGGAGGCACCCTGGCTCTCTCTGCTCAGGGATCGCCAGGGCTTTGCAGCTTGCGGTTCTGCTAGGAGCGAGGCGGCTGTGAGGGTGGGGAGCGAGAGGCTCAACCGCCAGGACTGGCCAGGGGCCCCGGAGTGCTCCGCGCACCTGGGCGGAGTGTGGGCACCGGGCTGAGGCAGACAGGCTGCTGCCTAGGACGGCTGACGGCTGTCTAGAGACAGCACCCTCTGTGTGTGTCCTCTTCTCTCTCCCCAGCTCCTCCTCCCCCCCCCTTCCCGTCAGGCCCTCCCCTCCTCTTGCTTCCCCTCTCTCTCCCCTACTATTTCTTTATTTTAAGATTTATTTATGTATACATACAAAACTGGGGTACAGGCCAGAGGCAGTGGAGAGCAGAGCAGGCAGATCAACAAAGCACACTGCTGAGGGGAGCAGCGGGGAGACAGGAGAGGTCGCTGCGCCCTGGGGGTCACCTCCGGGGCGGGGATCGAACTTGCACTGAAGGGGCTGCGGCCGGCTTGCAGCGCTGCGCTTTAACCAGGGAGGGCCTCCCCTACAGTTTCCATCCAGATCCCAGAGTGCCCCAGACCCTATCTGTAAATCTCATCAGACTCCCTCCAGCAACCTCATTATCCAACGCAAAAATTATCCAGACAACACCCAAACGCGTCCTCCAACCTCGATTAATGGATGGACGAGATCCCCAGCAACTGTGTGGAAACGCGACAAAAACAAATCCAAGCAAACCCCTCTGCAAGGGAGCAGGCCCGAAGCAGCTGGTGACTCTGCCTGACAACAAACACATGTGACCTGTC
>NW_004567104.1:76447721-76462127 GCF_000260355.1 Condylura cristata
GACGCCAGCAGGCCGCTCCGCCTGACGCAGCCCTCCCGGCCTACTGCGCTTCTCCGGCCGCGTCTCCTGGCCAGGCTCCCTAGCTTTGCCTTCGTCCTTAAGAGAACAACAAGCCAACACCAGCAAGCCCAACACTCTTTAGGTCGTGAGTGCCAGACCGTCGCCGTGGGAGGCCCACACTCAAGACCCACAAGGGCGCCACCCACACCAACTGGATCGCGATGCCCGTGGGGGCTGCAAAGATCTCAGTGGAATGCTCCCCCGCGATCACAGAGTACCCCGAAGTGTGGGTAGAGGAGGCCAAGATGGGGAGACGCAGGGATCTAGCCCACGGCCGAGGCCTGGGCTCTGGACGCCCGTGTCTTACGGTCGAGGACAGGGCAGGGGTCAGGACGGGGCAGGGGTGAGGCCAGGGCAGGGGTGAGCTTTCCTCCGTGGGGGCCCCAGTTATCACTCTGCCCTGGGGCTGGCACGGGCCACTGAGCCCCTGCGCAGCTTTGGCGCTGACGGCATGATCCTATTTGCACCCCAAGACACCGAGAACTACCTCGAATGTTCCTTCTCCACGAGGCAGTGGCTCTCCCGGAAGAGCGGAGGTGGGGTGCAGACAGGAAAGCAAAACAGCCCGTGGCCAGGAGCCGACCCATCGTGGCAGGACCGTCCCTCAGGGCGGCAGGCGCCGGCCGCCACCCTCCTCCGGCCCCGGAGCCTGGCCCGAGGGGCTGGGCAGGCAGCGTGGCCCAGGAGAAGGGCGCTACTCCCACAGGGCGTCTCGGGGGAGGTGAGCGCTGTGCACAGCAGGGTGCCGGCTGGAGCTGGCCCTTCGCACACCAGCAGACGCACCGGGCCGTCCCCACAAACCCTGGACGTTCGCATGAAACCGCCATCATCTCCGCTCTCGGATGGCATCCCGGGGAAGAAGCTGGCCCTGGACAACAAGCACAACTCCTCGCCCCGGGGCCCTCCTGGACACTCCTGGGAGGGTGGGCTCGTGGGCCGGGCCAGGAAAGGCGCATTCCGCGGGTCCCTCAGGCAAACCTGACGGCCGCAACACTGGAGGCCAGCCTTGATTTCAGCAAGCACTTGGTCATCTGAGCCCTACTGGGCCAGCATGGGATCCCACATCTGGGGGGCCCCAATTGGCTAGGGTGGGTCCTGAATGTGAACCCCACTGGGCCAGTGGGGGCCCCTTTCCTAGCGGTTTCCTTAATCTTTTACAGAGGTGGACACTCCCCTTCTCCCAGAATCCACTGCCCCCAAGCCAAAGTACACCAGGGAGAAGGCCACAGGATCACGTAGTAACTCCCGGCAATGCTTCTTGCAGAAAAGCCGTGTCTGCGGCAGCGAGTGCCCACGGCCTCCAGCGCAGGGAAGGAGCAGGTTTGCAAGCTCTTGAAGCACACCTCTGCAGGTGATGCTGCGATTATGCCTTCCAGCCGCATTTTATAGCTGAGGGCTGGCTCCACGGAGGCCTTTCCCACGCTGCAGCCCCCACCCGGGGCTCAGCAGAGGCTCAGATAACCCCTCCCCACCAGCTCGCTCTCCTGCAAGCTCCTGCCCCACGTCCCGCCAGCTAGTGCGTCCTTAACCTTGGCAATCAGCCTCCCTAAAGAGGCACCTTCCCTCCTGAAAGAAGCCTCTCAGGCGCAGAATTCTCCCTCCAACCTCACGCACTGCCCCACCACCCAGCAACCCACTGGCATGCACAGTTGCCTAAGCACTGAAGCCACACAGGGAGCATGGACAGTCATGCTCCCGCGGCCCTCCCCCACGTCCGCCCGGCCCCCTGCAGCCCCCTGGAGAACGCAGTGACCACGGGAGGCGGCGGCCCTCTGCGGACACGCAGCCGAGAGCCAGCCAGCAGCCGATCGCGGCCGGCCACATCTCCACCGCGGGGACTTACTCTCCTGCGAAGCTGCCTTGCTTCCAGGAATCCGATGGTAAAACGATCTATTTCTGTGGTTTGGCACCACGGCCCTGCTCGGGGCTGCTGCCAACGTCTGCACTTCATCATGCGCCTGGAACACCAACCGCCATGCGGGTGGCACCCCCGGGCCTGGCTGGGCCTGCACGTCCCTGCGGGGCAGTCCTGCCACCTGGGGCTTCCAGGCTGGGCCCCCAGGCTTCCTGGTGAGCTGTCTGTGAGCGGGGCAGCCAGCAGGCCCGTCCTCTGCTCACCCACAGGGCTCAGACACTGCTGCGGCCAGGTGAGCGCCCTCGGCGTGCCAGGCCTTAGGCCGGTGCAGCCCAGGGCCGCGGCGCCCGCCGGCCACTGTGGCCCCAGCTCCCAGACAGGCCCCGGTGCCCACCAGGGCGACAGTTCGGCCAGAGCCCCGAGCCCGGGGCCTGCGGGCTGAGCCCCAGCTGGAGCCCAGCTCCCAGCCTCAGGGCGGGTCCCCGCGGCAGGCCCGGGCAGCCCTGCGCCTGTGGTGGGAGCTGTGAGCTCGGGGGCGCTCCCTGGGGGCGGCCGGGGCCCTGTAATCTCTGTTCATTTCCTCCATAACTCACGAGAATGTCACGAGGATAATTAGAGCGCTCGCTGCAGCCGTGCAACCTGACTGCATAGCGCCCGTCCTGCCGCTCACAGGAGGGGCAGGTGGGGCCGGGCCCGGCTCTCAGGCTTCCCGGTGAAGTCACACCCAGGAGAAGCAGCCTCGTCGCTAACCCGTCGTGACAGACTCTGGTGGATCAGTGGCCCGAGGAAGGCGGGGTGCCGCTCCAGGAAGACTGCCTGCAAGAGGCGAGCGTCACAAGCAATGAGTGGCACCGAGAGGCAGAGCAGCAAAGAGCCCTGGAGCCAAAGAAAGAGAAGAAACCGAAACCACAGAGCTGAACCCCCAACCGGGAGCCTGACTCAGGAGGGTCTCCTCCAGAGACGCAATGGGGAACGGGGTGCCGGGGCGGGCTGACCCCCAGACTGTAAGCAGTCCCGGTCAGCACCGTGTCGAAGCAACTGAGTCTTCCGTAAATGTGCCCTGAGCATCCTTGCTCCCCCCAGCCCCTGAGCTGGGGGCCCCTGGGATCCCCACTCCGTCTCACTCCCCCAGTGTGGCTGGCTGGCGGCGGCTGAGTGCGGTGAGCCGGAGACTCCGTCGTGACAGGGCGCTCGCCCAAGCAATGGAAAGAGGTTTGGCCTTTCACCCTGCCCGCGAGCTACAGCGCACTAAAATTACATTGTGGCGGGTTTGGGGGGAGCACGCGTCACCCCCACAGGAGAGGCTACATTTCCCAAGCGGGTGGAGGGTCCCCTTAACCGAGCGAGCAGGCGCTCACTGTCCGCCTTGCGCCCCCTGGTCCAGCACCCTCTGTCCTCACCGGTGGTGGCCCCAGCGGTGACCTCGGTCTATGTCGTCATGATGACAATACACAGGTGACCTGAGCTGCAGGGAGTCTGCCACAGAGCGCAGGGACAGGTCACGGCGCCGCCCTCACCACGTCCACCGCCGCAGTCGGGGCTGACCGGCGAGGCGCTTCTCGGGCCGCTGGCCTGGGGGTGTGGGAGCCGCTGGTCCGGGGTCTGGTTCGGGTTCGGCAGGCACCCCGGACCGCCCCACGCGGGGTGGGCTCCCTCTTCCTTGCGTGCAGCTCTGGGCCCACGGCAGAAAGTGCTCCTCGTGTGTGTCTGCAGCCCACTCAAGGTCATTGTCACCTGCCGCGCTGTGGCAAAGCACCACCCAGGCCGTTTCAGCAACAGAAATTCCGGTCTTGGGGTCCTGGGGGCCGGGCTCCAGATCAAGAGCTGGCGCCTCCCCAGCTCCTGGCACCCCAGCGGGGTGTGGCCTGCGCCTCACGGGAGAGGCTCCCTCCTGCGCCGGGGGAGAGCAGGGAGCCCAGACGCCCTCCGCGGGGAGACGCCTGGGGGTCCGGTCCCACAGCCTGCCACGCATCGGGTGTGTGCGACCCTGTCCTGGGAGCCTCCCGCGCACCTGGGGCCACACGTCCGCGGGTTCTAGCGGGGAGCAGCTGTCAGTGTGCCCCAGCTTAAACACGCGGGTGTGAGAGCGCAGACTTCCTAAGAAGGACACGCACCCCTCTTCAAAACAACAGATGCAGGGCTCTCCCTGGGGCGCGACGGGTTAAGGCTCAGTGCTGGGAGGCTGCCGTGCGTGTCCGGTCCCAGGCCCGGGGTGACCCCCAGGGCACTGCCGACCTCTCCTGTCTCCCCGCTGCTCCCCTCAGCAGTGCACCTCGTCGATCAGCCTGTGCTGCTCCCCACCTGTCTCTGGGGAATCCTCCAGCCCTTCGCAGATCTGTGTCCTCACTAGCTTGAGGGTGCGCAGTCCGAGCAAGGGTGTCCGGGCAGGGCAGGACAAGGGTGCCCCCACAGACCCCATCTCTGCACAGGGCCCTACCTGCCTCTGCCCACGATGGCAGGGAGGTTGCTTCCTACCTGGCAGAAGGAAATGAGGGGGTTCTCCAGGGAGAAACGGGGGGTGCTGGCCTTCGCCGGGGGGTGCTTGGGAGTCTTGCCCCAAGACACGCACCTTCCAAATTGTTGTCTCCAAATAAACCCATTAGTCAGTGAAATCCCTCGGTGCTTTCTGCCAGGAGGCAGGGGAAGGATCAGAACTGTCGTCAAGCTTGGGCGGTGGCTGAGAAAGGCCCGTGCACGTGTGGAGGCGTGGACAGGTACCCCAAAGTTAGGTGCTTACGTGAACAGCTGGCATGTGCCTGGACGCTGAGGTATGAGGAAGGGCGCGCATTTATTTTAGCAGACTGCTCAGACTGCCGTGCAGGAGCTGCGTCTTTTAAAAAAAAGTCTCAGTTTGATAGTTTCACTTCCATGATAACATAAACACGAACAGTAACTTCTCCCCCAACCTCACGGCGAAAGTCAGCTCCGTCAGCCAGGCGAGCTCCGCCTTGCCAGGGAGAGAGGACCGCGACCTTCCGCCCTTCGCCGGGGTTCAAGCTCTGCCTGACTTTGGCAGGAAGGAGACACCAGCGCTGGGTGCAATCTCCGAGCTGGTGGCGCCCGAGGGGGCTCCCCACAAGCAGCAGCGCTTTCATCAGGAAGCACACCCTTGGGTCCCCACAAACTTCTGGTGCAGAGACTCTGCCCCCACGCCTCCCCCGCACACACGTGGCTCGTGGAATCCCGTCCCGTCACACTCGGGCAGCCGGCCCCGCGGCCGGCCACACAACACCTGGACTCCTGTGCAGCTTCTACACCCAGGGGCTCCCGGGGCGGGGGGCCACCATTACTCACAGGCAGGCACCCCACACGAGCACCGAGCCCCCCGGAAAACTCTGAGATCACCAACCACGACCACCACCGCGATTAGTCTGGCTTCAGAGATGCGCGGGGAAGCCAAGGCCCAGGGACGTTAAGCACTGGCCCAAGCTGGCACTGGCCCGGGCCAGCGCAGAAGCCCAGGCTGCCCGAACCCCACGCCTCGGACTGCCAGGCGCGCAGCAGACAAGCATCGCTCAGCGGTGCTCCGACAGAGCCACGGTCCAGAGGCCCAGAACCCAACGGCCGGGTCAGGAAGGGCCTCGGGCGCCCCCCCCCCCCGCCCCTGAGCTCCCGGGCCATGCAGGGGCGGCTCTGAGGTCAGGGGCCCCGAGCTGCTGTACCCGCAGAACTTTCAGTTCCCGGAATATAAGAAGCAGAGACCCAAACTAATGCAAACAAAAGAACACCCTGAATTCCAATTAATCGCGAGCCACATAATCATCTTCTCCAGAAGGGTACTTGGGCCTGACAGCGCTCGTTGTAATAACTCAGCCTTTCCGAGGAAGTCGTTACTCTTCCCGACAGGTCACATCAAAGGGGATGTGGCCTCCAAGTCGTTTGAACCTGGTCCTGTTTTCTGTCAGGCCGAGATCCTGGACCGTCCTGCTGAAAACCTCCTTTTATTTTCTTTCTTCCACCCCGTCACCCTGTCACTTTCCATGGGGTCCACCCCGTTCTCTGCACATCTGCTTTGCAAAGGGTGAGCTTCCTTTTTCTCCTCTGGAACAATCTAACCCAATGGGTTTTATCTCTATCCCTGTGTTCCAGGGCTCACTTTTGAATTGTAACTCTTTTTTTTTTTTAAAGATGTATTTATTGATGCATTCAGAACTGAGGTACAGGCCAGAGGGGCAGGGGCGGTGAGAGGCTTCACCAGAGGCAGTGGGGAGCAGAACAGGCCGAATGACCAAGTCCACTGCTGAGGGGAGCAGCCGGGGGCCAGGAGAGGTCTGCCGCACCAGGTGGTCACCTCCAGGGCGGGGATCGAACTCCTGCTGAAGTGGCCTTAGCTTCTCAGTGCTGTGCTCTAACCCGCTGCGCCACCAGGGAGGGCCCTCTAACTCTTTTCATGGCCTTTTTTTCCCCCTCAACAAAATACCCCTTTGAGCGTCTGGTGGCCACGACATGGCTGCTGGTCCTTGTGTCACCACACGTAGGCTTTCGTCAGAGACTCACTTCCCCAGACACTTAAATCGAGCCCCTGGCCAGGTCTCACTTCACATGCTCCCTGCCCAGGGCCAAGCACAACCCCACCCCGCCCCCACCAGAGGCTTCCAGGCCCCTTGGGCAGACAGGACACGCTTCACCCACATGAACTCCAGGAACGTCGGGTGCACCCAGTAACCCCAATGCCCTGAGTCGCAGACGGACCCAGCCATCGAAGTGGACTCATGACAAGGGGACTCCGAGCTCAAGGTAGCTGTGTTTCAGGAATGTCCAGGGGCTGCTAAGACGCAGCCCAAGTTCCTCTGGAGACCAGAATGGGTCACAGCTTTGCACAGCACAGCCCTGGCGCCTCTGCCCGTCAGCAAACGCCAGGGTCCAGCAGGGCTTCAGGATGAATGGACGGCACAAGAGACCACAATGTCCAGCCCCCGCGCCCTTGGCCTAGGCAGGGTGTCCACACGTCCTGCCGTGAGAGGGTGGGTTTCTCTGGGGAAAGGGCTGCGGGTCCGGGTCCTGTGTGCAGGCTCAGACCAGCGGGTGGTCGTGGGACAGGCCAGTGACCTCGGCAGGGGGGAGCCTGAGCGGCGTGTGGGAGGGAGGCAGGCCAGACTGGCTTTGGTCCTCTCCCCCTGCGCTGCTGCACCTGCAGGCCGGTCAAGGACACGTGTTGGAGTCACCGCCCCACCGCCGCCACCTCCCCACACGTCCAGTGCTGTCAGGCCACGTAGCTCCAGCCTCGCCGCCCTGGACACCAGCTGGGAGCACAGTCCCTGGAACGGAGAGGCCAGGGGACAGGTTCACCCAGGAACACGGCAGGCAGAAGGCGGCGCACCAACCTGGTTGCTGTCAAGCCCACTCACCCACGGAAGGGGAGACATTCACTCCTGGGAGCACCCTCCGTGCTGGGGTGGGGGCGCAGCTTGGGAAGGAGGGCGAGTCGCCTAGAATGCAGATGACAGACACGTCTGCACAAATGATGACGTGCTGGGAGGACTGAGGCGTCCTCGTCACCCTGGAAACACTTTCATCACATGGATAAAATGACGCCGTCCCGCCTGCCAATGTCCGGGGTGAGGAAAGGGAGCAGCAGGGCCACCCGAACAGGAACATCTGTTCTCACCACCGAGGTCCTGAGGTGGCTGTGCTAGGGTGCGAGACACCCACGCTGTCTCCCGGCCCTTCCTGACGTGGGTCCTCCTCCTGCACAGCAGTGGCCAGATGTGGCCTCCTGCAAGCTTGGGCTGCATCCTGGTCTGTCACCCCTGAAGTAAGGCCCCACCCACACCCCTCAGTGCCCACGACCACGTGGCTCCTGAGAACCCAGGAGCTGCAGTCAGCCCACTGGGAACCCAGGAGTCAGGAAAGAAGTGTCCCGGTTGACACAATCAGGAAGAGTGATTTCTCCCTTCCTCCACCTTTTGTTCTGCTCAGGCCCTCAACTGATTAGATGTGGCTCAGGCCCTCAACTGATTAGATGTGGCCCACCGCTTTGGGGAGCACAATCTGCTTTACTCAGAACACTGATTTTATGCTCACCTCATCAGAAACCCCCTCAGACACAGCCAGCACAGTAGTGACACAGCCGTACACATGCCCAAGTTGCCACTGGTGACCCAGCCGTGCACATGCACAACTCGCCCTCAGAGTTGTGCAGACACGGAGCACTAGGCCCTGTGCAGAGGAAAAGCACAGCAGGGTGGCGTGCGTGTGGTGTGGACACGTGGGAGGGGCCGGCCAGGCCCCGCTCGGGATGTAGCTCGCACACTGAGACAGGAAGCACGAGCGGGGCGCAGGACCCGGCTGGCCGTGGGGCTCTGAGATGGCCACAACCCGGCTCTGGGAAAGAGCGCGGGAGTGAGAGGCGCGTCCAGGACTGAGCCCTGGGGCTCCCGTGTCCGCCACGCGACCAGACTGGGCGATGCTGCTCCGGCACTGAAAGATGCCCGGGAAGGAGCCCTGGGTGGCTGGCTCGGGCGGGTCCAGCCCTTCCTGAAGGCCCCACCCCCAACCCCTCCATCCTGGACCCTCATTTATATGATCCCTCACGCCACAACCCACTTCTGGGGTACAGCAAAGGCCTGTTACTTGATATTTTGAAACCTCCTCAACTGGAATGAAGCCATGAGTGGACGACTATCTGCTCACAGCTGCAGCAGCAGCCTCGTCCCAGCCACAGCCACCCCAAGCCTGGCAGCAGCTCAGCCGGAGGCGGGGGTCCCGCTTCCCCAACTCTCTCCTGAGAAGGCACAATCTTCTCGAGGAGGGCTGGGGGCCCCGGGGAGCTGCTGGAGGCCGCTGAGGACTTCTGGGGACTGCGGGCCAGGACAGTCCCTCGGCCGCCCCCTGTTGCTCCCCCGCGCCGCGTCCCTGACTGGGCAGTGTGACCGGGCAGTCAGGGCAAGAATACCACGGAGTACTCCTCAGCCGTTAAAAAGATGAGATCTTGCCATTCGAGACAACAGGGATGGAGTAGCAGGGGTTGTGAAACCAGTCAGAAGGAGGAAGATAAGTGTCCGATGACTTCATTCATGGCGGAATATTTAAAAAAAATAAATAACAGATAAAACTATGCCAAAACAAACCCCAGAAATCTGACTACAGAGTTGAGGCTCCCAGAGGGAGGCGGGGAGGTAGGAGCAAAGCCGTGTCCAGTGGGCTATAAGGGAGGGTCATGGGGACTTTGGGGGTGGACGTGGCATAGTACAAACATCTGAAGAGGTGAACCCATACTCCTGAATTACATCGTGTCAATTAAAAAATAAAATAATAAAAACATGCAGAGGATAGAATTCGCTGTGAAGGGCCACCTGGGCTCTGCTGAAAGACCCCGTTTATGGCCCATGACCCCATTTATGGCCCACGAGGGTTTGTCTGTTTCCTTCCATGTGCCCTAAGTGAAGCGAATGGCTGATGGTGGACCAGCAAGGCAGGGGCAGGAATAAACACGCCCAGGCTGCGGGGTGGTGGGAGGGAGCCAGGTAAGCTTACTACAAGGCAGGGCGATCACTAATGATGGAGGACTCTCACCTACCGCGTGACAGCATCACCATCCAAACAAAGATAATGACAAGTTGGGGGGACAGGACGCCTGGCCCTTGAACGCGCTCCCACCCCATGCAGATTCTTCTCAACGTCTGACTCCAAAATGAGCCTCAGCTTTCCCTGGCCTTTCTCTACCCACCTCCCACCTGCCCTAGCCCAGATTCTCCTCCCCGGGCATCCGAGACCCCGTCACAAGGTATTTAAGACAGTTACTACTTTCTTTCCACAAAGGTGAGTTGAACAAAAGTATCGCCCTGGTAACCAAGTCCTGTAGCCTTAGGGTAGGGGCCAGCAACCTTCTTCTGTGGTGGCCAGAGAGTAAGTGTCCTCGACTTCGCAAACCACTGGGTCTCTTAGCAGCGTACTCTTGGAGGGTGCAAGAGCAGCCAAGGAGGACGGGCCAAGAGGCACAGAGGTGGCCAGAAAGACTCGCTTTGCAGATGCCAACACCTGGCATTACCTGGCGCCATTTGCATGTGTCACAAATCGCGTTCTTTTTGGGTTAAAAATGTAATACCCAAAAAAAAAAAAGTAATAGCCGATCTTAGCCGGTGGGCCGTGCTAAAGCAGGTGGCGCTCTGGGCTCGGCCTTCTGGCTGGAGTTGCTGAGCCCGGCCTCAGGCACCTCTATCAGCAACAGGGATGTCTGAATTCACATCTAATAATGTGTGTCCACTGACTGGGTGTGGGTGTAAAACATACTCAAAAATCAACAAGGCGAGAAAGAACAGCATAGACGGGCATCCAAGAATTTTCTGACTCCTCCAGAGGCTCATCTTACAAAGTCCTGGGCTTTGCAAGTGGCTGCACCCACTTTGGAGACCTCTGACCCAGAAAATGGGAGAACACCTGTGAGAGTCCAGCTTTCTGTCAGCCCCTGCTAGGAGAGGTGAGGGAAGCAGGCTTCGACAGCAGGTACAGAGGCAAACAGAGAGAGGCTGGCCTGTACCCAGTCTGCCTGTGGGAACGGGGTGTTCCCTGAGTGGGCTGTGCTCAGATCACGCAGCCTAAGTCTGCAGAAGCACTGTGATTTGCTCAGAACGATTTACGCAGGGCTGAGGGTGACAGCCCGCAGCTTTATCCCCGGTAGAAAGAGGCTGCAGCGTGGCCCACCCCCCCACCCCCCACGTTGCTTTCTGGGGGATAAATCTGCCCCCAGACGACTCAGAACTACAAGTTGACTGCAGACACACGAAAACCCGACTGCTTACTCATTCCTTTTCTAGAATTCGAGGGTGTCTCACTCCCACAAGATGGAGTGGGATTTCATTAAGACCATGCAAGTGGGTTTGAAGAAGAAATACTGCGTGCACCACAGCGCCACTCTGATCGCTCAGGTCAGGGGTATTGGCAGCCACATGCCGCTACAACCCTGCTGGCAAGTTAAGTCATGACGACATGTAGCCAAACGTGCAGAGCAGAGACAGCGTGAGGTTGAAATGACCAGACGGCGTTCAGGGCAGAAGGACAGGCAGCCAGAGTCTGCCCGCTGCGCCCAGCCAGGAATCACTCCATGCAGTGGGTATGGCCTGGCTCTAGGTCCGTGACCTGGGGGGAGGAGTTGGTGGCGGCGGTGGGGGGGGGAAGAGGGGGGAAAGTTAAACAATCTTTCCCTACTGCTCCCCTCCTCCCTCTCTTTTCTGTCTTTTGCACACATTCACACTGCTGAGGTCAAGCCCAAGAGGCCAGGCCCCAAATCTGGAATACAGGGAACAGAACAAAGGGTCTGGACAGACAAGCTTGCAAGCTGACCACAGATCTGAGGCTCCCGGCAGGGGAGGTGTCGGGGAGGGAAGCGCACAGGAGACGGTGGTGATGGTCATGGGGCCGTGAGGAAGGAAAAGGCCGGGCCTGCGGCCAAGGCGGACCAAGAGCTGACCAGCTACTGACGGGAGAAATAAAATCTATGTCCCTGCAGCCTTTAAAAGGCTTCGTGGAAACGCCTGGTGGCTTCTCTTTGAATTCGGGGAGATTAAAATCAGGAAAGCCCAGGGAACTGGCAAGCTGGCACTTGGCACCCTCCCGCCCCCTGGAAAGCACCCCTGCGTAGGCAGCTGTCTTGGGGACCAGCTGCCTTGTGGCTGATCCTTGTCTCACCCTCAGGAAGCATCACGGGGCTTCTGGAACCTCCGGCCCCAGCAAGACAAAAGACACAGTTCGGCTCCCAAATAAATTCCTCTCTGTTGTCCTGCAGCGTGCTAATTGTCGGTAATGGGCAAATTATAATAATTACGGACAATTACACCAAACCTTTGACTTAGGTTGCAATCCTTCCCCGTGAACTCCAGGCCCTTCCTACACGCTAATTATAGGCCGCGCCAGCCCCGGAGCCGAGGCATGCGCCCCCACTTTAGAGATGGGGAAACCGAGGGCAGAAGGCCACGTCCTAATTCCTTTTCAGAAGACACACTGGTACCTCTTAATTAGTTCAAATTAACTTTTACACACCCGCTCTAAGGGCCCAAACAAATGTTTCAGCCTTTCTGTGAAGTCATAGGTGGCTGTTAACATTCAGGTCTTCAAAGGGGTGGGGGGAGATGCGAGCGATGGAATTTCAGATGGAAACGACAGGCCGGGTGTGGTGTCCGGAAGCTGCCGGCCCCTGGTGGCAGGTGCGAGAGAGACTGTTCGTGTGTTAGTCCCGGGGGCAGGGGGGCTCCAGATAGTTTTTGACTTTTTTCTTAAACTTTGCTGTCATTTCTAGATTTTCTACAATAAACATTTCATCTTCTGCCCTAAGAAACCCATGTTTTCTTCAATTAGACGTCTGCCTTCAAAGCTGTCTCTTCTATGAAGTTTTCGCCGAGGTACCCCTGGCTTACGAGGCTCCACGTGAACAACACCCCAGGCTTCGGCACAGCTCCCTGCCTGACGTGTGTGTACCCCGCAGCACACCCCCCCCCAGGCTTCTAGACCGTGTCAAATCCACCCCACTACCCATTTCTCCCAACCCCCCTTACTATCCCCCTCAGGGGGCTGCCATATTTTTCCCAGAAATTCAAAATCGTTTTTGTTGTGGTTTGTTCATTCATCTTATTTATACCCCACGCAGGAGTGAAGCCAGCCAGTCTCTGTCTTTCACTTTCTGACTTATTTCGCTGAGCACCTTCCCCTAGAGTCTGTCCAGCTATCACAAAAGTAAGGCTCCATCCTCTAACGGTGAGGGGCGCTCACCTGGGCATGCCCGTGCTGATGTGCTCTCCGTCCACCTGTCAGTGGGTGCCTGGGCTGTCTCCGTATCTGGCTCTTCTGAACAGCACCGCTGGGCACAGAGGGGACCCATGTCTCTTTGAAGTAGTATTTTCACAGTCTTCAAACGAACACCTAGGAGTGGACCTGCTGGTCAGTATTTCTATTTCCAGCTTGTTAAGGAATCTCCACACTTTCCCCAGAGGCTGCACCAATGCCCAGCCCCACCAGTGGAAGAGTGTTGCTTTTTCTCCACATCCTACCAACAATTGTTTCCGTTCATTTTGATGCGGGCTGTTCTCATGGGGGTGAGGAAGCATCCTTGGTGGTTTTAATTTGCTTTTCTATAATAGTAAGTGAGTTTTTTCCTGTCCCTGCTGACTGCCTGTGTGTCTTCTTTGGAGAAGCATCTATTCAGATCTCCTGCCCGATTGTTTTGTCGATTTTGTTTTGTTTTCTGTTACGCTGTATAAGTCCTTTGTATACTTTGGGCATTAGCCCCTTGTCGTGGGTGTGATGTCCAAATATCTTCTCCCAGTTTGCAGGTTCTGGTTGCTTTTGCTTCTTAGTTTAGTGGAGTCTCATGTGTTTGTTTTTGCTACCATTTCCCTGGCCACCAGAGGCACGACCCAGAGGCAGGTCCACGGTCCGTTCCCAGTACAGTGTTGTCTGTGTTTTCGCCTCTTTATTTGATGGGTCCAGGTCTTAGTCAAGTAATTTTTGTGTATGGTGAATAGTGGCCTTCTTTTAATCTTTTATATGTAGCTGTACAGTTTTCTAAACACCATTTGTTAAAGAAACTTTTGTCCATTGTTTGGCCTTGGCCCCTCATTTGTAAATTACCTGTTCACAGGTGTGTGGGTTTATTTATAGGTTGTCAATTCTATTCCACTGATCTGTGTGTCTGTTTTTAGTCCAATACCACACCCTTTTTGATTACTATAGCTTCACAGTATAGTTTGAAGTCCTTTTCCTGAGAAGGCTCTGACCATTTGGTGTCTTTTGTTGTTCCTTACAAATTTCAACCATATTTGTGCTATTTCCTTGAAGAATGCCATTGAAATTTTGACAGGACTAGCATTGAATCTATTTATTACTTTGAGTAAAATGGTCATTTAGTAGTGCTACTTCTTCCAAGCCATGAACCTGGGATATTGTTCTACCTCTTTGTATCTTCTTTCATTTAATAATGCCTTATAGTTTTCAAAGCATAGGCTTTCTCTTCTATTAAGTTTACTCACATATTTTATCCCTTTTGATGGGATTGTAAATGAGATCATTTTCTTAATTTCTCTTTCTTCTAATTCACTGTTTCCATAGAGAAATGCAACAGATTCTGAAAATTGATTTTAAAGACCTTTAAAGACCTTCCTGTTCTGTTTGAATTCAGGCTCCTTAGACCCTCTGATTCAGTCTTGCTGAAATAACAATGGCTTATATCATCCTGCAGATTTTAGTTGTATAGTTTTATAATTGGACATCTATATCTGCTACATAGGCTCACTGCCAAAAGTCCAGTGTCCATCCTCTACCATATAGTCTCTTGTTAATCTTTTAAATGCCTTTGGACATTACTTTTCAAACTTCTGCTCCTTGTAATGCAATCCCCAGGTCCTCTGCTCTGGCTTGTGATGAATTAATAAGCAAATGCCCAGGGTAGGGTCTCACTGAAGTTGCCACCCTGATGAAATTTATCTCCAGCTGAAATGCCCTCTGCAGGCTGGCCTGAGCAGTAGGTCCTCACTGCCACCCTGTGCTGTGCCTGTTTGTTC
>NW_004567104.1:76462447-76482921 GCF_000260355.1 Condylura cristata
TTCTGGCTTATCTCACTCAGCATGATCTTTTCCAGCTCCATCCAAGTTGCTGCAAAAGACACATGTTTCTCTTTTTTGGTTGCTGAGTCATATTCCATTGTATATATGTATCACATCTTTTTTATCCAGTCATCTACTTTGGGGCATTTGGGCTGCTTCAATGTTTTTCCAATTGTAAATAAAGCAGCAATAAACAGGGGGGTGCAGGTATCTTTTTCAGTCAGTGTTTTTGTGTCTTTTGGGTAGATACTAGGAGTCTCTCTCCTCCCTTTTAACCTTAGAAACATCCTTTTAAGTTTCTAATTATTTTGCATCTATACCTGTCTTCATCCTTCTGACTGGCTCCACCACACGTAATTCCTTCCATTTCCCTGTAAGTGGTGGCATTTTATCTTCCCTTGTGGCTGAATTGTATCGCATGCATGGGATACTTGGTCTAGTCCTCTATCAGCGGGTTTCAGGCTGTTACCATGTCCTAACTACTGCAAACAATGCTGAAAATAACACTGTGGAGCAAATAATTTTTTGAGTTGATGCTTATATGTTCTTCACATACCCAAATGCGGGGTGGGTGGATGCCCTGGTGTCCCCATTCTTACTTTTTTAGGTAGGTTCAGACTCCCAAATGGCTGCCCAAGTTCGCATTCCCACCCACTATATATATCAGGGTTCCTCTGTCCCCGTGTCCCCGGGCAGTGACCTTTGCTGGCTCTCTAGCCTGGAAACGGATGCACCCTGAGCCTCCCTCTAAGTCACCCAGCTGTCCTGTCTGTCCTGTCCGTCCTGTCCAGTGGTGGGGAGAGAAAAGAGAGCGGCTGACATCAAAGATGTGGCAACTGCCTGGCGAAATCCTGCCCTGCCAGCCCGGAGGTGTCGCCTCCTGCTGCGGACAGCTGTTCTTTCTCCCCCCCCCTGTCAGCTAAAGGCTACGAGAGTTCACACCAGCCTGCAAGTAACACCGACTGCCCTTGGGCCAAACTGGATACCCCGGGATGTGTGTGGAAGGGCTTAGGCCCACTGACAGACACCCACTGCATCCCAAAAGGAAGAGGCTGACCCCTTCAGGGCCTTCGGATCTGCTCCTTGGCCCAGGCGGCTGCAGTGCCCCACTCTGCTGAGTGCAAGCTGCCCCTCTGCAGCTGTGGGTGTCTGAGGGGCCCGAGGGGTCCCAGTGCACAAGGCAGCAGCCTCCCCTGAGACTGCACAGGGCAGGCTGGGCCCACTGCGCTCGCCCCCAGAAGACAGAGGCATCTCTGGGCAGGGCCCTCGCCTAGGTCCGCAGAGCTGAGGCAGTTTTGCAGAGAGCAGTGCTCTGAAGGAAGCCAGGTGTGGAGAGGGGCTGGTAAAGCAGGCGCAGGGTGGCCCCGCCCACCAAGCCCTCCTGGGGAGCAGAGCTGGGGTCAGAGAGCTGCCTTGCCCTCACAGCTGGTTCACCCAAGTGACTGCCCAGCAGAGGCGCAAAGGGGCAGTGGGGGGGCCTGAGCCCCCAGTGAGGAGACGAGGGGGAGGGGGCAGGGCAGGAGCCCGCGACTGTGGGGCCCTAAGGGCAGGACAGCAGGAAGGAAGCCCGTCCGGGGGCTCCCCAGGCTCCACTCCGGAAGCTGCCTCTGAAAATCCCAACGCTCCCTGCGCAGTTCAGCTGGTCACCCGCTCGCTGTCGCGGGTGGGGGCGGGGGGAGCTGAGGACACCATCCGCCCCACCCTGGGCCCCAGAGGGTCGCGAGGGTGATGTGGATTCCGCCCTCCGCCCACCGACAGCCCCCCATAGCCGGCACCCCTTCTCCAGAAGCCCCTGCGGCCTGGGCCCCCACAGGTCCACGCGCCAGGCTCACGGCCTCGCTTCCGCCGCTCGCTCCCCCAGAGCACCCCACCCAGCCCTTTCCCGGGCGCGCCAGCCCCGACCCAGCCCGGCCTGACAGTGGGGTGGATACAGCCGGCAGCGGCGACTCAGGATGGCCACCGCCTGCAGGGGCCACTCAGATGGCCGTGAACATCACCGCCACGGGCACAGACCCCGGGAACCTCTGCCGACCGGCTCGCTCAGCAGCTGGGCCACGGGTGCCCGCAACGACACGTGCTGCGGCTCGCCCCACAGACGGCTCTCCGAGCCCTCTGGCCAAGGCAGGGAAATGCTCTGCCCGCTGCCTCGGCTGTAGGGGTGCAGAGGCAGCTGGGGATCCCGCCCCTCCCCCCCCCCGGGAAACCAGAGGGGCCAGCCGGACCATGCACGCTCCATGCAGCTTCCCGCCGCCAAGCTCACTGCACACGCACCACCCCACACGGCGCACTCCCGCTCAGCGCGCATTCACACGCACACTCACCCCATGCACCCCGGGGCACTCGCACACAACACGCCGCCACACCCACCCCGCCCACCATACTCACACTCACTGCACCCCACCAGCGACAACAGCGGCTCCCGCCCACCCCAGACCCACCGAGGGGCCGCCCGCCTGCCACTCCCAGAGGCTCGGGACCCTGGGACTGGGGAGTCTCGTCCAGGGGTGCGGCAGCACGCCAGGCCCTGCCTCCCCTCCGCTGCCCTGCAGCCACGGCAGGTCCCCTCTCTGGGGCCACGCGGAGCCGCCACCACCATCAGCGCAGCTCAAGCTTAGTCCCGAGAAAGCCCCTCCCACCACGCGCGCTCCCCAGCCTTCCCTCCCGCAGCAAGTTCCTCTGGGGTCCGGGCCCCAGGAACCCCAGTGCACGTAGCAGGGCCGCGGCCCCTGAAGGAAGAGTAAGGACAGGGTGGGACCGAAGGACGAGCTTGGGCCGAGGCCTCGAGCGGAGGCTGCGGCTGCCCACGGGAGGGGCTGCTCTCCACACGTGGGCGGGGGGCACGCGGCGGCGTTCGCTGCTCCCCCAGGACTGGATGCTGAGGGGAGTCCCTGGCGGTCCACACCAGGGCCGCTCCGCTGCTTGCGGACCGCGGGGCGGAGCCACTGGGCGCGGGGGCAGGGCTCGCGGGAAGCCAGCGCAGGAGCTGGCCTGTGCGGCACCCGCGGGGAGGTCACCGCCCAGCTTCCCAGGACAAACCGAGGGCACCCGGCAGGAGCGGGCGGCAGTGGGGAGACCGGGGAGGCGGAGCCCCAAGGACAGCAGCTGGACCCTGGGCCTCTACTCTGCCCCGCGCCTGGGCGCGCCCTGGGCGGGCACGGGGACTGGCATCCACGCAGGGCGAGCCCACGGTGTCCCCCGATGGCCTTTGCAGCATAAACCGGGAGCTGCTGCAAGCCCCCGGGGCGGTGGCTGTGTCCGGCTGAGCTGGGCCGGCCGCCGGCGCTCCCGCAGGATGACCTCTGGTCACCGCCACCTGCGAGTCTGAAATCCAGGAAGCAAAGCGCATCCCCGTCCTTCCCCAGGGCCGACACCTCCGTGTGGAGCCGGTGGAAGCCCGGTGGGCGGCTTCTTCCTGATACTTCCCTGAACATCCTACTTGCTCCCCAGCGGTTTGATGATTTTGTTAGGAAAAGTGCTCAGGGCTGTGTGGGGGCCGCCTGACTGGGCAGCTAGCTTTGTCTGAGGCGAGAAGCAGAAACAGAGGCCTCGCCCGGGACAGTGACCCTGGGCGCACAGGGGCTGGCCCCTCTCGGCTCCCTTCCGTGAGGCGTGTTGACGCCACCCTCTGCAGGACCGGCAACGGCCCAACGCCTGCTATGACCCAGGGGAGGCCGCCCCGCTGGGCCCCGGCCAGGCCTGAGTCTGACTCCGCGTCACATTTGGTCCGTTACAAGCGTTTGATCAGCTTCATTTCCAAACAGGTCACTCACCAAGGCGGGGACCGTGAGTGTCGGGGGACCACGCGAGGTGACCACGCAAGGTGACCACGCGAGGTGACCACGAGAGGTGACCACGTGAGGTGACCACGCGAGGTGATACTCCAGGCAGCTTCTTGGTTGGGAAGCCGACGGGGACAGGCTTCCGCGCCAGCTGCCTGCCTTGAGGACAGCGTCCAGCACATCCCCGGTCGCGCTCCGGACACTGGGCTGGGACAGCCCAGACAGAGGCCTAAGCCCGGTGGGCCAACACTGGTGCCCTCAGCCAAAGGGGTTGCCACCCCGGACCTGCCCTGCCCCCAGCCGCTGGAAGGAAATGCCCCTGGCCTCCGCGAAGCACTTAATTAGGTAATAAATCCTAGAGATGGCGTTACTCTCCACCAGAATACAGATGAAAAAAGGATGAAAGCCAGGAGAAGATGAGCAGGAAAACAGGAAGAAAGGAAATTATTCTGCAAAAGTAGCAAGATATAAAAAAAGGGGGGGGGGCAAGTTGACCTGCTAAAACATTTTCTTAATTTATTACTTCAAAATTTCATTTTAACATTTTTACTGAGACAGTTTACACACCACAGAATTCACCTCAATACATTTTAAGTGCCCTGGTCAGGGAATTCCGTCTGTTTCTTTTTCTGCACATTCATCTCCAGTCTAACCATTGCCTCCGAGTTATACAGGACACGTAAACATTGTGGACGGTCAGTCAACAGGCCAAATATGTCACTGTCGCCTACAGAACGTGGATACACATGTCTGTGCACTGAGAACTGACGCTCTGAAAATTTAGATGAGGGTGTTCCAGGCTCCGATTTCTGGCAGGGAGCAGGAGTGATCATTCATCTGCAAACACACATAGAGAGATCAAGGATAATATTTCATAGAATAAAATGAAAAGATGATGAGTTTTACAAGAAAAACTCTGTACGTTTAAGACTTTCTTAAACGACTGTGGTGAGGCCGACACTCCAGGCACCTATGTCCAGCGCCCCGAGGAAGCAGGGCCGGGGCAGGCGTCTCCCGGCGCCCAGTGGAAGCGCGTGGTTGGGAACAGCCCCTCCGGCCCTGCCAGGGCCCTGCCAGGGCCACCGCAATCACAGAGCCACGGGCAGACGGCGCTCGGGAGAGGAGCAAACGCTGAACGCGGTCTCTGAAATCAAAGCCCTTGACACGTCCCCCCAAAAACAGAAAGCGGTTTCCCTGGTAGCGGTGTCCATCATGCCGAAGGTGTCCCCTCTTCAGACCCAGGCCCACGCCCACCCACAAACGGAGGCCGTTTCAACACAGAGCGCACAGCACACGCTCCCCGGCCCTCTCATTTACTTTCCAGGGGGCCGATTCACCGCTCAGCCGTCCAGTCCCGAGAACAAACACCTCACCCCGGGAAAGGTCAGGAGCGAAGATCGGGGGTCTGTTCTGAAACCAGCCTGCCCGGCACTGCCTCACAGCAAGCCGCGCCGGTGTTTTCCAGATGATGTGAAATCCCAGAAGGGCAGACTTCTGGTCTCAAACCTGACATGTCTAATTAAGAAGAAACAAAAGCTGTGGTGCCCTCCGGCTGCAGGTGCCACGGGGCATCGCCCTGGCACTGAGGGGCCGCTGCCGAAGAAGCGTGGCCTTTGCCTGCTTCCAGGTGCAGAAAGTCAAGGCAGCAGCAAGCCACACACAGGGCCCCCTGGGTTCCGGGCACCAAGGCGGGCGCCGTACAGGAGGGCTCCCCACGACCACAGGCTGATGAGCAGGTGGGGCCGTGCGCGGTCGGAAGAAACACTGGACCGAGAGTTCACTGCCGCATCAGAGACAGGCGCTGGCAACAGCCCACAGCAGGAGGCCGGGGCTGGCCAAGGAGTCATGCAGTGCCTGTGCGCACTTGACTCCCAGAACTTTCCTCAGAATTGGCCTCCAATGAAGGCATCAACCCCGTGTCTCCAACATCCAAGGGTCGGTAGGTCCCAGTTTCAAACAAAGTCAAAGCTCACAGGACAATTAAAAGGCCCACGAGCCCCCTGGAAGTCCCACTAACGCCTGACTGTCCACGCAAGCCTGGGTTGTGGCTAGAGGCGGGTAGAAGCAGGCCGCATCACACGAGACCCCTTGAGGCCTCTCTGGGCCCTTTCCTTCCTAAGCCGAGAGCCAGGGTTCCCAGACTTTGGCCTAGCCAGGGACTCCGGGGACCTCTTAGGAACTCCATGAGGTCAGAGTCATGTTATAATAACACCGAGACATTGGCTCTTTCTCTGGTGTTGATTGTACAGTGGAGGCTTCCAGAAGCTTGGTAATGTGTGGCTTTGCAAAGATTAAATACAGAGGCCAAGCTGAGAAGCCAGCTGTCTTCCATTAAGCCAACATTAAAGAGACTGGAAAAATGCAAAAGCGTGCGGTTCTTCCTAGTACTCTGTTTTATTTTGGAAAATAGTTTTGTGATAATAGGGTCTAGCGTAAAAGCACGATGGAATAACGCATGTCATGTGTGTCAACAGGTAATGGGCTCATTGATGTTGTTTTTCAATGAATTCATTTTTGGAATGTCTGTGTTACTTCCTAATAGTAAAAATGCTTTTTTCTGTGAATCTCAAAAACAAAAGTTTTTTGAGGTCTCAGTAACTTTCCAGAGAGTAGAGGGGTCCTGAGACCACTGGCCTGTGCAACACATAACATTTCTAGATCACCCACTTGTTAGGTGCAGGTGGAGAAGCCAGCTGGCCTGCGACTGCCCAGAGAGACTTCTGGCTCGGTGTCTGTGGCTGTGGCACCTAAGAGTGGTGAGGGGAGAGGCAGGGGAGGGGGAGGGGGAGTGAGGGGGAGGGGAAGTGAAGACGCAGAGGGACCCACGTCTGCCACAGCAGCACCCCCAAGCCCAGCGGGCAGCCTGGGCGCCCTGCAGCTGGCCAACAAAGCCCCGCTCGCGGCCGTAAAATAACAAGAGGCGAATCCTGCCGCGCGACAGCAGCAAGGGCCTGGGAGATGTGCTCGTGGCTCAAGTCAGACAGCAAAGAGCCAACAGCGAAGCTCACGCTCGGGTGCAACGAGAGAAACCGAGCCGATGAACTAAACAGAGCAAAATTACCCGTTTAGACTCCAAGACCCACCAGCGGCTCCAAGGGAGGGTGGGGGCTGGTGAGGGGCCGGTTCTGTGGCCAACGGCCGCACTGGCCTTCAGGGCAGAACGCCCGCACACCCCACCTGCTGGCTTCTAGGGGGCTCCCCTGAACTGAGGAGGGTCAGGAAGCTGCTCCCCAATGGAGCCGCGGGCTGGAGCCGCCAGCCTGGCCTGCCGCAGGCGAGCTCCCTCCCCGAGGGCTCGTGGCGTCTGCGTGGACTCTCCGCGGGCTCTATCCATCCTTCTGTGACGCAACACGGATTTTTCTAGCTTTTAATATGTTCACCGTTTTCCGCATTTGGCAGCTTCTCTGTGATCTGCTCACATGGGCCTGCTCTTTACCTGGCTTCTGGATGGGATGACATACAGCCTCTCAATTTTGAAAATCTTATGGTCTCTCCAAAGCAAGCTTCTCAGCTCCTGTTCAGCCAGGCTCGGCCCACACGCCCGTGGCCACCGTCCCCTGGCCCCCCCGCGCCCGCCTCCTGCTCCTCGGGATGCAAAGCAGCTCATCCCGCTGGTCTCAGGAGCCTTCATCACACACTCCGCGGGGTTGGGGTGGGGCTTCTACCCCCACCCTTTCGAAGTGCTTTCCAAAACTCCATGAGGATCTCCCCTCCGGTAGTCCTGTTAGGGGGAAGGATGTCCTGAGGGAAGTCTGCAGAGTTCTGTGAACACCCCCTACTCCAGCGTTGGAAACTACAACTCCCAGCAGCACCCGGGAGAGAACTGGGAGGACCCAAGAGCTACGCGGGCATCCGGGGGCTTTTGGGGGTACATGGGGAGCCAGTTTAGATGCGCTCTCTCTGGACCGCGAGGCGCTCGCTGGACTAAGTGGCTGGTGGCTGGTGGCTTGGCTCTTGACGAGTTATCAGTGTATTGGGGTTCCAAGTCAGCAGAGCTGGTAGGATGTTCTAGTTGCCTTGTATCTCTCTCTTTCTCTCTCTTTCCCTGGGTTTTCCTTTTCCTTTCCCCTTTGTAAGTAAACCCATTATTATTATTTTTTAAAGATTTTATTTATTTATTCACATAGAACTGGGGTACAGGCCAGAGATGCGGAGGGTGAGAGGATTCCCCAGAGACAGAGTGGGGAGCAGAACAGGCAGATCTACGAAGTCCACTGCTGAGGGGAGCCGCGGGCAGGTCCGGAGAGGTCTGCCACGCCATGTGGTCACCTCCGGGGCAGGCAGGGATGGAACTCATGCCGAAGTGACTTTAGCTTCTTAGTGCAGCGCTTTAACCCGCTGAGGCACCAGGGAGCGTCCAATAAACCCATTATTGACCCTTTTGTGTGTGCCTGCAGGACAAATGAATTTTAAGAGCGCAGGTGAGGACCCACCAAAAAGTTCACACAGGGGTGCCTTGTAACAGTCCAGGTAATCAAAACTTTAAATGTTTGTGTATAGTAAGAAGAACGCACAGCTGGAAGGTATCCTCTTCCATTGTGGCCTCTTGACTGAGGGTCTCTGTGGATGCCCGGGGAGGGTGGGTCGCCCCTCCTGCGTCTTCAGGATCTGAGCCAACAGGAGGTGCAGGCCAGGTGTGGGCCACCTGCAGAGAGGTTCTGAGACAAGGCAGCGGTGTTGTCAATGCCAGGTCTCGTCTCTGGCCAGCGCCTGATGGTCATTCAGCCTCCGAGCACTGTGGCCTCCTGGCCACGCCTGTACGGCTCAGCCAGCGGCCTGTGGAGAACGTCAGCCCAGAATGGGAGTTCGGGAAGCCTGTGGGCACCTCAGACAGACAAATGCTCAGACCTTGCAAGGAGGTCGAGGAGGCCATTCCCAAGCCCCCAACAAGAGACTGCACAGCGGCTGAGCAGCCCAGTCAAAGGCACAGAGCTGTCTGTCCAAGGAAGAAAGGGGGCGGATTTTAAAATGTTATCCTGGTTGAAGTCTCGATGCCACGGGTCACCCTACCTTGTCAGTGTGACTTACTCTGTGGCGTAAGAGGGTGATGTGCAACCTCGTCTTACAATGTGCTCTCTTTGGAATCCCTCAAAATCACGAAGGAATTTCTGAGCTCTTCCTCTTAGGTCCGAAACGTGGCATCACGTTTGCCATCTTAGAAAGCGGAGGCTCTGTGCAGCGCACAGGGCTTCAGGCGCAACAGAAATGCCAAACCCCGGCTTCGGGGGGAAAGTTGAAAACAGTTGCTCAGACATTTGCAGACGCAACCTTAAGACTTGTCATCCACGGGGTCAGTTCCACACAGTCCTCTCCACACACATCCCCCAACCCACACAGAAGCCACCCGACATCTACTTGCAGGGGCTAGCTACTGGCACGACCGACCTGATTCTGTGTGTGACGCCACAGAGACCCACCTCAGAATTAGCAGCGGGTGTCTAGTTCGATACTGATCGTGTGCGTGGAACGAAGGCACGTGCACATTTAGGTAAACACCCAGGTCCTTTCGTCAGCATTTGCCCTTGCAACAGGAGTGCACGTCTCTTGGCTGGGCCCAAGGAAAGGGGATACTGCATGTCAGCATCCAGCTGCTCAGCCTCACGAGCGCCGGGCTGGTCGTGCTCCTGTGCCCCCTTCCAGGAGCAGTGTGGCCGGCCCGTTCCGAGCGCCCCTGTGCCAGGGCCTTGCAGCAAAAGGCTACTGTGGAGACACGCATGCGTGGGGGGGACGGTCCCCTCCGCCTTTCCACACCAAGGACACACAGCACCCAAGTGAGCGACGCCTCTCGTTGCAAAATCCCAGGCCAGGCCAAGGGCTGCCTGGTAGCAAAGACCGGAGGACAGTCCACAGCCGCAAGGGACCTTGCTCAGTGCCTAGGTCACGGCCGCCCTAACAGCCACCCCGGCCGCTCCCTTTGTCACTGAGGGGAAAGGCTGCCGCGGTCAGCCAGCACGCGAGGCACCAAACGCCCCCTCGTCCTGGCTGAGCCCCAGCTCTTGGTCTGGACGCAGCGCCAGCAACTGGGGGGCCACAGGAGCACCTGTGCCCACAGCTGAGAGGCTGGGAGCTGCCCGTGACCCTGGTGCCGACGTGACCGAGGTCAGCTGGTGGCCAGCGCCCTCTCCCAGGCTTGCAGGCAAGAACGGGCAGTTTCTCAGAGCGGGGCCTTGTTTAGTTACCTCCTTGGAGGCCCATTTCCAGCACAGCCCGCACCAGGGCTTCAGCCAGCGGCAGCAGGCGCACGCGGGCATCCCCGAGGCCTGGGGAAGCAACCTGCTGCATTTCTTGGGCGGTAACTCACGTCCTGTCTGGCCTTGGGCGGGCACAGTGCTGACGCGGGGCACAAGCCACAATGGCTGTGAGCCCACGACTCCCTCGCGGGGCCCGGCCTTTGGGGGCAGACCCGCTGAGCCTGTACCGGGACACTCAACCTACTGACATGACAAAGGAGTGGGGGGTGGGGGGTGGGGGCCCCATGATGATCTTCCTGCACACCTGCTGCCTCTCTCTGGGTCCGTTAACCCAGTAACAAGGACGCTCTAGACATCTGCACTCACAGCGTCAGACCCCAGCCTTGGGGCTTTATACTGTTGAGCTTTCCTCTGCCTTATTTATGAACGAGATTAGAAGCCACTGAGAAGAGCATCACTTAGCAAGACGGAGCCCTGTTTTTCTCGACTCCCAACAGTGTTTTTGTCTCCCTGAGCCTCTACTTTAATCCTCTGTCAGCTTCAGCTATTGCAAGTATCTCCTCCCTGTCAACTGCCCGAGCTTGAGCTAAGATCTTTACGGGACACAGTCGCCTTTTGATGAGAGTGACAGCAGAGTACCAGCACGAGACACTTCAAAGGACAGAAAACAACTTGGAATGTCGCTTCTCTGGGCTCAGAGATCGTTTTCCCAGCCCAGCACTCAACAGAGGCTTGTGTATCCCCACGGCGAGAGCCGCCAAATAAAACTGCTCCTGGCTCGGAACACTGCGGAATAAAGATATTCCCAAAAGCCCACCGAGGCACACGCCAAGCAAAGGCAGGAGCCACGCAGCGAAGATGCACTCCAGCTGGGAGAGCCCCCATCTTCCTTCAGACCGCCTCCCCAGTACGGGCTCTCGGGGCCCTCCCCACCGCAGGGCTGTGAAACAGGTGGGTGGGGGCTCAGGGGACCGCCAGCCCCAGGGGGAGGCGCCGGCGATGCTCAGCCAGGGGGCCCGTGGTTCTAGCCGGGAGGCAGCGCGGGGGTGGGCTCCTGTGGGCTCCTGTGGGCGGGAGCTGGCCCCCCAGGACCTCAGTCACGGGGGGAGCAGGTGGGCAGACAGGTGCACGAGACACAACAGACTTTGCCTGTGGGTTGACAGGCGCAACAGCACCAGCACCCAGCTCAGACAGTTTGACAGGCTTCCAGAGAAAGGGCTCTGGGAAAAGGTCTGCAAGTCCAGGGGCCACAGAGAGGTCAGGGCCTCCCTGGTGGCGCAGGGCTGAGCGCAGCACTCTGAAGCTTTCGCCACCCACTGAGGCCTGAGCCGAATCCCCGGCCAGGGAGTGACCCACAGGACACAGCTGACACGCTATGCAACTTCTGTCGTCGGACATGATCTGGAGGGAGGGGAAATGCCCTGAAAAACCAGACTTTCCACGCTAACTTACGTGGCGACCTCCCTTTTTTGAGTAGCCATAGTATCAGGATATTCTGAGCAGCCTTCCGTTTACAGCTGGGCTACCTCAGCCGCTTAAGGCGCTGCCTGGCCGGACAAGGAAGCGCCGCCCCAGGGTGAGAAATTCCTCTTGAAGTCAAATAATTTTACTATGGGCTGAATAATAAAAGCAACTGGCTGCTATAGCAAAATCGGTATTGTAGTATGAGGCAGTACTAGAACGTGTTCTTTCACTGCCCCATGGACGAGAGCCCAAATCTCAGCACTCTGCTATCTCACAGAAGCCTTCTATTTAGTTTCTAAAGAACTATTTAAGCTTCTACTGTCTAGTCTTTCGATAAGGAAATTCACCCACGTCTTCTATTTAGTTTTTAAGGAACTACTCAAGCTTTCTATTCAGTTTTTAAGGAACTTCACTGTATCTCCTTTTAGGATTGACTTACAAGAAAAGTACTCCACCCAAGCCCTCAACTTCATTTTACCCTCAAGGATCTCAATGAGAATGAAGGTCTTTAAGTAGTAATTAGGGTTTAAGGGACTTTATTTTTAGCCAATCATCACTGTGGTAAATATAGCAATGTTGACCTTAAATTTTATAAATTTATGTGTCTGCTTTAACTTCAACAGGTTAATTTTAAGAATAATAAATGTTATAATCTCAGCTGAAGGTCAATAGGACCCCACACTGCTAGAAAAGAGATGATCATGATCTCTTGGCCCAATTCATATGCTAATGTCATCCCACTGCTTTCTGGAATGTATAAAATAAACCTCTGCTGAACCAGAGCAGGGAGACTTGCACCCAACTCTGACTCCCCTCTTCCTCACGCCTGCTCCCCTTTTTCCCCTCTTCAGAAATCTCTGCCCGCTAATGCTGCCCCCACCTGAAGGCCCGGCTCTCTGAAAGCCCGCGATCAGGGACAGTCCCCGACACACAACAGATCCTCCTGTCTCCCCACTGCTCCTCTCAGCAGTTTACTTCATTGATCTGCCTGTTCTGCTCCCCACTCTGTCTCTGGGGAGTCCTCTCACACACCCCCCACCTTTGACCTACACCCCAGTTCTTCTATGTAAAAAATAATAAAATCTTTTAAAAAAAAAAAAAAAAGCTCCACCCTGTGTGTGCCAACACAGAAACACAGAGCACACAGAAGAGACACAGAAGCGAGATACCTGAAAGGGCTCAGCTCAGCACCTGGCACCAGGTTCCCCGCTGGGAACCCATGATCGTGGTTGTGTTCCAGGGCACCCCAATGTGAATTGGGTTGCCTGTCTGTGGGTCTTCAACCGTGCGCTTACGATTCAATCGTATTATGGGCACACTCAAAAGGTTAAATAATGGATTTATTTATAAGGAGAAAGGTAAAGGAATAACCCAGGGAAAGTGGGAGAGAAACACAGGTTAACTAGGATGCCCTACCCGTTCTGCTGACGTGGACTCCACCGGACGCTGAAAACTGATTGAGCGCCAAAACGATCAGCTGTGAACCACCAGGTCCCCCCAGAACCCACATGTCCGGTTTTATCCCAACCTGGCTGCTCAGCTCCGCCCTCACGTCCCCGCGTGCTTCTCCTTGGTACTGATGGGATCTGGAGTTGCAGCATCTGGAGTGGGGGCGGGGTCCGCGACACCTGTACCTGTTACAGTTGGAGATTATGTCCTCCTGCGGGCACACCCCACACGGGCACACCCCGCACAGGCGGCCTGGCTCGGGGCCCCTCTGCTCAGGGCAGGCACAGACCCCGCCAAGGCGGCTCGGGGCAGGCGGGGCCTCCAGGCCCCCCCGATGGGGGATGCGACGTGGCTCTTCACAGGCGCCATCACTTCACTCATTTTCTTAGTGTGATAAAATATGTAGACCACAGAATTGTCCACGGGGACCAAATCTGAACTCTCTGGCTCGGTGGTATTAGGTGCTGAGCATTGCTGCGTGACCAAATCCAGGACTTCTGTCCTCCGCAACCCCAGACGGCACCAGCCAGCTCACCGGGCAGACCAGAGCCCCGAGCTTTGTTCTGGTTAGCTCTCGTCTCTGTCAAAGCAACTAAAGTCTTCCCGGACATAACTCATGGCTGACTGCCCTCTGTCTGAGTTTCTTTCTTTCTTTCTTTCTTTTTTTTTTAATCCACTGGGCTACTTGGCCCACGTGGTGTGATTCTCCTGTGTCCACGGCCACAGCTGCCCTGCCTGGCAGGCCAGCCCAGCGCCACCGCCCCCGCGTCCCTCCGCCTCCATTTCCACCTCTGACTTGTCTCCCACACCGCTCCATCATCCCAAACGGAGACTCTGTACCCCGAAACACTGACCCCTCAGCTCTCCCTCCCCTGTCCCATGTAGGCTTCCATTCTGCAATCATTCGCCAGGTGACAATAGGGACTATTCTGGAAAATGCATTGTTAGGCAATTTTGTTGTTGTGCGAGCTCAGAGTGAGATGGACCCAGCTGGAGGGTACAGCTGGTCGGGACCCCTACCGTATGTGCCTCTGGCTGACCAGGTCCTGATTCTAGAAGATGAAAAAAAAAAGTGGAACCCATTGTAAAATTCTCAAATTATTCTCACATGAATAACGTGCACGGAAGTGGGGCTGCCAGGTGAAATGCAGACACTCAGTGAAATGTGAGCTGCAGATAAACAGTGACTAATATTTTAGGGTAAGTCCAAAATTTCAAAAGATAGGCTTATCCTAAAATATTAGCCATGGATTTCAAATGTCACTAGGCATTCTGTAATTCAGCTGTTTTATCAAGATATAATTCACATGCCGACCCATTTGAAGTGTACAATTTATTGGTTTTTAGTGTTTTCACAGAATTGGCAACCACCATCACCATCAGTAAGAACATTTTCATCACCCCAAAAAGAAATCCGCATCCCCAGAGGCTTTCTGTCCTCTCTAGCCCCTGGCACCCACTAGCTGACGGTTCCCCAGATCTGCCAATTACAGACATTGTGAAGCAGTGTTTTCCACAGTATGTGGTCCTTCGGGACTAGCTTGTTTCATCAAAGACTCTTCAAAGCTCGTCCATATTGTAATATGCTTAGTAATTCACTTTTTTTTTCTTTAGCAGTACAATTTTTGTTTTATTTTTTCTGTCATCATTTTCTAGATAGTTTAACAGTTTATTTTTACATCATTTTGTGCCTTTATCCAGCTCTGTTGTAATCCCCAGTATTTCACTTTTTTGAATTGCCAAGTGGTATTTCATTGTTTGGTGATAACGCATTTTATTTATCCAGTTGGTGAATAACTTGCATTTTTTCTACTTTTGAACTAGTGTGAATAATGCTGTGCTGTGTGTGAGTTCCATCGAAGGTCCATTTGCATTTCTCTTGGGCTATACCTGGGAGTGGAATTGCTGAGACATCTGGTGACTCTATTTTTAACATTTGAGAAACTGCCAAATTGTTTTCCACAGCCACTGAGATTTTTTATTGACATCACTGCCAGCACTCTAAGGGCTTCCCTCTGTCCACATTCCGAATGCACAGGTAAGTTTCTAGGTTGTTGGGCTTTTAACAAGCATCCAAGTAAGTATGAAGCGGTATGTGGTTTTCATCTGCGTTTTCCTAATGGCTGGTGCAAACCTTTCCCTGTGCTATTGACTATTTGTGACCACAGTGTCTTCTTTTTTTCTTTTTGAAAAAAATAATCATCCAATTATGTTTGTTTTTAATTGGGTTGTTTACCTGTTTGCTACTGAGTGACAAGTGTTCTTCACATGTTCTGTAGTAGAATGTTTATCGACTACGTGACTTGCACGACTTTCCTCCCATTCTGCAGGGGCCTTCACATTGATGGATCCTTTGAAATGCAAAGCTTTAATTCTGACAAAGTCTATCTACTTTTCTTTCATCATTTATGCTTTTGGTACTGTCTCCAAGGCTTTGCCTAACTCACTGTCACAGAAATTACCTATGTTTTCTTCTAAGACTTATAGTTTTAACTCTTTACACTTGGAGGAATGATCAGTTTCAGTGAATGAGATAAAGACTCCAACTTCATTTTTGCAAGTGGATTTCCAGCTGTCCAACACCATTTTTTCAAGCATGCCATATTTTTATGCATTAAATCTGGCAACCCTCGTCAGAGGTTGAGAACCTGGAACAAAGTGTGGGACTCCTTTAATCTTCAGTGGTTTGGTGGTTTTTTTCTAGAAGGTGCTCATCCTGCTTCCCCTCGGCATGAATCTTCCCTCCGTGTGGTCTTGGCCAGTGACATGCTGGCCATGGTGCCGTGGTTAATGTTCGGAGTCAGCATGACTCTCACTGGATGCAACATCTCTGCTAGTGTCTGACTGATCGAAACTCTAGTTTCACTTCAAGTTTGGAGCTCAAAATCCGGAGAAGAACTGCAACCTCCTCTCATCAGCAAGCCCCACGCTGAGTCTCCGACAGTTCTTCCATTTAACCTTTGTATTTTTCCAAGATGGCGGCCCCTCTCTTTCCTGTGCGAACCCCCTGAGACACACCAGCAGGTCTCCTGGTTAGAGACCCACGGGCTCACCAGCTACATGGTCACTCTCTCCGCCCAATGCTACCTCAGTTGCCAGAAATTCACTTCTGAACCACAGGGTATCGGTCCAATTGCAGAGATGCCTCTGGCGTGTGTGAACCTAGAGAAACGCTCACTGGACTGTGGTCCTAGCAGCTGGTGAGACCGCGGTGGTCGTCATGGTTATTTCCTGTTTCTTTTCATCTCACAAGAGCAGCAGAAGGGGAAGAGCTAGATTTTTCATACGTTGACAGGTTGTATTCCAGAGCCCAGGCCCAGGAAAGCGTTCGCTATCCTCAGTGCCCAGACCCAAAATGGTCGTGAAAGACAGAATTAAGATATCTGACCCCTGGCAAAGTGGACAACATTCAGAAGCTGGAGTTACACCATGATTTATGAGCCCATGGGACTCTTCCAGCTTGTATTTTTCTGGATTTGTTCTTCAACTTTATATGAACAGCCCAAAGCTCCACCCTCAAGGAGAGTAATTTGAGAATCTTGCCCCCTCCCCCACTCTCCTCCAGGGTGATCTTGCACTAAACTGGCTCTTTTCTCAAATCGAAGGGTTCTGGCTCCTGTGCCTGCAGGCAGTGGCCCCATTAGAGCAGCGCTTGAAACGGGGCTGCCTGGCCTAGGCTCCTGGGGGGGGGGGGGGGCCTGCCCTGCGCTTAGCCTGAGACCGACCAGGTCGTTTACTTTACACTTCGCATCAACACAGCTCATGACTTTGCTCTGAGCCCCTGCAGTCATCACTCCAGACCAGCTGTGTTGTCTACACAAGATGACTTACTCATTAGCCAGCATGAACAACACACCCAGGGCTTCCCCACCCACCCTGGTGGATGCATGACGGGAAGAAATCTCCCCTACAGCGCTGGGATTAGGCAAACACCCTAATGCCTTCCAGTGCCTTGATTCATACTTGGGAATCCGGACCAAACATCCCCCCCCGGGGCCAGTCCAGCCTAAGTGGGGGGTCTGGGGTGCAGAGGCGAGGGGGGTCATCAACACACCGTTGGGAGCTAACTGAAATCTTGGTGAAATGCAGGCCCACTGCCCACTTTTGGCACAGGAGCCGAAAACCCTTGCGATTTGAGAAAAGAACCAGCTTAATGCAAGATCACCCGGGAGGAGAATGAAGCTTTGGGCAATATTTATGAGGTTGAAGAACAAATCTAGAATGAAGCCAGAAAAATTAAAAATATATCCGCCTTGTCCACACCAGATAGATTATCTTTTATTCTGACTTCACAATGGAAAACATACCATTAAACTTCCACTTTACGGATGAAATTTTCATCGCAATTTGACCTCAGTTTTGCCCTTCAAGGGATTCCACCAGAAAACAGAACCAAGCCAGTAGAAGGAAAGGGAGGCTGATTTCAGGGAAATGGCGTACGGGATTGTGGGCTTTGGCTAGAAAAGTCCACAGGGCAGGCCGTCGGGCAGCCCGGAGCTCGGGCAGGAGCCAAATCTCCGGGGCGCAGGTGCGGTATTTTCTCCTCGGGAAAGCCCCGGTGTGCGTCTGTGGTGGCAGCCATCGCGTGAGTCGGGCCCAGATGAGGGAGGGTGATTTCCTTTACTTAGTCAATGGACTGCAGCTGCGCAATCAGCACGGCTCTACAGATGGCCCCACTGCAAGGCCTGGGCAAGGGCCTGGAGTCACGCCAAACTGACACATCAGCCTGACCGTGACACGCCCGCCGGGCTGAGGGCCGAGCGCGAGCGCCGGCGTTACCACCATCCAGATGCGGACGCTGACACACAGCGAGCAGTCGGCAGCTCGTCACGGTCACTCCAACACAGAACTCGGGGAGCACCAGAAACTGCAAGCCAGGCCCTTCTGGCACAGGCCCAGAACTCACCCAAGGGTCCTGTCGAGGCCACGCGCGGCCACAGTGTCACTAGGGGTCCTCCCACGTCCGGCGTCCACTCCCTCACCTCCTCCCGGCGCTGATCTTGTCTGTCACCTGCTTCCCCCTCTCCGCGGCCCGGCGACAGCTACGGGGGAAACTCGGCTGCTTTGCCAGAGGCAGGAGCCATTCGTGGCTTGGTTCTGCTCTGTCTTCCCAGCCGACCCGCCACTGGCACTGCCCTTGGCACGAGCACACCAGAGCACGCGGGGCCCGGCCCTGCCTCTCCCCCGAGCCCCCCGGCTTTGCCTCCCTGACCCATCCTCAGTGCCGGTCCTCCCAGGCCCCCGCGGCCTCCCCGCCCTCCAGTCTCTTCATCCCACCTCAGCCTCCATTTACTGTACACTTGGGGCCCCCTCCATATCTTCCAGCACCTTCCATAGCTTCCCGTTGGCTCGTTCTTATCAGAAAGTGGTAATCAGGCTTCTGTTGCCGACGGCTTCAGGTAATGAGATGTCCTGCGTTTCACTGTAGGAAGGGTTGCAAGGACCAGGAATCAGCAGGCAGCAAGCCACAGGCTGAACTCAGCCCACCTGCAAACAAAGTCCGACCGGAACATAAACGCCCACTGCTCCAAGTGTTGTCCGGAGCTGCCCTCCAGCTGTCGTGGCAAAGCAGGGCGGCTGTCCAGGCGGCCAGTGAAGACCAAAATACCTCTTTGGCCCTTCACAGGAAAGTTTGCGGACCCCATTCCAGGTTCGCAGCAAGAAGGTAGCTTTCTGCCCTTTGGGAACCCAGACCTGCTCTTCAGGCAGGGAACCCCCGGCACCCAGGGGTTAGTTCTGGGGTGTCCAGGACTGCTCGGGACACCTCCCCAGCTGCAGCGTTTGTTAGGAGGATGCTGCCTACGAAGGGCAACTGCTTCTCGCAGAAGACCCGAGGCCCCGCCTCAGCTCAGCTGGAGCTGGGCTGCGCACCGAGTCTGAGTCCAGACAGCCATCTGCTGGCTCGGTCTTTGCTGGCCCTCAAGGAAAGTCTAGAGAAAAGACCACACGGAATCTCAGGCTCCTTCCCAAAAACTTTGAGACGCACTAGCGATTGCTGAAACACGCGACCATCTCATGACTCTGGAGAGGGGGCGTCAGGGACTCACTCTGCAAGGGAAAAGTCACCCCTCAGCTCTTTGGCTTCCCGAGTCTCTGGAGCGGGGACCCGGGGCTGAAGCTGGCTGTGTGTCCACGCCAGAGCCGGCTGGCTCCCATCACAACCAGAGCCACAGTCACCAAGGCCCAAACAGAGACATCAAGCTGCCCCCTCCCCAGGACGGCGCTCTTCCCCCATCAGCAGGTAGTAGTGACTTCCAGTCAGAACAGGAGCCGGGCAGAAGCCTTCACTGGGCCCCATCGCCGAAGCCAACTGCAGACTGCTCAGCTGCGGTGGGCCCCGTGCAGATGCCTGCGGGAGGGTCCCCAGCACCCCCACCCCCAAAGGGCTGGGAGCCCAGCCACGCCCCCAGAGACGGGTCCGTGTCCACACCCGCCGCCCTTTCTCGGGGCCACTGCCTGGAATCCCTGGCCCCGCGGGCGAGTCCTGCCTCCACTAGCCGCTCCCTGGGACGAGGGCCGGCCCCTCCCCCAGCCCCCCGGGGCGTTTCCCCAAGGTCCGCCTGCAGAGTCTGCCACAGAGCCATGCGGCCACCCATGCGGCCACGTCCACACGCCACACGCCGCCTGCCGGTCCCCGCACACCACCCGCGGAGAGTGGAAGGTCCGCTTCCCCCGCCCCCAGCCGGCTCCGCGCCCTTCTTCCGAGGAACGCAGGCCCAGGCGTGGCAGGGCCCAGGGCCACTCCTCGTCCACGGAGGCCACGTGGCGACCACGGCCGCCGAGGTGGCGGTGGCGACAGACACGCCTGCTCTCCGCTCAGAAGCTTCAGCCCCGGACCGCGCGGCCACCCTCACCGCCATCATCCTACTATTGCTATGATTGGATGTTTGCTTACTTCTTTATTGTTTTCCAGAAAATATCTGTATTTTCAACAGTTGTCACGGAGAGTTGGCACCACAGAGGCTTCCTGGAGGAAAACGACTTTGAAGGCTCATGTCCTCAGGATAAACAGACACACGCGACAAAAAGACGTTGCAGGAGAGAAAGAAAGGAACTTTGAAGGCGAAAATATTGTGATATGATCTGCAAAAGCACTTCTCTCCCTGGCACCCACTTGCATCCTCACCATCTGCCGTCACCTACAAATTATTGGCTTTTGTGACAATGTTATGATGGTACAAGACAGCAAATACAAAGCTCCCACAAATTACCAGCAGAATGAACACAACTGATAAATGACTGAACGGCAGCTTGAAATGAGGGGCGGAAGGCGGCTCGCCAGCTCAGCGGTGCAGGCTGGTGCCCGGCTCCACGGCCATCTCACCACAAAGAGGGTGACTGGACAAACCGCCAAGTCGCTCCGCAAGCCGGTGCAGGCCAGTGTGGAGCAGGAGCGCAGCAGCCTGCATCTCGGCGATACACACACGTGAGCTCTTACACGCCAGCTCTTTCCACTCTAGGGGCCGGAGAGACACACAGAGGTGAGCAGGTAGGCAGACAGGGAGATGACAGATAGACAGACAGAGCGAGAGATGACAGACTGACAGAGATGACAGACTGACAGAGATGACAGACTGACAGACAGACAGAG
>NW_004567104.1:76483169-76491859 GCF_000260355.1 Condylura cristata
CCTGATGGGCACAGGTACAGATAGATGGTAGGTGGACAGGTGAGTAGGTGGGTAGGTAGACAGACAGCTGTAGAGGCGGACGGACGCTCCGCGTGGAGGGAAGCTGCAGGCGCTAAGGAGCGAGTGAGCGGCACAGCACACGCCCAGCGCGGGCCCGGGGACTGGCCACCACCCGGACGCAGCCGCAGGCCCCGCAGTGGCCGCCCTCGTTCGCCCCCGGTGTGACGAGGAGAGCCGGTCCGGAAGACCGAACACGAGACCGGAGCATGTCTCTGTGGGGCGTCGCCCAGCCCCTGGTGCGGTGGGGACCGCTGGCCCCGGCTCTCCTGTCCCGGCCGTCACCCCCTCCGGGCACAGCGCAGCGCGAGGCGGGACTGGACGCCACAGGGGCTCGTGTCCTCCCGCCCTGCCCACCCAGCCCCGGCTGTGCTCACGGGTCGCACAGCCCCTCTCAGACTCTGCCTTCACTTTCCCCCGCTTCTGCTCGTCTGCTAAACGCATCGTGCGCGCTGCGGTCACGTGGCTCACCGTGGCCCGCGGGAGGGCGCGGCCGCCTCTTCCAGCGCAGACACAGCTGTGGCAGCCGCCGCCCCCGGCCCTCCCCACTCGCCTTCCCCCGGCAGCCTCAGCCCTGCGCTCGGCTTCGGGCGCGTGGGTCTGTCCAGCTGCGTCTGCTCTTCCTTTCATTTCTTAGACACACAGCAAGCTGGAGGCCGCGTGGACCGGGCGCCCGTGGCCGCGAGGCTGCCACGCCGTGAGCAGCTCCCTGGCGCTGCGTCTTCCCCAGGGTCTCCTCTAGAAACTCAGAACACGCACCTTTGCTCTCTGCGGTTACCTTCTCTTCATTAAATTGCAAGTTCCCCTTGAAAACCATGATGAGACCCCCGAGGGGGAGAGTATTTAACAGGAAGAAAAACAAGAACAAGCCACCACCTCAGTGCCGGCGAGGGCCAGGGACACGGACCTCAAGGCCTTCGTCACAGGCGTGACGCGACTCTGGAAGACACAGACGCCCACAAAGCAAGGAACAGCCTTTCCCTGCACACTGGGGGGGATTGGGGTGGGGGCGCTGGTTTTGCTGCTGTCTTGCACCCCAGTGTCCAAGCGTCACTCCCCACCCGCCCCACGCCCTGGGCTCACCCTGAGGGACCCCCACACCTGGACGGGGCAGCCGCTCCCTCTGGCTCCTCCTGGCCTCAGAAGCAGCTTGGCCAGCTCCCACCAGCAGGGGGGTTCCGGGGGTGCCCCGCCCCGCCCGCATGTAAGCGCCCAGAGCTGCTGCAGCAAATGACCGCAAACACAGGGGCTTAAGACCGCTCTGAAAAGGTGGCGTCTCGCCGCTCCGGAGGCCGCAGGTCTGACCCGGCAGCCCTGGGCGAGCATGGAGGACCTCGAAGGTGGGGGGCCGGTCTGCCCCTCCCTCCTCACCCCCCCCGCCCCGGCAGCTGCCCGCGTGGGGGCCTGTGAGGGCCGGCGGGGAGGCGTGTGGGCGCAGGTGTATCGGCGGCACGTGGTTCTGCCCAGGCAGCGCTGCAGCGAGGCCTGTGGTTTCTGGCGGCCTGAGACTGCCCCTCAGCGCCGTCTGTTATGTAAACACCCACAAGGGCTCCATCTGCGCCTCCTGGGCAGTGTTTGGGGCCTGTTGCTAAATGCCACAGGTGGGGTGCTGCGGGGTGCGGGGTGCAGGCCCAGTCGGGAGCAGCAGGCAGAGAGCTGGCCGCGGCCAGGAGCGGGCAGCTGGCCAGAAGGGCAGAGTCTAGGCCCCTTAATTCTCTGCCTCAAAACCTGTAAATGGGCGTTTTCAGTTTGTCCTACGGAGCCTGGCAAACACCTGCACGCACAGGACGGTACTTCTAAAGGCCTCCTCGCCGAGTCCCAGAGAACCCCAAGGAGACGCGGAGGAGACGGGGTTACCACCCTCTGGCTCAACTGATTCTTCTCCCTGGGAGGGTCTGGCTCACAGTAGGGGGGACCCGCTGACAGCACCCCGTGTCCACAGCACCTCGCTGTCCGGGTACACACAGGGCCGGCGCCACCCCCACCCCACCCCCCCACCCCCCGCTCTCGTGGGGGTCGAGGGCGATTCCGGCGGCGGGGACCCGGACAGGGGGACACATACCCTCCCTGCCCTGACCCTCACGCTCCCTGGCCTGTCCTCCGCGTCCTCTGGTCAGGTGGAGAGGCCCAGAGGGCCCCAGAACCGTGCCGCAGCCTTCTCCCGCCCAGTCCCCACCACCGGGGCCAAGACCAGACAGGAGCGACGGGCCCGGGGCTGACGCAGAGCTGTGTGGCCAGACACTCCGGGGCACGGCCACCGCCCACGATCGCATGACTGCCCCCCGAGTCTTGCCGGCTCCCCGACTACAGAAAGACGTCCCAGAGGTACGTAGTATAACTGCTGCTATTTTTAGCAAGTTATGTAAGTTGTGATGTTATGTAAACCATACGTGACCACTCCTGCTGTGGAAAAATACCATCGAGGGCTCTTGACTCAGAAGAGACTCAGATCATCCACAGAGACGCATCACGGCTAACTCACCTTCCTCACTGTCCCTCGGCGGGCAGCAGCAGGCAGCTGCCGAAGGGCCTCTTGGTCACAGTCCTCTGCACCAAGACCCTCTCGGAGTGGAAGGAGACCGTCTGTCTGCTCCTTTCGGGCCCGTCGCTACGCAGGAAGCATTTCTAGCGCGAGCGCAGAGACGAGATGGTACCCGCAGGAAAAGGCGCCCGGAGCCACCAGGCAGAAGGGGCCGCCTGGCCCAGCCTCCTGCCGCAGGGGGACCGCACCCCGCAGCTCAGGCCCCCCACTGTGGCCCCTCCGGCGCCTTCAGGGGGCAAGGGGCGCTGCTGACTGTGCAGCGAGGAGCTGAGGCCGGGGAAGCCCAGAGCTGCGCCTGGGCCGCACTGTCGCTCAGGGGTGGGGCCAGCCCTGTAGCAGCCTCCTGTCCCCCCACGGCACCCCGTCACCACACAAATAGGGAAAACCAATCCAATGAATGCGCTTTACTTCCAGTCGATGACAGGAAATGCCCACGTTTGAGAACCTAACAAATAAAAGCAACAAAATCCAGCCTAGAGCTAAGCAACCATCGGGTGTTTCATAAACAGGCGTGAGCCACCTCCCCTCCCCTCCCCTTGAATTTTCTAGAAATCTCCCTTTTGGGTAGCTCAGGGCTGCAGCCTCCCCTGACGGGGAACCACGGGGCTGAGTCACTGGGGGGCCTGTCTGCTGGGCAGAGGTGGCCTGAGGCCGGCCTGTGCCGAGCTGCTTGCTGGCGTGCGCCCAGCTGGGTCATGCCGTCATGCCCGTTCTGGCCCGCAGGCTCCAGGGAGGCACGGAGGGCATGTCTGGGCCAGGCACTTTGCTCCACGGCACCCGGCTGCTCGCTGTCCCCACCTTCCAGCTCCTGCAGAGCAGAGCGGACCAGAGCCTGCCAGCCCACCTGACGGCTGTCCCCGAGGTGCCAAGACACAGGGCAGGGCCAAGGAGTCCTCCTCCGATGGCCGCAGGGCGCTGGCAAGCTCAGGGCGCACCCCAGCACCCCCCAGCAGAGCCTTGGCCCTCTGGGCTGACTCCACGCCCCAGCTCGCACAGTCTTGGCATCCTCCCTGGGCCGTGTCTGAAAACATGTCCACAAGCTGAACTGACAGGCATCTGCCTCCGACGTGACTGAAGTCAAGGCTGGCAGAGCGCCCAGGCTGGAGGGAGACCCCGAGTCACAGCTGTAGCCTCCAGGCCACCTAGGGCCCGGCATGCAGGGTGTAAGGTGCCCCACAGAGGCTACAGGCTCCCTCATCTGTGAGCTGGCAGGGAGCCAAGGAACTGGACAAGGCAGCAGGCCACCAGCGTGGCCACAGCATCACCTTGGTGATGGCCGGGGACAGGGAGGAACCTGGGCAGTGCAGTGGGGTGGGGTGGGGTGGGGGTGTGGTTAGAGTCCGTCTCCCAGCCAAGCCCTGCAACTGCAGATCCAGAACACTCATGACGTGTTTTACCTTTCAGGAGCTACACAGGGGCCCTCAAAAAGGCCTAGAAAATAACAACCAAGCCAGGAGCACTGAGCATCCCGGGCATGAGACTGTGGTCTCTCAGCACCTTTCCTCCTACAAGAGAACCAGGGTTGCTTGACGAGATCACTGATCCCAGACTTGAGAAGGAATTAGATAAGGTCAATCTAAAGTAGTGTCATCCAGAAAATAAGGAAGCTACCAAAAATTATGAGGGACACATCAACAAAAAGCAGGAGTCATTGTGAACAGGCTCTTCCTCGGCAAAAATGGTGCGACTTGAGCGTCAACAGGAGTAACTGCAACTGATCAAATCCACGTGTTGGTAATGGTATGACAGCCCTTAGGTCACAACTGAACACGTCACTGCCTTGAGAGTGGCGGCGTGCAGAGGATGCCGTGATACGCAGCTGACCCACTGAAAGTCATAATGCGATGCCATTTCGATAAAAAAATGATAATAGTAAGATTTAAGAATCCACTCTGGGAGACATTTTGTGGGGGTGGAGTGGGGAATGGGATCAAAAACGGGAGGGAGGGAAGTGCACAGGACTATGGTGATGGCACACGGGTGACGTGGTGATGGGAAACCCACCGGGATTACAATTGAAATGAAAATATATATATACAAAAAGATGCAAAAATAAACTGTTACATTATTAAAAAAAAAAAAAAGAATCCTCTGGGTTGCAAGGGGTTAAGCAGTTAAGCACAGCTCTGTGAAGCTGCGGCAGCCCCTGCAGCATGCAAGAGTTCAACCCCCAGCCAGGGAGGGACCCCCAGGCCCCGCAGGCCCCTCTGTCTCCCCGCTGCTCCCCTCAGCAGTGTGTCTCCGTCTCGGTAGATCCGCCTGTTCTGCTCCCCGCTGTCTCTGGTGAGTCCTCTCACCTCCTGCTCCTCTGGCCTGCACCCCAGTTCTTGTATGCATAAATAAATCTTTTTTAAAAAGGAAATGATAATCACCAGAAAAGAGAGAACCTATCTACTCAGCGAGTGACACAGAGAGTACAGTGATGAACAGTTATATAATGAGTGGTTTAAATTATGTATACTGAATTACATTAATGAACTATTATGCTCTTTATTATTTAAAAACAAACAAACAAACAAGAAAGAGCAAGAATCTGCCACTAAGTCCTTCTTGGTGCAAGTTCTGATGAAGTACTTGACATTCTCATCACACTCCCAGAACTGCACTTAATCTGACAGTAGCTCCCTGATAGTAAGGGAGAGGAAGGGGGGCAGACCGTGTCACACAGACGGCACGGGATGGACGGCCACATCAGACTCCCAGAAATCACAGAGCAAACGTGCCGTTTCCTGGAACTGTCAAGTAACTGTGACAGAGACACGTGGCCCTGCCTAACCGAACTGAACTTCTTCGGATGCCAACTCAAACAAACTCTCAAAAGTTAAAATAAAATGCACCAGACAGCCAGGGAAATGTAAACTCTGCGTATTTAGTGATGTTTAAAAAAATTGTCATTGTTTTTCGATGCGCAAAAGCTATTGTGGTTTTTATGGGGGTTATTTTTCATGTCCTCTGCCTTCCAGAAATCTTTCAGACACAAGCTGAGCTGCTTAGAGATAAAGTTAGACGGCTCCTAGGAAATGCTTCAAAATAACCGGGCGCAGGCGAGGAGCACGCGCTGTTCAGCGCCAGGCTCCCGCCCACGGCCCACCGCCCGGACTCGCCGCGTGTCTCTCGGGGCTCCTTACAGAGCGCCTCTTCCTTTGGCTCTTGGCTTTAACACGTAACGGCGGGATCGCTGGCTTGCAAGACTGGACGTGATTTAGGGGGCAGTTCCCTCCTCGGATGTCCACCACCCCTCCACGGAAAGTGTCTGAATCATGCCTACAAATAACTTGTAGTGACACAGAAAGATGCTTGTGGCACAATATTTAGTAGAAAAGGGAAGAGAAGAAAGTCAACCCAGTCAGGGCAAGCCACGCAAGTCAGTGTTTGGCCACTCACGACCACGATGACCTTGACGGGAGTTGCTGCACCCCATTCGCCAGCTTGCTGTAACGGGCAAGTATGCGTTGGGTAATTAAGAAAAGCCAGTATTTACTTTAATTTGTAACAGTGGATAAACTATGAGCCACTTGAAGCAACACTCTGGAGTCTGCAGTGACGCGCTGGGGTAATCTTTTCTCAGAAAGGGCTGGTGCCGTCCTGTGCTGCACCTCAGCACTGATGACTCACATCGGCGGTGAGCTGGCGGACGATGCTTGGTTTTCAGCATGAGGTGCCAATCATGGGGTGAGCGGTTTGCTCGTGCGTCCAGAACTCCGCCCAGTATTCCCACAGGAGCGAGAAATGCAGTCGTTTCTCGTGTTTGACTGTGGACGTCCCCAAAGAAACAGGACCTGGTAGATATGCCACTATGTAATTATGGTTCCAGAAGCTTCTCTGAAGGGACAGTGCCTCGCTAACATTACTATAATTCTAGAAACATGTAGAGCATGGATGATGTGGGCATTTTTCCTCGGTGTTTGGGTGAGCACTGAGCCGGGATTCCACCTGCCTCCCATCCCAGTCCCGCGCTGGCGGAATGTTCTGGCAGCTCTGCCCGCAGAGACCGCACCGCCGGCCGCCCGCGGGAGTCTGAGCCCCAGGGGGCTGCGTGCCCAGCGCCCCGTGAAAGCCGTGCTGACAGAGACCGGAGGGAAGTTATGTTACCCGCGAGCCCAGACAGTTCCAGAAGGTTCCAGAAGGGTCTGAAAGGTTGATACAGCGATCGCTTGCCCTCTCCACGCCCAGACGGCATTTACACCCCGGGAGGGGCTGGCTGGATGTTTTCCTCCATAAGCTCTTGGGTTCCGTCATGGTTTGGTTTTACTTTGCTTTTCCTCTGTGTTGTCTGAGGACAGTTTGGCATTTCCGGTAAAAACTTGGGAACTTCTTGGATTCCTGCGTGGAGATTATCACGCCGGCATCTCCCGACACCTCCCGGCAGCTCCGGTTCCCATCGCATGAGTGCTGATGTCCCCCCGACTGGCTCCACCCTGCTCTCCCGGCTGTGGCCGCCCCTGTGGGGCGGGGACTCCATTTGGCCCCGGGAGCGGGGGGGCTAGGAGCACCCCACAGGCCTCGCCTGCCTCTCCCGGGGCCCGGAGCGCCCCACACCTGCACGCGGGGCTCTCCCCCGGGTGGGCTGACATGCAGTCCGCGCTCAATGCCCTGGACAGGCCGGGGCGTCTCTGGCTCCCGTCCCGCCTCAAGGTCCCCCAGCAAGGGCAAAGGCACCCGGAGAGGCGCCTGGAACCCCTCAGGAGGTGGGACCACCAGGTAAGCGCTCACAGAGGGGAGACAGCCAGGTGCGGGCAGAGCGGCGCCCGCACCCCCCTGTCCAGCAGACAGTGCAGCCTCCGGCTCGGCAGCCAGGGTCAGTCTCCCATTCTGAAGGCGCCGCCAGACCCGCCGTGGGGAGCCGGTGTGGGGGGCAGGGAGCGCACGCTTCTCTCCCTGCTGTCCCCCAGCCACCGGCTTTGGGAACTGACGGGCACTTCGGTTCTCGCCCTCAGAGACGGCGACGGGCAGCTGGGTCTGCGGCTCCGGAGCCCGAGGGAGAAGCCTGGCCAGCAGAGTCGGCGGGCGGCCAGCAGGGCCTTCTCAGTGCACAGAAGCACCCTGGGGCGCCTGTCTACAGCCCCATACCCGGCCCTCAGGCCACGCTGACTCCTGGCCCAGGCGGCGGCAGACCCGTCCGGGGCACCACACTTGAGTGGCGAGGCGAGCGGGTCTGCCGGGGCTGAGCCCAGGCCTCGGCTTCCTGAGAAGGTGGCACGGCCGGCTGCAATGTGGACCCGCGTGTGGTCACGTCCCCGACGCCCGGACGCGGGTTTCCAGTGAAATACAGAATCTGCAAAGCCCACGAGCCTTACGCTGGGTATCGGAGGCGATGCCACTCTGGACAGGCTGGGTGAAACAAGCTCTCTCACCTCCTGGGGTGCGGGAGGCCCAGGGCCACAGGCCGACACCCCTCAGCACGGCACAGCTCAGGCCCCGACGGCCGCTTCCCTCTCGGAAACATTCTCTGATTTTCATCCCTGGACACAGTCTCAGAGGCCACGGGCCGTCGGCCTTCACTTCCTTGAAAGCCACGCAACCCCAGAGCTCGGCGGCCCGAAGTAAGAGTCTGCCGCGTAGCTAGGTCTCCGTGGGACCCCCAAGCTGCATTCATTTATGGCCGATTGATTCTGCAGCCACCTGGGCGGCCACCAGGCGCAGCGCCCAGGAGGGGACGTGAAAACCGCCCTGTGGCTGGCAGACCTGCGGACTGCACACCGAACAGGGGCCGGGACAAAGCCGAGCCCGCCAGGCGGCCACAGGCCTGAGCCCCCAGCAGGCGTGGAGTCCAGGCAGAGAGGACACCAGGGACGGTGGTGATGGTCACGCGGGCTCCGGGGGGGGGGCCGGGGGCCAGCCGAGGCCGGGCATCACATACTGTCCAAAGTCAACAGCGAGGTAAGGAAAATGCACTTCACCCGAGAGTAAGTGAAAACACACGATTTATCGGCCTGCGGGGGTCCCTCGGCCTTCTTCTCACAGGGAGGCGGAGAATGGACTGCGGAGCCCGGCGGCCTCAGCCACTCGCTGCCCCCCGCCCCGCCAGGCCCTCTGCGCTCGTCGCGGTAGCGGGAGACGCCAAGGCCCCTGCTGCCCGCTGGCTGTGGAG
>NW_004567104.1:76493966-76497467 GCF_000260355.1 Condylura cristata
GCCTTGGCCCCGGCCGCCCCGTGGAAGCTGGTCTGGCTCGGGCTCCGCGGCCTTCCCCGGCCGGCTGCTCGCAGCCTGTGCGCCCGCTGATGTCTGGCTGCAGGTCCCTACAGCCCTGAGCCGGCAGGCTGGGCTCTCTGACCTGCCTCCCTGACCGTGTCCACCCGCGCCCTGCCTGCCCCATCACTGACCGCCCCCGACGCCACCAGCCCGCGTGTCTCCAGGGGCGCCCAGCGCTGGCCGAGCAGGGGCGAGCATCGGTCTGACAGCTTCGAGCGGGAACCCCCACCGGGGAGCCGGGCAGAGGCCCAGGGCACAGGAGGGGGTGGGAAGGGCAGTGCCAAGCTGGGTGTGTGGACCCGGCCACGACGGGCAGATGGGCACGGTCGCCGTCGCAGGCTCCCTCACACCCACAGAACACGGCAGAGAGCGACACTCGGGCCCAGACCGGCCCTGAGAGACCCACCGCAGCGGGCTCGGACCGGCCCGGTCGGGCACCGCCAGTGACCCGGCCTCCCTGGGGGCCGCGCGGGAGGACGCTAAGGCCCTTGGCCCGAGCAGAGCCCTCTGACCCGCCCGCTGCCCCCCAGCGGTGGGCTTCAGTCAGTCGGCCCGTTCTGCCCCCCGCTCTGTCTCTGGGGCATCTCTCACCCCCACACCTCTGGCCTGCACCCCAGTTCTGTCTGCAGAAATAAATAAAGCTTCACAAAAATTAAAAAGGCAGTCACCAGGCCGTCGCTGACCCAACAGGACCGCTTCCTAGCGAGGGGTGGACGCAGACTGCAGAGGGGTGAAGGGCAGAAGAGGACATCCCCAGGAGGGAGGACAGACGCCCCGCGCCCCGCAGGGGCACCCCGACCTTCCAACAGCAGCCGCAGACACGCCGGCAGGTGCGGCAGGTGCCGGAGGGGCCCATCACTTCCTCATCGGGCTCCTTCTTCAATGAGGACACCCCTAAAATTGGCGCTAATTATTTACTTTTTAATTGTGCCCATGAAGTAATGTTTTATCGATATGTTTTTGCATTATTGCACCTAAAATTAATGTTAGTTTTTTTTTTACACTGTGCACACTGGGTCCGTTTTTATGATTACTGCACCTAAAATCGCCGTTACTTACTATGCATTGTGCTCATTCGCTATTGTTTTTCAATGGCTGTTATCAGACTCCTGGAGCCCCAGACCCAGGGACGAAGGTGCTCCCCACAGCCCTGTGGGTAGTCGCCCGGGCCGGGCGAGGCCAGAGGCTCCGGCCAGGACCTCCGAGCCAGAACGGCCCCCGCCCACCGCCCCGGTCCAGCCCTGCCCCCCTGTGCCCTCGGCCTTTTCCTGGGCCTGCTGCAGAGGGCCGGGCCTGAAGGCAGGGGACGGGCCTTCCCGCAGGGTCCGCGGGCCTCGGCTCTTGGACTTTGCTTTGTCCTTGTCAAGAAGGGCCAGGTTGGGCCAGGTTGGGGCAGGGTGGGGCACATCCGGCATCTCAGTCATCAGCACTCTCCGACCTGTCCTGTCCAGGGCAGAAGTCCCTCCCCGAACACCAGCTGCCCAGTACACACTCGGAAACACCCGTGTCCACAGGGCTGTGTGAGAACCTTACGTGTTGTGACAGCGTTAGCAAGAATTTGGCTTCTGACGACTAAATACAGAGAAGCCAACAAAGCTAACCCAGAATAGAGCCCAACATACACCCCGAACTTAGCATGGGAAATTTTCACAGCACGCTGGAATCTAAAAGAAGCGAGTGCTGCACAGCGGCAACACCTCATCGAAGCAAGACTTACGAGAAGATGTGGCGAACCGATGGTCAGCCAAGGCCGCCAGGTCCTGGGCCCGGCCATGCGCTAAGCCACCTCCAGGACCCTCCCACACAGGCCACGAGGTCGCGTGAGTGACCGATGAGCACAACTGACAGTAAGCGCGGCCCGCCCCGCCCTGGTGGCGCAGGGGTCACAGCCGGGGAGGGACCCCAGGGCGCGGCAGGCCCCTCCCAACTGCCCCCCTCAGCAGTGGGTTTCAGCCCATCGGCCTGTTCTGCTCCCCGCTCTGTCTCTGGGGAGGCCTCTCACTGCCGCACCTCCGGCCGTACCCAAGCTCTGTGCGCGTGAATAAATACATCTTCTTTAAAAAAGAAAACGGCAGAGGGCACAGGGCCGGGAGCTGTCGGCAAGCCGCCCCGTGCCAGCCGTCCTCACGCTAACCGCCCGCCGGGCACGAGCTCCGTCCCCGCCCCTCCCGTGCAGGGCCGTCACCTCCTGCCCTCTGCGAACCCCGCGACAGACCTCTGGTTAGTGTGTCCCCACCCCACACTCGCCGGCCGCCCGCCGCCCCTCGGAATAGTGGCCATGTCCCAGCGCAGACACAGCATGGACACAGCCCTCCGCCCGAGCAGCTCCTGTTCGAGCAGGGCTCTCCGGGCAGTGGAGGGGGCCTCGGGCTGCGGAAATCCCGCAGGACAACGGGATCCCACCCGGCTGCTCAGCAGAAGCAGCGGCCATAGCGGGTGCTGAGGAACGCAGGACGCCGTGACCCGGGAGCGTGACACCCGGCCGCGTGGAGGGCTCTGGAGCTGCAGGCTGCCCTCTGGGGAGCGGGGAGCCGTTTGGCAGCCCCGTCACCCTCTCAAGTTGAGGTGAACCTCACCTCGGGTGCGATGAGCCATTTGAAGCGCACTCACCTGTGGGGTGGTGTCACCACCAAGACGTGCTCATCACCCCAAAATCAGATCCAGGACCCCTGTAGTGGTCTCCCACCCGCTGCCCCCAGCTCCTGTCTCTAGATTCGCCTCTTCCAGACTTCTCCATAAGAGTGGCACAATCAGTGGCCTGGGTACTGCACTTCCTGCACCTGGCTTCGTGCTTCGAGGCTCACCCATGCCGCGAACCTCAAACGGGAGTTTACAGTAGCTCGTTCTTTTTTACGGCTGTGTAATACTCTATTTACGGACCAACGACACTGTGTTTATCCCGCCGCGTTGACGGGGATTTGGGCTGTTCCACCGTCAGACTATGGGTGGTGGTTATGAATAACGCGGCTCTGGGCACTCCTGAACGTGCATTCAGCTCTTTGGGGTGCACACCTCAGCGTGGGACCTACCGACATCACTGTGCAGCCCGGGGTGTTCTCGGTCTTCGCTGCTCCTGTTTGCATTTCCTGAATCTTTTGACTGCACAGGCCAAGGTCCAACAAACCTCCCGTCAAGGGCCAGGTGAGTAGATATTTCAGTTTTTGCGGGTCCTGTGGTCTCTGCTGCCAACACCCAGCTCTGCCTTTTAGCATGAAACAACCCTCGACAACGTGTTCGAGTTTACAGTGCTCCAATAAAACTTCAAAAAAAGGGCCCTCCCTGGGGCGCAGCGGGTCGGGACGCAGCACTGCCAGCTGGCCGCAGCCTCTTCAGTGTGAGTTCGATCCCCGCCCAGAGGTGACCCCCAGGGCGCGGCAGCCCTCTCCTGGCCGCCCGCTGCTCCCTCAGCAGTGACTTCGTGAGTTGGCCTGTTCTGCTCCC
>NW_004567104.1:76498336-76498994 GCF_000260355.1 Condylura cristata
CAGGGGAGCCCACCCGCGGCCAGGGGAGCCCACCCGCGGCCAGGGGAGCCCACCCGCGGCCGCAGCGCTCACCAGCAAGACCAGACGCCCCCGGGGGCTCTCAGAGGCGCCTGAGCACACAGAGGCATCAGGAGCTGTCCAGGAAGGGCGGGCCGGCAGGCAAGGGCAGGAGCTGTGTGCAGAAACGCCAGGAGGCTGGCCGCGTCGGCCCCTGGCTCAGGCGAGGCTGACAGCTGCCTCTGCCCTGCCTGCTGGGGGAGGCGGCTCCGCACCTGTCTAGCCAGGTACACGGGCCCAGGGACACCAGCGCAGCGCCGCAGGCAGGCCACCAGCAAGCCAAGGGGCCCGCCCCTGCTGGGATGGGGGCCCGGGCCGGCCGCAGAGGCCCCGGCTCACGCCTGGCGGCAGAGTGTGGTGACGCAGGAAAATCAGAGGCCCGCGGGCCCGGAGAGGGGCCCCGCCATGAGCCCCGTGACGGGAGGCATTCGCAGGCGCCCGAGTTGCCACTTCAATAAAAACTTCTGTGGGCCCTCCCTGGGGCGCAGCGGGTCAAAGCACAGCACTAAAAAACTAAAAAGCCACTTCCGCATGAGTTCGATCCCGCCTGCCCCGGAGGTGACCCCAGGGAGCGGCAGACCTCTCCTGGCCCGCCCGCTGC
>NW_004567104.1:76501514-76502454 GCF_000260355.1 Condylura cristata
GGGCAGCACTGGCCTGAGCCCGGCTGCAGTCACCCTCACTGCCCGCCCCCACCCCCAGCAGCTCCTGCAGCCCAGGCCGGGGCTCTGTGCTCTGCAAGGCTTCCGCAGCCCCTCTACCTTCCGCGCCGGCGGGGCCTGCTTCTAAGAGTGTCCAGTCCAAGGAGCGAGGCCAGCGAGCAGGCCAGAGCAAGCCCAGGCGGGGCAGGAGGGCAGCCAGAAAGCAGCCCCCACGCCCGCGGGCCTCGGCCCTCCTAGCTGCCTTTCGGGGACCCCCACCCCCCAGTCTGACGCCTCACCTGCTCCTCTCCATGCCCAGCCCAGCCCAGGGCCTCTCGGCCCACAGCTGGGAGCCGCATGGGCCCCTCCCTGCGGCTGCCTGCCCGGTGGGGGAGGGGAGCGGCCGCTGCCCCCCTCACTGCTGCGTCACCACAGCTGCACCCCTGAGGGCCGCCGTTCGGGTGGGCAGCGAGATGCCACAGGCAGCACTGCAGGACTGAGCACCAGAGCCTGAGGTGGGGTGCGCCCGCCCGAGCAGTACCAGCCGCCCAGCTCCCGGCCAGGGGAGCTCCAGAGGAGCCCAGGGGTCGCCCAAATGCAGCAGAAGTCCGGGGTTCTCAGGGGAAGAGCAAAGATGCCTCAAGGGCCCGGCGTGGAGAGCCCCTTTGAGCAGCTTCCCCCCTTTCTGGGAACACACTGAGAACAAGCATCCCCCGCCAGGTGGACGCCGGAACAGGTCCATGTTGTCCACCCGGACGCCCAGGCCACGCCGGGCCTACAGCCCACTGCACACACGCTCACGCCCCAGGACGTCCCTTCCCGCCTTGCAGGAGCCCCCGGGGTCAGAACCTTACACAGGACTGGACCCACGCCCAGCTGGAGGATGCATCCAGCCCCTGCAGACGTGTGCACTGAGGGCTGCTGCCCCTGGGTCACTGACCTG
>NW_004567104.1:76502944-76504234 GCF_000260355.1 Condylura cristata
GCTAGAAGACAGTCCTGGAAAAAAGCTCTCATTTGCGGGGTCTCGGTCACGGTTCTGTCATAAGACCCCAAGTGTCCATGGCTAGAATTCAGGGTGTCCGTGAACTGTGTAGGAAAATAATGACGCTTTTCTTTCCCCCGATCTCTACCTGAAAAGTAACATCCCTTCCACCACGAGTGGACGCACACAGCGGAGAAGCCCCGGCCTGGCCAGGAATGACGCATCGCCCGACGCCGGGAGCCGGCGCCCTCCCTCTGCTGACCGCTGCAGGCAAGGGCCGCGGCTGACCGGCTGGGGGCTTGGGCACCAGGGATCCCTCTGCCTTCGAGGTTAATTTCCGTATGTCAAAGCACACCCCAGCCGGTCCCAAAGTGACACCAGAGGAGGTCACGGCTTGGAGAGGACAGAAGCCCTCTGCGACCGGACCCCAGCGCACCCGCGCGGGGCCCACGGCTGCCCACGCTCGGCTGAGCAGACTGCGGAGGCCGCGGAGACGCAGCCGTCTGGGTCCCAGCACCGCCGCGGCCCTGGGCTGCGGGACCCGGACAGCGCACGGCCTGCCCAGCACTTGCGGCCGCGGGTCTGCTCCGCGTTAGACCAAGACGCTGACGCACAGGCCCCCGGGGCACAGCGCGTCCGCACAGCACCGTGAAGCTGCCGCAGCCGCTGCGGACGGGTTCGACCCCCCCCAGGGTGACCCCCAGGACGCAGCAGACCCCTCCTGTGTCCCCGCGGCTCCCTCAGCAGTGCGCTGGGTCCATCTGCCTGCCCTGCTCCCGCTCTGTCTCTGGGGCGTCCTCTCCCCGCACCTCTGGCCTGACCCCAGCTCTATGTGCATGAAGAAACCTTCAAAAAAGGAAAGTGCCCAGTGGGACTCGACTCGGCCAGCGCCGCCGAGCATTGGACCACTGCCCAGGGTCAGGGTGCCGGGCACTGACCGCGGAGACTCCGGGCGTCCGGAGCGTGTGCTGCAGATTGACCGGCAGCGGGGAGGAGGCCAGCGTAGGCCAGCCCCCCGGTAAAAGGGCGAGGTCAGTGGGACTTGCGGGCCCAGGGAGAAGAGCGAGGGGACTGACGTGGGGACCGAGAACTGCAGACCCGGCGGAACTTTCTGGCTAGGGACGGGGCACTCGTGCGCAGAGAAGCGGGGCTCGCGTTCGGAAACCGGAGTCGTGGAGTTCGGGCCGGGCCCTCCCTCGGGGTTCCCGTCCTGGCTCGGCTGGCCTGGGCTCAGCTCACGGCGAGCTGCTTCTGCCACAGCCCAGGCTGCATTTTTTGTGGGTACAGTCC
>NW_004567104.1:76504768-76506292 GCF_000260355.1 Condylura cristata
GTCCGCCAGCCTCGCCGCCCCGCGTCCCACGCACCAGCGGGGGGTTCTCGCCGCACGACCGCCCAGCAGCCCAGCACCCCTGCTCCCCACTTTCGGTGCCGTGGTCCGTGGGCGCCGGGACAAAGGACACCAGGACCAGACGTCCGTCCCGAGCCCCCGCGGACACGCTCTCCGGCGACGAAGCCAGCCCGTCTCTCCCTTTCCATTTACTCATCCCCGCAGTGACGCACTCCAGTACCAGGAAAAGGGGAACCCGCGTCCCCCTGCCTCCCGGAGGGGAAGCGAGACAAAGAGGAAATACCCCCAGAGAGGACCGCAAGGCAGATGCAGGGCGCTGCTGGGGAGGCCGACGGCCGGCAGGAGCGGGGCTTGGTAGCAGCAGAATGAGGAAGCCAGGCGCCCGCCCAGCCGCCGGGCTTGGGCGCGGTCACCCCGTGCCTGAAGGTGACGCCCCGCTTCGCGGGGGCGGCGGCCGGGCTGGGAAGTGGCCGCGGGCTGGGGCTGCCGCTGTCCGGTGCTGCCTGCGTGGAGGCCCGGCCCCCCACTCCCCAGAGGGGCCCTAAGTGTGTGTTGGCCAATGCGGGGTTGAAGCCATCCCGGAGAGGCACATCCGGGGCGCCTCCTCTTCCGAGCCCCCCAGGAGCTGCGTGGGGAGAAGCCAGCGCCTGTGCCTCCCGGCAGCCCCTCCCGGGCCCGAGACTGGTGCCCGTGGTGATGGGGGTACAGCTGGCGCACCACCGGGCCCCCTGCTGCCCACTGGGGGTTGTCTCGCAGGAGCCGCACCGAGGCAGCAGGCCGCGAGGGGCCCGCAGGGGCCCAGACAGCAAACCCCCAGGTTCAGCGCGGCTGCAACCGAGAGAAGGCATCTGGGAGACGACGCGGAATAACGTGTCCAACGCGGGCGCACATCGCTGTGCGTGCGTGTGGCGCGTGTGCACGGCGTGTGGGCGCCGGGTGTGTGCAGGTGTGTGTCTCGTGTTTGTGTGGCCGCGAGTGTTGTGTGTTGTCCGTGTGGGTGTCGCATCGGTGTGCAGGCGCCCTGTCTGTTACGTGCTGTGCGTAGCGCGTGTGGGTGCCGTGCGTGTGGCGTGTGGGTGCCGTGCGCGTGGCGCGTGTGGGTGCCGTGCGCGTGCCGCGTGTGGGTGCTGTGCGTGTGGCGTGTGGGTGCCGTGCGTGTGGCGTGTGGGTGCCGTGCGTGTGGCGTGTGTGGGTGCTGTGCGCATGGCGCGTGTGGGTGCCGTGCGTGTGGCCTATGGGTGCCGTGCGTGTGGCCTGTGGGTGCCGTGCGTGTGGCGTGTGGGTGCCGTGCGCGTGCCGCGTGTGGGTGCCGTGCGTGTGGCCTGTGGGTGCCGTGCGTGTGGCCTGTGGGTGCCGTGCGTGTGGCGTGTGGGTGCCGTGCGTGTGGCGTGTGGGTGCCGTGCGTGTGGCCTGTGGGTGCCGTGCGTGTGGCCTGTGGGTGCCGTGCGTGTGGCGTGTGGGTGCCGTGCGTGTGGCCTGTGGGTGCCGTGCGTGTGGCGTGTGGGT
>NW_004567104.1:76507371-76509362 GCF_000260355.1 Condylura cristata
GTGCCGCGTGTGGGTGCCGTGCGTGTGGCCTGTGGGTGCCGTGCGTGTGGCCTGTGGGTGCTGTGCGTGTGGCCTGTGGGTGCTGTGCGTGCCGCGTGTGGGTGCCGTGCGTGTGGCCATGTTGCATGTGTGTGTTTGTGTGCGGCGTTTGTACACGGCCGTGTCGCGCGTACATGTGTGTGGCCATGCGTGCACTCTGTGTGCAGGGGCACGTGTGGTGTGTGTGCGTGTGGCGTGTGTTGGGTGCACGCATGCGTGTCTGCACATGTGCTGGCCTGCACCTGGTGCATGTTCTCTGCCAGGAACGATGCCCCTGGGCCGTGAGCTGACCTTTGCCCTGAGCCCGCGAGTGCGGACAGGCCGCCAGAAGGGTCAGGAGGTGGCGGCGAGACAGGACGCCCCGGGCCTCGTCCCGGGGTCAGGAACCGCAGGGGAGCCGGGGCGGAGGGGCGGACGGGGCGGCGAGGACCGTCCTTGCCAGCGGGGCGGCGCCCGCAGGTTAAGGGTCCCCTGAAGGTCCAGTAAAGGCTCGGCCCGGTGACCAATGCCCAGAGAGAAAGGACCCTCGGGCCCGGCCCGGGCTGTCCCTGTGCTGGAGCAGGACGGGAGGACCGAGGCCGTGCTGGTGAGGGCGGCCGGTGGCCCTCAGTCTCTGCCTCGCCCGCCCGCGCGCCCCGGCCTGCCCGCCGTCCTGTGGGCTGTCCTCTGGAGGCCTCAGCCCTCGGCTGGCTCCGGCAGACCCGCCCCACCCAGGCCTGGCGACAGTCTGTTCAGCCCCAGGGACGGGCTGTTCTCCACGGAGGCCAGAAGTGGCCTCTTGGAAAGCAGATTCAAAAGTGACCTTCGGCAACACACAGTGTCCCTTGCCCGGGACCTCAGGGAGGGTGGGGAGGTGACAGAGTGGCCAGGTCACGGTGTGGAGGAAACCGCGGGAACGAGCCAGACTCCGCGGCTCCACTCGAAGCAATACACGGGAACCTGCCCTTCTCCTTTCCTGCAGAAGTGGCCGGGCCGCCCGGAGCTGGTGCCCTGCAGGACACGTGTCCTGATAGCCCCACGGCGCCTGGCCCACAGCCCCTGGGGGTCAGCGCTTGGCCGAAGCGGAGGTGCCCAGTCGCCTCTCGCTCTGCCACGGCCTCCGCCCGTCTGCTGAGAGGCTGCCCGGAGGCCGCCGGCCGCTGCCTCTGCTTCTCGTCGGGAGCGGGCCCAGCCACCTGGTGGTCAGGCCAGCCCTCTGTGGCCACCCGCCTAATTGCCTCGTCCCGGCTAACACTCGGGGATGCCCCCGCATAATGGGGGACCTAATCCAGCCGGGCTGGGCCCCCCAGCCTGAAGTGTTAGTGGCAGGAGGCCAGCAGCTCCCCGCACACCAACCCGCCGGGCGAGAGTGACCCTCGTTGGACAGCTGTCTCCGGGCGGAAGCTGCGAGGACGTGAAGAGGCGTGATCAGCCCGGCCAATGACTCCTGCTGCTGGACAGGGAGCCGGGGCGGGTGGACAGGGGCCAGTCCGGCACCCGCTGGCAGAGAGTTGTAAATCAGTTTGGCTCAGAGTCTAGAACTCTCCACCCTCAGCCACATCACCTGCCTCTGAGGCCCCGGGGGCGGGGACGGACCAGGACACGTGGCCAGGCAGCGCAGTGGGCCTGGGCTCCCGGCAGCAGGCTCCGCTTCGTTATTCCTGCATGGACCTGCCCCGGCAGCCGAGGCGGGCAGGCGGTCAGGCCCCTAGGAGAGGGCAGGCCGGTCACCTGGAGAGGAAACTGGGCCTCAGCCCCTGGGTGCCCCAGCTGTGCCCTCCAGGAAGCACGTCTGGACCTGAGGCGGAAGGGCCGGGGCCTGAGCGCCTGGCCTCAGAGCTCACCTCACGCCTTCTGTGTGTCTCGCTCTGCTCTGTCTACTGCTGGTGGCAGGAATCATGTCGTAGAATGTTCTGATTCTGGCAGAACCTGGCACAGTCGAAGCACAAGTATTTCTTTTTTTTTTTTTTTTT
>NW_004567104.1:76509719-76513155 GCF_000260355.1 Condylura cristata
CCCGGGGGGCCGCCCCACGACGGTGGAATTCCAGGGACCCCAGTACCCGGGGCATGGTCAGAAGAGGGGTTCACGGGCTCGGCCCCCCAAACCCCTGGCCCACTGGGGCTCTTCTTGTCCGGAACCCAGGGCAGGATGGCTTCCAGGACAAAGGGCAGCTTTTTTTGTTTTTTTTGTTGTTGTTGTTGTTGTTGCTGCTGGTGCAGAAACTCCGTGCTGAGTGTCCCCAGCGCCAGGCGCGCCCCATGGCGTCTGCGCCCCCAGGCCCGGCTCCCGGCGCTGCTCATAGACTTCTACACCTGCTGTGCTCCCACAACAGTGGCTGCCCAGAGACGCTGCTGTTTGTGCAGCTGCCAATGGACTCCTCATCGAGAAGGGTCTCTCCTGAGTTCTGCGCGGGGAGAGATGAGACCAGGAGATGTTTCCTGGGTGTGGGGAGGACCCCCCCTTCCCTGGGCGTGCCGGAGCCAAACGAGACGAGCTCAAGGTCCAGAGCGCCAGGAGCCCAGCACTGGCAGGTGACACGGAAAGGAGAGAGCAGGGCACAGGGGTGCCCGCCCGGGGCACCCGCCACAATGGCGGAGATGCAGAGCTGCAGGGCAAGACGGACGCCCTGGACCTCACAACCCAGCACGACCTAGGCACTGAGCCCCGGAGAGCCCCAAGGGACGCTCCAGTCGGCTCTAAAAGCGGAAGGAAGCGGAGGGGCAGTGGAGACCGGAACCTAGGAGCGCCCCAGGCGCGGCCGCGGGCTGTGGACCTGGGTGCGGCGAAGCCAGGACGCAGGTGAGCTGGAACACACCTGGAGAGCAGCGGGGTTTCTGGCGAACTTTTTCTCTTTGTTAAAGAGAGTCCCGTGAGGAGAAATGGCCGGTGTCTGCACAGACTGGGTGTTGTGATGGCTGGCGCAGCAGCAGCCACTCTGACCGTGCGAGGGCAGCTTTCCCCAAGGGGGAGGGATCCCAGTCGTCGCTGACATCCCCGAGCCACTGAAGCCCAAGTGCTGCCTTTGAGCTGTGTGAGGTGGGTACTTTTGGAATCGACATCCTTTTTGCTAGGCTTCTCGATGGCTCGAAGCCCGAAGCCTCCTAATGAAAACGAGCCCTTTTCAGCTCGTCTACGGGACATTTCTGAAAAAGGACTTAACGTTTCCGCTTTTCCTGGAGAAAGAAAACAGATCACCAGCAAGTCCAGCACGTTTTGTGGGAAGAATTGTGTAAGCACAGACAGTTTTGGAGAGAGAGAAGTACGCGAACATGTTTACTCAACAGCTGGCATCCGGTGACCGTTTGAAGGTGGCAGTGGAGATGGGGCTGGGAGAAGGGCGAGGGGAGGAAGGGACCTGGTGGGGGAGTGAATTTGAAACCAGGAAAAAGAGAAAAGGAAGCTGTGGTGTCCATTGCAATACAGTCCATGACCCGAAGCCCTGCTGTGCGAGTGACCAGGAGGCCGTGAGGCGGCGTGAAAACAAGAGTCCAGCCATGGAACAAGCCGGTCGCCAGGCCAGGCTGCCCGGGCAGGTGGGGGCAGGGCAAGGCAGGGTGGGGCCGGGGCTGGCCCTGCAGAAATCTGGAGAGGGCGGGGCAGGTGGGCACAGGACGTGGGCAGCCGTGCCCGGCGCAGGCCATATGTGCGTCTCGTGTGGGCTGAGATCTATTTTCTCTTGGGTCCGTGGATGATTATAGCACCTAAGCTTTTCAAAAAAAAAAGTCAGACGAGTTTACCACAGCAATTAAACTGTCTGCCATCTGCGAGAGAGTTGGCTTACGATTTACTGAAGTTAAATATATTTTGCAGAGAAAAAAACGAAGCTTTGCGAATGGCGCACCCAGCAGGCTAAGCGGCACCAGCCCGGGAGACGCGAGGGGGAGAGGCCCCTCCAGGGATAGGTCCAGTTTGCGCCACGGGCCCCAGAATGCCCTGCAGGCGAGCTATTCCTGCAGAGACGCTGCGCCTCACCTGGGGCGAAAGCGGAAACTTTAATGGGGAACTGGGTAGAGCAGTCACGACTGGCCGGTGAGCGCCGTCCCGAAGGACTCAGGACTAACGAGCACCAGACCTGAGGGTGAGCTAAAGGGACCCGCAGAGACTGTGGCTCAGAATTCTGGGCACCTGCAAAGTCCTGCTCGCCAGGAAGGGTCTCGCCCTCAGCAGCTTTCCTGCCACCGTGTGATTATTTCACTTGCCCCGACGCATTTTTCATTCTCCACTGAGAAATACGTGCATGTATATTCCCGGAAACCAGAAAGCATCTTCTCTCTGACCTGGGGGTTAAAACCAGTGAGTGTCCCCCCGTTTTCTCCAGTAAAGAGATGACAGGCAGCCTCTCTCATCAGGCAAACCAACACCCCGACACGCCTCGGCCCACCCCCGCGCCCGCACAGTGAACGCTTCTCGCACGCCGATGTCCCACAGCGGGCCACGGGCCAGCCCCGGGGGGCCTGCAGGTGGGCACTGAAGGCAGAGACGACGGGGAACATCCGCTATAGCGGGGCTGCTGGGGGCAGGGGGACCTCCAGGTCAGCACCGAGGAAGCCAGGAGCCGCGACAGGCGGCCTGGGAGTGACGGCCACAGAGGGCCAAGCAGCCGGTCACCGCGCCGTGCACCCCGAGCTAGGCGGTAAGGAAGGGGGTGCATCTGGGTGACGACGCGGGCGAGCTGGCAGCCCTGCAGAGAGGCGGGACAGAGCGGTCCGGGCGCAGGAGAGCTGGGCGTGGAGAGAGGAGAGGACAGCCATGGCCAGCGCCCCGGAGCAGGGACGTGGCGTGGGGGGACAGGGAGACGGTGAGAAGCCGCGACCGGACCCTCCCCGAGAGGACGCGCGCAGCAAGTGTGACTCTCCAGGTGGCTGCAAACAGGTGGGAAGGCTGAGTCAGAGCCGCTGAGGACAGGACGCCCGAGGGGTGACGCAGGAGGAGGCCTGGAGGACCGACGGTGGCCCCAAGAGTGGCACCACAGGAGAAGCATTTGTCATTGTGTCTCCAGGCGGTGGCAGAATCCCGTTCAGGGCGCCCCCTCCCCGCCCCCGCGCCCCCACAGCGCAGGTCAGCTCAGCGCCTGCCTGCCGCCTTTACCCGGGAAGCAGGTGGAACGTGACTCCAGAAGAACAAGCGGGTGGGCCCCCCTGCGCCCGCCGGGCCGCGCCCACCTCCGGCGGCCCCAGGACGCAAAGGGGAGGCCGGGACTGCAGAATCGGCTCTAGGGGGACCCAAGCCCAGCTCGGGCTGTGGGAAGGCGCGGGCCAGGGGCCGGCTCCGCCCTCGAGCTCGAGGCTCTGGCCTTAGGGAGAACCAGTCCCTGGAGCCAGCCCAGGCCCTGCACCGCTCCCAGACCAAGCCCAGCCCGGGGGCGGGCTCCGAGCGCAGGGTCACCGCGGGTGCTGCCCTCTGCTGCCGTCAGTTCCTCTCTGGGGAGCCTGTCCCCAGGGCCCCTGTC
>NW_004567104.1:76516745-76522929 GCF_000260355.1 Condylura cristata
CGGCTCTCTGGGAAGGGCCAGCAGCGGGAGGGCTCTCTGGGAAGGGCCAGCAGCGGGACGGCTCTCTGGGAAGGGCCAGCAGCGGGAGGGCTCTCGGCCACAGGCGTGAGCATCCCCGTGGTGTTTATGCGAGGGGCGGGGCATAACCCTGAAAATTCACTGAAAAGCCTAAAATCAGAAAGGGGAGCGCAGGCTGTGGACTCGCCGCTTACACTGACGGGAACAACGCTTAGCCTCCCCCGCGCAGGGCGGCCTGGGCACTGGGGGGCTTGCGCAGCCCTGCACCAGAGTCGGATGGCGGCCAGGGAGGGGCCCCAGGGCGCCGCAGACCGCTCAGGTCTCCCCGCCGCCCCCTCAGCAGTGGGTGTCAGTGATCCGCCTCTTCTGCCCCCCACTCTGTCTCTGGAGGATCCTCTTTCCCCCTACCTCTGACCTGCACCCCCGTTCTTGCACACACAAATAAATAAATGTAAAAGAAAAAAGAACAACACTGCGGGACGCGATGGGGTGAGGCATGACGTCAGGGGTCCCAGCTTCCAGCACCCCTCCTGCCCCCCTGGCCAGCCTGGGCGCCCCCCGTGGCACAGACTCCAGTCGGTCACGCCCACCTGGTTTTCTGCCATCCTCCTGTTGTCCTCTCCCGAGGGGTGGAGCTTCACTCAACCTTCCTTTAGCCAGACTGGACACTGTGAGGGGGTGGGGGTGGTCAGCTCCCCGTGCCACTGGTCCTGAGCTCTCACAGCTGATGGGAGCCGTGGAAGCTGTCCACGCCTGCTGTGGATTCGCCCGGCGCTTACTTCTCTTTGCAGAGTTTACCGGGTGGGGGGGGGGGCGAAGAAAAAGAAATCAGTCTGTATCCACAAGAGGTTTGTGCATTCGTCTTTGGCCAAGAGCTTTCTAGATCATGGCTCTATGTGGAGTCTGAGAAATGCGACTCTTCTCGTCGTTTCATTTACTCATTCAGCTATTCAGATACGACCCAGTGAAATTGCAAAACTGCCCTTGAAGGCCTGAGTGTTCCGCTTTGCAAAAGAGAGTTTACGGCGGAAACAAAGCCCGGCCTTCAGACTCTCAGCAGAGACCGGCCAGGGAGTTGGCACCGCCACGCCCTTGTGCTGGTTGAGCCAGCTTCTTGCCCCCGCCCACCTCCGAAGAAGGTGTCTGGCTTATAGTTGCCTGCTGATTTTGATTTGTACTTTGTTATAATCACCCTCCCATCCCTTCTTTGTTTCTCCTACATTCCTCCTATGAGTGAAACCATCTGGTAGTTTTCTTTTTCTTTCTGGCTAATGTCACTGAGCATGATCCCTTCCAGCGCCATCCAGGTTTCTGTGAGTTTGTCTTTTTGACTGCTGAGTAATATTCCATCCCAGTCACATCTTCTTGATCCAGTCACCTATTTGGGGCAACAGGATTGTTTCCACAGCTGACCTCTTGTGAATAGCACTTTTTTCCTAGTACCCACCGCTGGGTATGAAGCAACATCACGTGGTGCTTTGGGTTTGGCCTTCCGATGCCCAGGCGATGTACCATGCTGAGCCCCTTTATGGCCATCCATAGGTCTTCTGTTCGTGTTCTCTGAGTTAGAACTCAGTTCACATCAGCACCCACGTGCACGGCAGCCCGGAGGATGTGGCGTGGCAGGACGAGAAAGCCTTTTACTTCCCCTCACCTAGCAGCCCAGGCGTAGGGCTGCTGTAGCCAACACTGCTTCCCTCTGCCTCTGTGCCCCACCCCTCCCCAGTGGGGGCTTCACTCCTGGCATCCAACGTGGCTCAACACCACCCTGGGCACAGGCCAGCCAGAAGGGGCCCTTTCCCAGAAGGACACACCTGGACGTAGCTTTGCCTCGTCTTGGCCACACCTAGCTGCAAGGCAAGCTGGAAAGGCAGTTTTAGTCCTTACGAGCCCCAAGGGGATCACTAGCACAGCAAGAGACAGGACAGTCAGTGTAAGAGCAAGTTTTGTGCTCTCATTTGTGCGACGGCTACTTTAGAACTTCTGTCCACCTTCAACGCCTGGACCACACATCTCCCACCCACCCTTCAGCCGAGCCAAGCCCCTCCTCGTCAGCAGGTCTCTGAATGACGTCGGTCTGTCCCTCTAGACTTTACCGCATCTCCCACTGCAACTCCCCAGAAATGGCTGAGCCCCGAGTATCCTTGAGGCCTCACCCCACAGCACCTCCTCTGCCCCATGCTGCGGGAAAGGCAGGGCGTTTTTTGCCCGGCCCCTTACCGTTCTCGCCATGAAAATTCACTTATTGCTGCGGACACACACTGCCCCGGGCAGGCACCTGCCACCACCAGGCAGCACACAGACACACACGCAGACTCACGCCTCACACCCTCTGCCCAGAGGCCGTGTGCAGCATGGGGGGCCCCAGGCAGAGCTGGCCGTGTGAGCTGTGGGGGCCTGACCTTGGGGGCAGCTCCTGATTTAAGCAGCCAAAGGCCCTGCAGCTGCACCAGCTGTGTCCCCCACCAGGTCCAGGCCCCGCCCAATTCCCCAGGCCAGGTGGGAGCCGGAGGACGCCCCCAGGCAGGTCTGGCTCCTGCTGCTGCTGCCTGACCCACCTGCTCCGCTCTGGGCCGCTGACAGCCTGGGGTTGGGAGGCTGGGAGCTGGGACACCGCGCGCTAAGTAAGACTGAGCAGCTCGGAGGCCTGACTGGCGGCCCCCGGGCCAGCGACCCCAGGCCTGGTCACATGGGGGAGGGCACGGCCAGCACAGGACAGGGGGCTGCAGGAGGGCAAGGCAGGGAGCTGGGCTCTCCTGTGGCCTCGGGGCCAGGCTCGGTCCAGGCACCACTCGGGCCCCTTGGCACCCCTTAAACAGCACAAAGGCCCAGTGGCCTTCCTGTGGCGTGGACCCAGACAGGGAGAACCTCAGCCTGTCCCCCCCTCCCCATGCCCTCATTTCCTCACGTGGGGCATGAGTGGGGACCCCTGGGAGGGCAGAGGCTCCAGAGAAACCCGCCCCCTGCTGCTCACATGAGCTGGCCGGGTGCATGCAGCCCCGCCTGGAAGGATCCCAGCAGACCAAGCCATTTCTGGCTCCCCTGGGGCACCTCTTCAAAGGTGGGGAGCACTGGGGTCACATCTGGAAGCCAGAGCAGGGGAGAGGAAATGAGCATCTGCTGTCAGGCCGGGCCATTAGCACAAGCCGGTGGCTGGGTCCGGCGCCATCACGCGTCCCCCAGACCCAGGGCCTGGCCTGCTTGGCATTCCGACAAGCTGGGGTCGGGGGTCGGGGGCCAGAGGAGGGGACAGCGAGAAACCCAACCCCGGGAGTTTGGATGAAGATCACAGACCGGAGATGTGCGGACCGAGCCCCCGGGTGGGTGCGAGGCCCCTGGTGGGCGGGGGAGGGGCAGCCCTTTCCAGGGGGCGCTGGCCGTGCCCGGGCAGCCACAGGGCTCCACACAGCGCCCAGCTCCCAAATCCACAGGCTCCCCCCAGGTCAGTCCCCCCTCCCGGAGCAGAACCTTCTGCAGCCTGAGAGCATGAACATCCCGGGGCCGAATGTTCCCTGGCTGCTGGTAAAGAACAGGGTCTTCCAGGAAAGGATCCTTTTTTTATCTTTGATAATAACTCGCCGGCTTTGCCTAAAAACAGCAAAGAAAAAAAATCCCTGAAAATGTATTTTTAAACAGCCAGCAGATATTTTTAAAGAACCGATGCCGACGGAGTCTTTCTTTCTTTGGGGCGGGGTGCATTTTTAGTAGCCGCAGTTCCTGGAAGAAGGAAGCGCAGCCCGCAGCCCAGCGCCCCGTGCAGGTCCAGAAGGGCGGGAGCGGTCAGCAGCCTGCGGGCGGCCCCGGCCTCTGTGGGGCGATGCTGCCCCCTGGCGGCCGGCTGTTCCCGGTTGCGGCCATCTGGCCCGCGGGGCGCGGGGCGCCAGGCACCCCCAGACTCTGCGCCCCGGGACTCTGAGACCCAGGAGGCGGCCGCTTCCGCGCGCGCTCGAGAAGTGCGTGGGAGCCTCGCTCGCCCCGCGCTCACCGTGGCTGCTCTGCCGGACTAAGGGGCCCTGTTCCCAGAAAGAGGGCGCCGGGGCCGCCGAGTCGGAGGCGCTGCCCGAGACACGGGCCGGACGCGCGCTGTCTCCAAGGCCAGGCTGGCCGCAGCGGCTGGGTGCGCAGGGGCCGGCCCCGGGGTGCGCAGGGGGCGCTCTGGGCGCCCACCCCTTCTCCCCTCATGACTCGGCCGTGGGGTGCCCTGCCCGCACCAGTGGATCATCACCACCACCCCCCCGCGGCTGGGGAGCTGTTTGCGTCGGACTTGGGGTTCCTCGAAGGGTTTCTCCCGGTCACGCACTGCAGCCCCCATGGGAGGCCTGGCCCTGGGCGCGAGGCACCCCACAGTGGCCTGTCTGGGGAGCTGGCCATGCCCCTGGCGGTGCCTCATGCACCTGTGCAGGCCACAGCAGGGCGTGAGTGCCCCTGCTCGGCAAGCACAGCCCACGTGTGGGGGCTCCTCCAGGCCCGGCTGCCCGCAGAGGCCACCGCCTGACCACACCCCCTCGGCCCACGGCCTGCATCAGCAAACGCCACAATTGTCCCAGAACAGCAGGAAGACAGAAGCCAAAAGGCAGGACTGAGGTGCGGCAGGCCCGGGGGGCTGGTGGTTTCTAGAAGGGGTGGGGCGGTCAGCAGGTTTGCTGGGGGGCAGGCAGAGCAACAGAGAAAATGGTCAGGCTCTAAGTAGCCGGAGTCCACAGCAGAAAGGCTTGCGCAGTTACGAATTCTAACAAAGTAAGCGAAAGGCCTCAGCTCTGAGCCCAAACGCTCCTGCAGTGCTAACACGCGGCGCTGAAACCCATCTTCGGGATCTCTTGCCCTGCAGCTGTGGGATTCCCTCATAAATGACTCTCCTTCCTCTGAATGAGCACGCTTTGAGCTATTCTGGAATCAGCTTAGTATCAGCCTCGCGATGTTCCGACCTGACAGCACAACCTCACGCTTCACGGCAGAGATGGCACAGGCAACCAAGCCCTTCCCGTGTGGTTTCCACCCGGCCGTGCCGCCAGGACGTGCCGTGGCATTTCTGACTCATCTCGGCCATGCGTGCCAGTCTGGCACCCACATGGCCGCCCCAGACGCGGCTGGCCTTGTCATAAACATCAAAGGCAGAAGCTGCACCCAGCAGAGACCCCGGCCCAGGGCACCCTCGAGCGAGAGCACCACGCCAGCCTGAGAGCCGGCGAAGGCCGCCCCGGCAGGACCGAGGTCAGTCCGGCCAAGGCTGCCGCTCAGAGCCTGACTCCGCCAGCCGGGCGCCCACAGAGCCGCCGGGGCCGGAAGCCGGAGAACCAGCCTCACCTGCGTGCGAGGCTGAGCCCAGCCTTCGGGGCCGCTCCAGCCAGCAGGTCCCAAATCTTCACCTCCGACCTAGGGCAGCACAAGGTGGCAAGGAGAGGCGGCAGAGGGCACCTGGCATCCGCCTGGGCCGAGGGTCGGATGGCGCGCCAGGGCACGTGGGGGCCCCGGGGCCTGGGCCGTCACCGCCCTAGCGCCTCCCAGGCGCAGCTGCAGGTGAGCCTGGGGCCTGGCCCCAGGTGCACCCCTGCGGCCTGCAGACCGCGCCAGAGATCGGAGGCTAGTGGCTGGGGGAGCCCGCCAGAGCGGCCCGCCGGAGCGACTCTGGGCCGCGGGGCCCTGACAGGCGCCTCCCTGCCGGGGCAGCAGTCCCCTGCCCGCCTGCCAGCCCACCGCAGGAGCCCCTATTCGCCCACCCCGCCCCCGGAGCCCCCCCACAGCAGCAGAGGCTGCTCTCCCAGGCCGTGCTGGTCCGCAGGTGCGCCTCCCTGTCTCCTTTTTATAATAAACCTGCCCTCTGGACACAGACTAAATTTGGGGGGTTGATGCCCAGAAGGGCATCACAGCACCCCTCATCAATCTGGAGTGGAGAGTCTCTCCCTGGCTTCCTGGTGGGGACTGGCTTCCGATTACCCCCAGGGAGTTCCTGGGGTTCTTCCAGGTGCCCCACAAAAGCCACGGAGGAGGCCACCTGTCAGTCACTGCTGAGGAGCGATGAAATGCCAAAGTGTGTTTCACTTAGAGTAAATGTACCTTTGTTACCTGGTCACCAATTTTTTTTTTTTAAAGATTTATTTATTTGTACATACAGAACTGGGGTACAGGCCAGAGGCTCAGGGGCGGCGAGAGGCTTCACCAGAGACAG
>NW_004567104.1:76526439-76528341 GCF_000260355.1 Condylura cristata
GGCCTCTCACTGCCCCAGGGGCTCTGGGGGCCCACAGCGGTGACCACCCCGGCGCCAGGAGGCCCACGCAGGCGACACTCAACTACTTCCACTTTGCCAGCCATAACCACAGAGAGAGGAGCAGAAGCCAGGGGCCTGCAGGGCTGGCGAGAGGTGGCGCTTAGCTCCCCAAAACATTTTTGCTTCTTTCAAGCAAGAAACAAAGATGTTTTTTAAAGTCATTTCAATTTTCCCTTCAAAAAATATTCCCGAAAGCTCACAGCAACTTGAACCCCACGACAGAGGAAGCGCAAGTCACGTGAGGAGCCCAGAGCAGCCGTGGGGGGGGACTGGCTACTGGCTCCCCGCTCCCCGGGGGATGCACTCGGGGCGCACTCGGAGGAGACACCGCAGGGAGTGACCGCAGGCCTCGGGGAGGCGACCCACGGTTCCAGCTAATGTGAAACACGTGAATGACACTGAATTCGTTTGTTTTATAATGTCCACACACTGTGGCCGACCCCTGCAGGCCGGGAACAGTCAGACACGGCGTCACGCGGGCCGCAGCGAGGCCAGCAAATGCGCTCACGAGATGGGAAGCAGCCGAGTCCAGGCGGCTCCGTGCACTGGTGCCCACTCCAGACGAGAGAACACGCTGTCCTAGCCGACCCTTCCAGAAGCTCTTATCCTGGGGTCCCTGGCCTTGGAGCAAACCCCGAGGAAGGGGCCCCCGGACCTCCAGAGTTACAGGCAGCTGCGCCGGGGGCCAGCGTGCGCCTTCCCAGGAGGGCCCGGCCAGGCCAGCTGAGAACGGGCAGGTCAACTGCAGCCTCCTCAGGAAGGACCAGGCGACCGTGAGGACCATCTGACCCATACTCTGCCTTCCCCAGCCTGTAACCTCTGAAGTCCACTGACTCCCAATTCACTGAATTAAATCCTCAGAAGCCTCCACCTCCCAGATCAGACACTCCGTGAACAGGAAACAGCCTCCCCACCGGCCAGCACGCGCACAAACGCCCCTCCAGGCCGGAAGTCTCGCCAGCCGGCCGGCAACAGCCAGCTCCGTCGCAGACCGGGACACGGGCGGCTTTGAACCTGACGGCAGACACGTGCGCGCACCGTAATAGCCAGCTACTAGGGGCCGGGCTAACCTTACCTTAACCAGACCTTTCAAGCTTCTAGAAGAAAGAACAGGCGTGAAAGCTTCCACCGTGATGAGGTCCAGTTTCATGACGTCGGTGTAACACAGGTAGAGCACAGCAGGGATCTTCCACACCTGACAGTGACTCAGGACTGGGAATAAGCAAGAAAAGGCGCCGAGTTTTCTACTGTGATTTTCACATCAAACACCAGCAGCTGCTTTGAAAACCGCCCTCTCTGCCGCCCTTCCCGAAGCACTGTCTGAGGCTCACTGTCTCCAGAGGCAGCTGCCTCCTCCCGCGAGTGTGTTTGCTTCCAGAACACACCGAGACACACCTGAGCACTGACATTTGCTGACTACAGTACACAAAGCAAACTGAGTGTAAATAACAAAAATACGATGTTCATAACGTAAAAAGTATTTTGCCACTTCTCAAACTAGCACCTAATATTTCAAGGGGCACACGCCCTCCTCTATGAAGGCACAGCAATTCTAGGGTCAACGCAGTAACCACCAAGCAGCAGATGCCAACTGTGGCGCCGCACTGCGGCCGATGAGCAGCAGCACAAAACATAAAATAGCAGGCCGCGCCCCAGACCTGGTACCGTGGCTGCTAACACACCTGAGGCAGGTGCGCGCGGGCGAGCTCGCGCTCTCTCGCTCTCTCTCTCACACACACAGGCACGGGCGAGCTCGCGCTCTCTCGCTCTCTCTCTCACACACACAGGCACGGGCGAGCTCGCGCTCTCTCGCTCTCTCTCTCCCACACACAGGCACGGGCG
>NW_004567104.1:76528441-76532726 GCF_000260355.1 Condylura cristata
AGGCACGGGCGAGCTCGCGCTCTCTCGCTCTCTCTCTCCCACACACAGGCACGGGCGCGCCGTACCGCTGGGTTCTCAAAGAGCAAACAGGAAGCTACTCTGACGGGTCAGTGAGAAGTCTGACTGCCGTCAGGGGATGAGTGTGTCTGGAAAGTTTCAACCCCAAACCACACCACGGCACTAGGAACCGCAGGTGTCAAAACCTGCACCAGGCATCGCTGGCAATCTACAAACCACCTCACCGTCACACAGCAGGACAAGACCGACGTGAAGGTGACACTGCTGATACCTGCTGCAGGAAGGTCGTGGACAATATTCGGTTGTTCCAGAAGAGAACAGCACGGAGGGTCTTTGAAATTCTGTGTTTTCAGAGCTTTCAGGAAAGGAGAGTGAAGGCTGCTGGTAGATTCTGAAGTTTTATAGTCGGTAACGTGTCGACATGTGAGAACAGTTACTTGCATATTCTTCCTTGGACAAGAGCCAAAGACCTAATGTAAAAATTGATCCTAAATTAAAGCGCGCAATGTTGTTGCAGAGTGGGCTGCTCACCCCGCTGGCAGTGGGCTCCTGCCTCGCAGGCCTGCACGCTGGTGTGGCGGTGTGGCCGCCCTCCCCGTGTCCGCCGGCACTGTCACTTGCAGGTGGGTGGCCTCCTCTCTGCGAACGAAGGCCAGGGCTACCTCCCGCAGGAGCCGCAATCTAGGCAGACGAATCGGGAACACCACCCAGGACGCCGCACCGTCACCAGAGTAAAGGAGCTGGGAGCACGTGCAGAGACCAAGGTCCCACAGCCAGCCACAAATGGTGCTTCGGAATTTCACCTTAGACGACTGTAACTGTCGGAAGTGGCAATCGCGCCAGGCCTCAACACCCTCCTCAGTTTCTACCTGCTAGCTTTCCGAGGACACCGACAGCTTTAAAACCCACAGCAAGGGCCCGCGCTGGTAGTCCAATAGGCTACAGCGCAGCACGCTGAAGCTGTCTGCAGCTGCTGCCGCACGGGCTCCACCCCAGCCGGGAGTGACCCCAGGGTGCAGCACACCCCTCCTGTCTCCTCACTGCTCAGGGGATTTCAGCCATCTGCCTCTTCTGCTCCCCACTCTGTCTCTCGCAAATCCTCTCACCACCACCGCCCCCGCACCTCTGGCCTGTGCCCCAGTTCTTACATGCTACAAATAATTCTTTAAAAAACACAGCTGCCCCTGCGCCCGCCGCCCCGTATGCTCTCACCTTCTCCAGCCACTGGTGCTGCTGATCCTCAGCAACGTAGCAGCTGCACTGGCAAAGGACAACCTGAAACACCAAGTTGCAGTGCTGTCAGGGCAGAGACCTGACGACACGGCCAGCCGTCACACAGACGTGCTGCGTGGACCCGCACACAACACTCAGACACTCGTTTCCTGAACCTGCTACCGACTTTTCCTCAAAATGTAAGAATCAGGTCTCGCTGGCCGTGAATGAGGCAAGCGCACACTGGATCGCTGAGACAGCGCTGTCCCGCCAGTGACAGGGACGCCCGGCCGCCGCCCTTCTCATGTGAAGAGCAGACGCAACAGACGCGCGCTGAGACGTCAGCAGGCCGAGGCACGGCGCTGCCCACTGCCCACACAGACGGCTGCAGCCCGACGGCGTCGAGCCCAAGCGCGCCCTGCAGAGCCGCCGCGGCCTGGACGAGGGGCCAGCTCCAGACCCTGTGGTCGGAGCGAGACGACTGGCAGGGCTACTGCTGCCCCGGGAAGTCCGCTGGCTCCTGAGGGCGCTGGCGGAAACAGAGGAAGCGCGAAGGGGAAGCCAAGCAGAAGACCGGACCTGCCGCGGAGGTTCTCGGCCGCCGGCCGACAGCTAACTGCAGGAAGGACCAGATACAGAACATGCTCAGTGTCTTCACTGATTCCCTATAAATGCTGGATGCTCATAAAAATTCTCATACAAACTACAAGCCTTTGGGTTAGAGGTTAGGGAAACAAAGTCTGACTATCACGGAACCCAAGTGCTCGGTTTTCAAGGCTCAGACCTGGCCGTTCCCCGGGGAGGTAAGCCCCGACACCCCTGGGAAACTACCGAGCTGGGAGGAGGCCCGGAGCCTGCCACCTCCTCCCCGAGGTTGCCCATCCCGTTTCCTCTGACCCAAGGTAGGATCAGGTCAGCGCGATCCAGTGCAATCTGCCTGCAGCAGTCACAACGCAGGCGAGGGCGAGGACGAGAGCTCGTGTCCACAGAACAGCATCAGCGTGAAGCGCTCACAGTCCAGTGTTCCCGATTCCCGATGGCCAGCGCGGCCGCATGGCCGGCACTGGCTACACGCCAGAAATATACAGTGTAACACACTGCACATAAGATACACAGTAACCCGGGGCACAGCCTGTGTGTGTTTAGAGCTGCCCACTGAAATAACTTTTTGAGTGGGGGCAAAGCTAAACAGCCGGTGCTCACAGTTTATTTCCAACAGTATTTCAGCTTCATAAGAACTGATTAACGCACGTATGTGCCACACTAACATTTATTTTCTAAAAAGTGGCTATCACTACGACCTCCATGCAGAAATCCTCACAGAGCAACAGATGGGAGTGCGGGCTCCGATGAACACCCCATCAATGCGCCTAAATCACTTCTTCAACGCACCCTTGAAGTCCCACATACCGAGGGATTTGACTTCAGATGATAAAACACACAAAAAGCCTCTGCGGGGGACAGATGCGTCGTGTCTGAGGTTCGGCACCGCTCATTCCAGAACCGGGCACAACCGACTTCTTCCCAGACTCCGGAATTCATGACAAATGATGACAAAAATGCTGTGAAAACAATCGATGTAAGTTAGCATTTGAGTCTAATCAATAAGGGCAGCTTCAAGCTACTCTAAAATTTCAAAGCTTCAGGAGCCATTCAAGATGCTGCACCTTACTCTGCTATGACGTCTTAAAAACAGACATCCGTGGGCCCTCCCTGGTGGCGCAGCGGGTTAAAGCACTGCACTAAGAAGCTTAAGCCACTTCCCCATGAGTTCAATCCCCGCCTGCCCCGGAGGTGACCACAGGGTGCGGAAGACCTCTCCTGACCCGCCCGCTGCTCCCCTCAGCAGCATACTCCATCAGTAATCCTGTTCTGCTCCCCGCTCTGTCCCTGGTGAATCTTCTCACCCTCCACATCTCTGGCCTGTACCCCAGTTCTGTATGAATAAATAAATCTTTAAAAAAAAAAAAAAAAAAGACATCCGTAATCTCTTTTGATGGAAAGAAATGTTCCAAATTTGGTCTTTCAACAAAATGTCTCATCTTCTGCATTTCCACTTACCTACTGCGTTATTTCCTATAGCAATTATAAAGTTGGAGCAAGGATATTTTTCCAGCAGAGTAACTTCCAAAGATGTTTTTGTCTGTCTTCCAAAGAGCCGCACCTCCCTAACACAGGAAATGAAAGAGGAGAAAGCACTTAAATATTATCACCCAGAAAAGATACAATGACTGAGCCACAGGTAAAATGCTGGCTTTACTGAGATGAAGAACACAGTGACAGGCAACACTCGTGAAGAGCACACCCGGAGGCCGTCCACCAGACCTGGCCACCCAACAGTCCTGGTGCCCCAGAATGGAACTCTCAGGCGGTGAGCGCAGCCGGCAGCACCCTGGAAGCATCCCTGCCCCCAAAACTCGCGATCTGACCTCGATCAAGCCTCGGGGAAAGCTGGTGATGGACACCTAAATGACACCGCTAGAAGCAGACAAATTCAGTGTGGGGCGCTGTCCAGACAGGGCAGCTGGGTCTGCAGCAGAGGTGAACAGAGGGGCAGCCCGATGCCGTGAGGCTGCGCCCACCAGCCCCAGTATCAAATGACAGCCTGAGACAGCAGGACAAATGTGAGCGCACTGGCTCTTAAACAGTTTACAATTATGACTGCTGCGTCAGGCTCGCTGGTATTTACAGAGCAAAATGCCCAGGGCCTGAGGGCTCCCCAAACCCGAGGTTCAGGCAGGGCGGCTGGACCCGGGGCGGGGTGTTCTTCACCGTTTCCCCATTTCTGCATGTCGGGAAGGTCCCTTTTGAAAACCAAAAGTTGCATCACCGGCCTGTGCCGGACACCCCGCGGGCCGAAATGAAGCTGAGAACGTGTTGGGGGTACCGGCGTAGCTGCTGAACGGAAGGAAAGCTGCCTGTCGGGCCGGCTTGGGGGCCGCAGGCCCGAGGTCAGGAAGCGGGCTGCCAGCGCCACGGGGCGAGGGGCACAGCAAGGGCAGGGCGCCCAGCCCGTCGCGCTTCACGCTGCAGCGCAGGCCCGCGCCAGCGTCTC
>NW_004567104.1:76533645-76540367 GCF_000260355.1 Condylura cristata
AGAGAAGAAATACAGTGCTTCGCAGGCTTTCTAGAAATGAAATCTTTACTCTGGCAATAGAAGTCACATTTCAAAAGCTGATGATAATCAGGCTGACGTAGACTTGATGAGAATGCAAAAATAGTTGGGCATTTCTAGTACAAAATTTGTTTTCGCTTTGAACAGCCTCGCATTCATCAGCAGCGTATGTAATTGTTTTTAAACTGGCTCTTCTTTAAAATGTGCAGGAAGGCAGTTCACAGAGCACAATTCCAGGAAGGAAGGAACAGAAAGGGGCGACTGTGCCTCCGTCAAAATGAAAATTTCCAGTATTGCAATGAAAAAAATCCATTTACCTAAGATGGCATTGCTTACATCTGGAACCCCTCTACCAGTCACAAAGCTCATTAGTAATTTCAGGTCGGGAGGGAGGGGGGGAACCTTTTGGGGTAAAAAAAAAAGTCTCAGTTGCTAGAAACATCTTGATTTTTAAGATGTGGAGAAACAATGATCGACAAAAGCATTTACATAAATCGGTATTTAGCAATTTTACACATTACTGCAAAATAAAAGTTTAGATTTTAACCAAAATTTGAAAAGTAGAAACAGTAAGACCACGTTGCCATCCAGGAAGAGCCTAGTAATAAGCTAAGTTTTAGTGAACCAGAACATACAGCAAGACAAATGCAAAATCTCAACACTGTATTAAGACCCCTGGGTTAACTGCTTTTATTGAATGAGTGAATTGCAGAATAAAAAGGTGGCGTGGGTATCAAGTTGTCTTGGTCCTTTGTCAAATTAAGTAAGTAGTCATTTTTATCAGTAAGACCCTCGATTTCATTTCACAATTACAGTATAAAAAATCCTTTCTGGAAAGCTGATTAAAATTACAATGGGGTGCTGTTAGTACATCTGGTTTGTGATTTAAATTCTACATACATTTCAGAGTTTTACCAAGAGTGTTTGTTTTAAACAAATGCTTGTTTCATGCAATTACAATAAATTTAGGGCAACCACTTAATAAAAAATAATGGTCAAATTAAATACTAAACCAGAAAAGGGATTCCACTTTGAAAGAATGATATAAATGAAAGTACTGACAGAAATTAACCCAGTTACAGCAACTTGTAAATTCAAAATTGCCAGCCACTACACTGAAATTTTGCATAAAATACTCTGAGACTTAAATACTTTCACTTTGTTATTTGTTGAGGGTATATAACATATCCAAATATAGATGTGGACTACCAGTAGTTTAACATGTCAATAGAGATCAAAATTCAAACCCCGTGCACCCAAAATTAGCAGTTTACTAAGAAGTCTTCCCTTTCTCACCTGTGCTAGTACTAAGACACCAGTGATTAAATCAAACAGAGCAAAGGACACAGACTCTGTAGGTTAAAAACATTTTGGCTTATTTTAAGAAAAAGAACAAAACCAAATAAGCCTTCCAAAGCAGACATGCAACCACAAATTTCTGAAGTAATCTAAATATTTGGTCGATCTGTATAACAAAAAAAGCTGCGTTACATTATTAGACTGCTAATAAAAGGGGAATAAAAGGGGAACCCTTAGGTTTCTACATTTTGCTTTTTCAGATTTATACATGCAAATAATATATTAACATTCACAAATATTTTTAAATGGGAAAACTTGCATCTAACAATTCATTTTTCCAATAGTGTGGTACTATGTTAAGGACATTGGACAATGTGTTCATTTAATCTGGTGGTCTTGATTTCAACAGAATCCCTTCTCATAAATTAAGCCTCACTGCCAAGAAGTTCTTCCAGGACCACCAAGACCAGATTTTCTAATCCTAGCAAAGGCCACAATAAGGTGACACAGACATCCTGCCTCTGGGCTCTCTCTCTGGTGAGACCAACGAATTTACTCCAGGTCCTAGCTTTTAAGATGCGGTAGAAAAACGGGACTGTCGCTGAATCATCTAAAAATATGACTTTGGGTTCTAAATCTCGACATTTTTTTCTGATTAAAACTAAGACTTGCCTCATAACGAGGCACATTTTGGCATCTCTGCAAATGTGATGATGTGCAAGTCAAAATGAGGACAAGCGGCATGGTGGGGGATGGGGAACGCCAAAGAAAGTGAAAATGAGGAAAAGAACTGGTGCTGACCACATGTGTAGCTGACTGAGAAAAACAGACACTCCCTGGCCGAGTCCGGGCCAGCCCCGCTCGCTGTGAGCTCTGCTGTAAGCAGACAGCAGTCACTGCGACCTCTCTCCAGCCGCCCGCCTCTGACACTCTTACTTCAAACTCCGCTCTCAGCTCTCCACATCCCTGTCTCCCCAGTTTCCTCTTCGACTCTGGCGGCTGTGCTTGGCCGCTGCCTTCACTGCCAGGCTCCGCGGCGGGCAGTTCCTCCCGGCACGGGTCCCTGTGCCCTCATTCCAGTCACGACACCCTCCTCACCCTGGACTGAACTTGTATGTTCTACCCTGGACTCCTGGCGATTGGGGTCAGGCCGAGCTTTTGTTACCAACCGTACACTTCCCCTCATGGCACCCTCTGGAGTTCCAGAGGCCTCTGCAGCCCTTCCTCTCTGAGAAGTCCTAGGGTGGCCACGTGTGCCCCCGAGCCACTGCTGCCACCTTCTAGTCCTCAGAATTCCCCCTGGACATCCGAACAAGGGCTGCCGGTGAAGAACCCCCTCCCACCTGAGCCCACGGAGTGAGGTACTTCTAGAAAGTTCCTCAGAAGGCCCTGCCAGTCTAACCCGCCCAGGCGCAGCTCACACCCCTGCTCTCCCCTGTCCACTGTGCTCTCTCCAGGCTCTGAACGCCCTTAACAGAGCCTCTGCCATTAAGCTTCCAACTCCACTCCACTTCAGCTGTAGCCTCCTCTGTATAAACATAAGGTGATTTTTCTCAGCTGCGGGACAGCCTTTCTGTGGGGCAGTTTCCTTCCTAATCCAAGATGCGCCCGGCCCGGAATGCCTGCCTCACTGGTATTTTATTTGCAGCTACAGCAGCGCATCTGTGGGGCACGCCCTGGTGTCCCACCTTTGCTCCCCAAGTCTCAGGAGACTTCTATATTGGGTCCTCTGTCTCTGGGACCAAATTCTGAAAGATGAGTGAAAGCTCAGGTAAATGCAAAACCTTCTGGTGCCACACTTTACTATTTACATTCCCAAGCAATTCTGAACAACTCACATGACCAGGTAGAAGGCAGTGATCATCACCTGCATACTACACGTTTCCAGGTACCTGGGACACCCCTTTCCTTTTCTACATCGGAGTCTGAGAAGCCGAGGTCCCTCCAGCTGTGGGCAGTCACACCTGTCACCTAACACAGAGCAGACGCTTCCGGAGGGGCTGGACTGTGCCTTCAGCATGGCAAAGCCACTGATCCAAGAGCGCTTTTAAGAAACCTGAATTTTTGAACTAGAGCCCTACGCAGGCCTTTTCAGACCAAACTCCACAAACAGGTTTATGGACCCTACCCCCACCCCACCCCAGAGATGCTGGACTCCAAGTCCCATACATCACTACCACCTGAGGGAGGACTGCTGGGACCCGAGGGGAGTTAGCGGCCAGGCCTACTAGGTCCAGAGATGGGGTCTTGGGGTGGCCTTGGTTTTCGCCAGCTCAGTGTGCTATTGGGGCCCAGCTCAGTCACTCACCCACTTGTCTCTCCCTGAGCTATTCCTTCCATGTCCCCTGTTCCTGAATAACCCTCCATCACCTCTCCGGTGCCTGCGGCTGAGTACTGAGTCCCTGTGCGCGCGGGGAGGACCCAGCCAGGCCAACACACTTCACGCCAGGGTTGCCCAGTAACCACTCTAATTCTGTAGGTGAACTGCTGTGAAGTGGTCAGAGGTTTTATCAACAAGGAAATGCCGTGACTGTAAGAGCAGCTGTCGCAGGGAGATGTGGAGGTTTGGACTCCAACATCAAGGATTTCCTGTGGTCAAAAAAGCAGCAGACTGGCAACTAATTAGATAAAAAGGAATTATCTACTCGTAGATAAACGAAATGGGGTATGAATTGGATATTTTTTTTTTCAAATACTTGAGTTTACCTAATTGGCTTTAAGTCCTGGTTCATTATTCAAATATTTTATGAGCTAGATACATGCCAGGCGTGCAGGGGGCCAAGACCAAGATGGTAAAATCAATTCCACACGTCTGTTGCTGGAAGGAACTAAGCAGTGCAGAGTGCCGTGAGCACATTCTAGAAACCGAACCTAGTTTGAGGGGCAAGGGCTCCCTCTGAGGCAGCGGCTGAGAGCCAGAAACCAAACAGGAGGGCCCTCCAGAGGGAGGCAGGGAGGGAGGGGAGTGCTTGGCTGGTGGGATTCATTTCCCCTTTTGCCTAATTTTGAAATTGTGAATAAAAGATGAAGCTAGGAGCAAGCACTTCTCAATCTCCTCACCTGCCAAAGCCTAGCCTCGCGGCCTGGGGCCGCTGCCACGCACCTGGGACTGGGTGCCTGGGTCCCACACTGGCAGGGCCATGGCAGGGCCCGCGGCTCTCTGGGCGCCCAGGTGGCCAGGAAATAGAGGCCCTGTTGTGGACGTTCACCAGATAACAGATTCCTAAAGGAAATTCCCGCCACCTTCCTCATGACTTGCCCTTCTGCCCCAAGTGTCCGGGAGAGGGGCCGAGCGAGGGCGCCAGGGAAGACTTGCTCTCAGAGGGAAGGCCTGGCTCGACTTCAGTCTCTGAAACAACCTTCAGGGACACAAGGCTCCCTCCCACCCCTCCCACACACACCCATGCCAATTCTGTGGCTCAGGCTTTTCCGCGAACTTCCCTTTCTAAAGAAACTGTCTGGCCCAGTGAGCAGGCACTGTGAAGCGAAGGAGGCCTGCTCCCCTCTGCCTGGGCCCCTGGGAGGCGGCCAAGAGGGGACAGCAGGCTGGTCAAGGGCAACATTTCTGCCACGGACATTTTCCTCTGCAACACTTTCAATCATGAGCTGTTTTCTGCAAACCCTTGTGTCCAGATCGTTCTCTTTTGGCACAATATTAGCAAATGCTGGACTGTGAATTTATACAAGAGAAATGAAATTTTATATAACAAAATTAAGGTGAGATACGAGGGGATATGCTGGCATCACGTCTCTGCACCCATCGGCACGCTGGGCGACGCCGAGAAGCACGACTGGCCCACGTGCCAAGGTGCACCCCGTGCCAAGGTGCACCCCGCCACAGGAAACACGTGGGACTGTGAATTAAGTGACTGCAGGTGTTTCTAGCAGCAAAGGAAGGAGTCTATATTGATGATTTCAGAACTCGGGAAATACCAATGTAGACATTTTAACGATTATTCATAAAACTAAGGCAGGAAATGCTATAGAAAAAATGGTCAAAGTATTTGAAAACATTAAGGAAATGTGACATCAGTAAGAATGGGGGGATGGGAATAAATTATATGGTGTAAGGCGAATCCGCCTGACGACGTGTTAAGATGCTAAGTTGGGAACCCACAGATCAGAGACAGAAGCAGATCTGAGGGAGACAGGAGTGAAGGGACGGAAATTTACATTACGACTACACGCGCGTCAGTCAGTGTTAACTTTATTACTGAGAACGTGGTACATTATAAAGTGCTTTATTCTCCTTGAGAAAAACAACTTTAGAAATATATACAAGGTGATTCAGGGTTCAAGCTTAAGAATTTTGGAGGAAGCTGCCCTAAAACTTGTGTGTGACCCGTGTCGAGCCCCCACCCCCACCCCGCAGGTGCTGCGGGGCCTCCAGCAGGGCTCGGGGCGTGTCCCCCTCCTGGGGACCACAGGGCTCACCCGCGGGAAGTGACCGACACCCTGCAGCGCACACCGTGTGCCCGGGGCACTGTGGGAACCCAAACGTGGCGTGGACACGACAGGTGACCCGAAGCCATGGTTCACCTTGTGCTGAAGTCCCGATGGTGCGTGATGAGAAGGAACTGTGCTAAACCCAAGGTAAACACCACAGTGCTCCCGCACTTCCGCGATGTACCCGCAGTGACAGGGCAGGGGAGGCGGCCCCTCGGGGCAAACTGGCCTGCCCACAGCTGGGTGAGGCGCCAGGCCACAGCGCGGGACCTGCGGGGACAGACACGACCTCCCTCGGGCCGGCCTCCAACCCAACAGCTTCCACAGGGCCGTCCCTTCCTGCCCTCCCGTGAGCCAGGGGCCTTTCCGAGTTGGGCTCTGGCCCACTCTTCCCTGGGGCGCATTGGGGCCAGATGGGGCATCTGCCAGTCTGGCCAGCTCAGGCAAGCGGGGTTCCCGCGCCCTGGCCCTGCACGTGCCTCCGCGCGGTCTCTTCGCAGAGCCACCAGCCCTTCACCCATGGCTGCTGCCCACCCCTGAAGCGCCTCAGTAGGCGTCGGGAGGGGCCTCCCGAGCTCTCTGTGGCCACCGCCCTCCCGTTAGGATCCAGCGCAAGCGGGAACTGCTCTGAGGCGCTCGCCGAGGGCACGAGCCACGCGGGCTTTGCCTGCTGCTGCGGGCAGCTTCTGGCCACACGGCCACATGAAACCTGGTACCCACGCTGCTACCTCAGCACGTGGAAACCCAGGGCTGGAGAGCAGCACCGGGACGCAGGAGTGGCCACTAGACGCCTCGCCCAGGTGAGCGCAGGCGGCCCACGGTAAAGGGGGGCCCTAGAGCCAAGGCCTCACACGGGACAGCGCCTAGAAAACCAACCCCACTGGGGTTGGACACCAAAGGTCCGCTCGACACGCGACTACTGGCTGCCAAGGGGCGAGGTGTCCACCAACAGGGCGCAC
>NW_004567104.1:76540467-76544963 GCF_000260355.1 Condylura cristata
AGCGCCTCAGTAGGCGTCGGGAGGGGCCTCCCGAGCTCTCTGTGGCCACCGCCCTCCCGTTAGGATCCAGCGCAAGCGGGAACTGCTCTGAGGTGCTCGCCGAGGGCACGAGCCACGCGGGCTTTGCCTGCTGCTGCGGGCAGCTTCTGGCCACACGGCCACATGAAACCTGGTACCCATGCTGCTACCTCAGCACGTGGAAACCCAGGGCTGGAGGGCGGCACCGGGACGCAGGAGTGGCCACTAGACGCCTCGCCCAGGTGAGCGCAGGCGGCCCACGGTAAAGGGGGGCCCTAGAGCCGAGGCCTCACACGGGACAGCGCCTAGAAAACCAACCCCACTGGGGTTAGACACCAAAGGTCCGCTCGACACGCGACTACTGGCTGCCAAGGGGCGAGGTGTCCACCAACAGGGCGCACGGCCAGGGGCGCCGGTCGCAGCCGCGATGCCCACAGTAAGCTCAAGCCCAAGTCAGCTAGACCTTCCGCGGCGGCTGCCCAAATGCCCAAACTTACCTCAGGAGTAACTGAGAAACTAAAATTTGACCAGAAGACACGCTCTAGCGCTGTTAGGTTCAACGAAACGACCAGTGCGTGGAGCCACGTGGAGCCTGCAGGTCTGGGGGCCCAACTGTGTGAGGCCCGGCCGCAAGCCGAGAGCAAACAGGGCCCCTCTTGTTCCTGGCCTGGCTCTCTACGCTGACCAGTGCGGGAAGCTGACTGGCCAGCTGAGCAGCGGGGAAGAACCTCTGAAGGCGGCGAGCTCCCGCGGCCCTCAGCGACAGTGATAACTTAGGGAAACAGCTGTGAGAACTGGACTTAAAATGGACACAGCGGTCATCACCGTCACGCTCTACAGCTCAGGTCAGCATGTGCTGAGCCCGCGCGACCTGAAGGATGCTCGGTCCACCCCAACGTCGCCAAGCGGCACGGAGAGGCGGCTCTGGCTCAGGCCCTCCCCTGAGGCAGCCCCCCAGCCCCCCAGCACACTCCTCGAGTGCTTGGTGACACCTGCGAGACGAGCCCCCTGACGCAGTCAGCACTCTGACATTGATGAAAACAACGGAGCTGGCCTTTCCGCTCTAAAAAGGCAAAGACTCCCGGCCGTTAAAGGGCTAGCTGAAAATGTCAGCAGAACTGATTTTTGGAAAACCGAGAATACTGTCTGTACTTTGAATGATGTCATCCTGACTGACCTACACCTCTAAAGAATGTTTCAGGTGGCACAAACAGTCTGTAATGACAGAAGAGATACGCGCCATTTCGATTTTCGTTTCACTTGTGTTCTGATGAGTCTGAAGGCCAGAAAGGCTGCAGGGGCCCGGTGCCGGCCCCAGCGTCGCCGGCGAGGGCGCCCGGCCACAGTGCGCGCCCACTGACACGTCTTCGGTTGGGTTTGGACCCTGCAGACAGTATTTTGTGGGTTTTTAGGCCTCTTTTCCCCATTTGCACTTCTGTTCATAAAACCAGTCTCCTCTTTTGGAACAAGGCTCAACTACACAGAAGGGGCATGTGTGTGTTAACTCGGAAGCAGCAACGACTTTATCCTTCTTTTCCAAGGACACTAAATTGAGAAAGAATTAGATTAGACCCTAAAATAAAAAAGGGAGAATGACCAACCTAGGCAGTATCTGAAAACGGGGTAAACTTTTTTCCTTTTATTCAAAAGTGACTACACATCGTCAGTATATTCTTTTTAAGTAATGATATGAAAGAAAAAGCTCGCCTATAATTTAAATGTTTGAAACCTTTTCTTGGTAAACAGTCTTTCAAAAGCATCAAACAAGCAAACCTACATACTTCAAACCCCTGTGTGGCCCAGAGTGGGCACGTCGGCGCCCTGGACACAGCCCGCGGCGCCCGCCGCCCCGTCACCTCAGGCAACACAAAGTTACAGCATTTACTTCCGGATCAGCGCACATTCAACCTGCAGCCCTCTTTTTCACAAGAAAAATCCAAACGGATCCCAAACATTAAAGTACACCTGTGCATCAAATCCCTGCACATCTTAATAAAGTAGAAAAAGTCAGACATGTTCTAGTGCTCAATGTAAACATCCTGAACTAGTAATTATTTATTAATGTTCCTTAAAGGTACTTAGGAGTGTATGTCACATATTCAAAGTTAACTTCAGCAAATAGCACCATGACCAAAAATACCCACAAAGATGGTCCTAGGGCGCGCGCGGCTCTCACTTCGTGTGTGGAGCAAGCACGCACGCTCGCCGCGCTCCCGGTCACCAGGCCATTCTCACTTTTGCAGATGAACCCGAAGTCCTCTCCCAGAAACAAGTGTGTGACCACTTTGACCAAAATGGGTAGTGAGTCACTGGCTGGCCAGCCGAGGCAGTGACCAGTCAGAGCAGTCTGGAGATGAGAACGGTCTGCTGACGAAGCCTACGTGGTCCAAGTATCACTTTAGCCAAAGGACTTAGTATGAACGTAGTCCATATTCACTTATGGATTTTTTTGGTACCTTTTTGTGGATGATGGTAAACATGGAGTTATAACCCTGAGAATAGATAGAAAACAGAGAAGCTTAAGAAGAATTTAAATAAATTAATGGATATGACATCTATCACCATTTTCAGAGTGAGGGAAGTCAAGGGCAGCCTACGCGCAATTACGGGCCAACGGTCAAGGCACCCTCCAGGGCCGTCCCCCTGACCGAGGAAGCGCGGTGCCCTGGGGGCTCCCAGCCCCGAGGAGGGCAGCGCGCCCCGCGTCCAAGTCGAAGGAGCCTGCACCTCCCCACCGTGCAAAGGGAGAAAGGACCGACACGTTATGGACACGTAAGAACATTCTCTAACACTGACATCAGAGTCTGGTGCTTTTCCCTATCTGCCACCTGAAGGGCGCACGGGAGAAAAAGGCCGACTTGTCTGAAACCGGACAGTTAGGACTGAGAACTGAAGGGCGGGGTAGGGCACCGTGCCCGAGTGGAAATGGGGAACGGCCCGCACCGCGCACGCCCAGGCACAGACGAGCTGCAAGGACGGGCCTGGCGCTGCGGGGGTCGCGGAACCTATCAAGACAAATATTTGGCTTGCAAAGAAGTACGTGGTAGTGACGTGATGGCGCGTCACTCTAAATGGATTCCAAGTTACCTTCCCACTGAACTGACAGGTGCCTACATTTAGGGGAGAGGTCACTTGCACAAACGGAGTGCCCCCAGCCAAGAATGCAGGGATGGCGCATGGCAGCAGCAGCTGAAACAAAGAGGTGAGAGGAGCCGGCACGGCCTCCCACGGGGGTGAGCCTGCGAGTGCGCGCAGAACGCCAACAGTTGCGCAGAAACGGGGAAACTACACACCGCTTAAAGACCCTCACAGCCCTGTCCACTCGAGCAAAGGACACACGTCTCCTATGTCTAAGGCACACAAACTCCTCTACTTCACAGAGTAAGAACGGAAGACCAAGACTCGACGGACCCCCTGACACGGAAACCAGATCGCCTGGGAAAGACAAGTCCTATCGTTAGTGCACAGTTCAAAAGAAAATGCTAGGACTAAGGTCTGGCCTTAGAGATTCAAAACATAAACTCAAAACATTAAAAAAATAATAATAATTTACCAGCACTTTATAAATTCAAGTTTATAAAATAAAGGTGATGTTATTTTCCTTAAAAATAGAGAGAAAGAAGAGCCAACAGCATTTGGAAAGAAAATGACTGAATCCGGGAGCGCGCACCTGACCGCGAGGCCGGGGTGCCCGGGGCAGGGTCTGGCCCTCGCGGCCACGTCTCCCCAGACGGCTGTCCTGTGCACACGACGTCCTCAAAGACTCTGTAAACATGGTCCTGTGAGAGTGTCACCCGTGACAGGACAGGGGCAGACAGCCGCCACTAGGAATTCAGAGGAGCCGCAGGCCGCCGCGGAGGGTGTTAGTGTTAGCCCAGGCCGGGCTCCCGGTGCGGCCAACGCCGGCGAGCAGGTCTGCCCCGGGGAGCAGTTTTGGCACCTGTGCTGGACGCTGCTACAAAGGCAAGCACGTGCAAATAAAAATAACAGTCATGATTTAGTCACATTCATCACTTTTCATAGAAAAATATAAATATATTCCCTGAATTGTAGGACAAAAAATAATTCCGACCACCGGCTTTCGCCATCAAGTCCAGTGCACCCCTCTTCCAAGGAGCGCCGCCCCGGGCCACAAGGGGCGACCGCCAAGCCTACCGCGCCGTCTACGCCCTCTCGTCGTCCCCGTCATGGTACCGCACGGTCCTTCTGCCCTGGTTGCGGGTCTTGATCTTGGACCGCCGCAGGACCCGGCTGGGCTTGGCGCCGTCCGAGTCCTCCCAGTCGTCGTCCGCGTCCAGCCGGGGCCGCTTGCTCTGCCTCTGCCGCCTGGCGCCCTGGGGCGTGTGGGCGGGCAAAGGCTTCCCTTTGCTGACTACTTTTGCTTTTCCTTTCATTTTCCGCTTGCAGGGTTTTGCGTCCACAGGACAGTCCACATCTGATTCAGTGACAGACCCCAAATCTGAGTCGGACTGAGGGCC
>NW_004567104.1:76545318-76546177 GCF_000260355.1 Condylura cristata
CTGGGTCCGTCAGCCCTCCAGAGTCAGAGCCCGCATCGCCAGCCTCATCGGCACCTCCGGGGCCGCTTTCTGGGGTGGCTGCAGGTGGCTCCCCCAGGCAGGCCTGCTGCCCACCTGGCCCTGCAGCCTGCCCGTCCCCTTCAGAATCACTCCCCGTCCTCTTGGCTGTGGGACACGCGGCGGGGGGGGGCTTTTTCCTCCCGTTTCTGCTCCTAGTGTAGATGCTGTCCGCACTGGCGGCCTCCCTGCTGGCGTCACCGGCAGCGGGACGGGCTCGTCTTCGGGACGTCCTGGAGGGGCAGGTCTGGGAGTTGCTGTCGGAGCCGCTGGAGCAGACCCTCTTCCTGGAGGCTTTCCTACTCTGTCCTTGCTCTTGCGATGCAGGATCTAAAACAAAAACATTCCTTCAGTCTTCCCTTCTCCCGCAGCCTTTTGTACGGGGCCAAGAGTAAGGGGTGACGCGGCAGCATGTTAAGCAGCTTACGCCCAGAGCTGGGATGACGCTGCAGCAGTGGCAATGGGAGTCTGGGGCAGTGACCTCCAGCCTCGCCCCGCTCACGAGGGCCCCGCTGCTTCCATCCCACGAGCACACGTGCGGAAGGCTAGAACGCAGATAATCTCATTTTCAACAGGACAGACTACATCTTGCTCACGGCACAAACGTGTGACCACTCTCTCACCCTCTCAAAACTCACCGTCACAAACGCCACCTGCATCATCTATGTTTCATCTTAGCTCTAGCTGCCGCTTCTGAAGATTCTCCAGGCCTTAGAGATTCAAAACATAAACTCAAAACATTAAAAAAATAATAATAATTTACCAGCACTTTATAAATTCAAGTTTATAAAATAAAGGTGAT
>NW_004567104.1:76546277-76559094 GCF_000260355.1 Condylura cristata
CCACCTGCATCATCTATGTTTCATCTTAGCTCTAGCTGCCGCTTCTGAAGATTCTCCATTAGTCCCCACCCCCCGGCACAATCTTAACTCGGCAGGTGACCCCACGCCCCAGGTGCCACGTTCCCATCGGGGAAACGCACGGCAGAGGCAGCAACTGCCGCCCCAGCGGGCGCACTCAGCAGCACCCCCGGGCGGGGACTGCGGGGCCCCGCCGTGCCGCCACCAGCAGGCTCACGCACGCCACGTTCCATCCACCTGTCTGAGCCATCCCCGACCCGCCTTCCTCCTCTCGACCTGCTCCGGGCACAGCTTGGAGTGTGCTCACCCTGCTCTGCGCAGAGCCAGGGGCAGGGCGCCTGCCAGAAACGAGGCCACGCCCGACGGGATAAAGCAAAGCCGACAGGCGCAGGCTCGCGGGGACAGGAGCGCGCTGGCGGAGGGTCTTGGGGACGGGGAGGGTGGGGCTGCTGCACAGCAGGGACACTGAAGCCACAGAGCCCGGCAAGCTCAGCTACCTTTTGTGAGACGACTCTGTTTCCCTTTCGTCCTGTCATCTGAATCCAAATCCGTTTCCGACACGTGTTCTGGGAGTCGCTGGGGCCCCAGCGGCGGGCCCGGCTGCAGGCGCCCTGAGGGCAGGCTCACTCCCGCTGTTTGGGGCCCCCGGCCGCCCCCGTGCCCCTCGTCGGACTCCACGCCCTCGGAGTCACTGAAAATGGCCGCCTTTTTAAGGAAAGCAGCGTTCCAGTGACCCGCACGGTGTCCCCCTCCGGCACGCCTTCCTGGCTCCGAGTCTGCGTGCTCCTCAGAGGCCCCCTCTGCCTGGAGTCTCTGCCTAGATGTGGACGGGCCAGCAGCTGCGTCGTGTGCGCTGTCTGAGCCGTGGCCGGGGGAGTCGTCCTCGGAAGACTCTATTTTAAGGAACTTCGCCTTGGAGGCGGCGGGGGCGTGGGGCCGGTAGCCGTTGGCGTGCCAGCTCTTCCGGGCGAACCGCAGATCGCTTTCGGACTCGGAATCCTCGTTGTCAGACCCACTGGCCGCGTGCTGGGCAGGGCAGGCCCTGGGCAGCGGGGCCGACCGGCCCTGCTCTTCCAGGTCTTCGCCTTCCAGCTCCGACTTCACGCTCTGCTCGTCCTCCGAGTTCTGCAACAGCTTCCTCCTGGCGACGGCAGAGGCGTTGCGGTGTGGCACTCTCCGGCCAGAGCAGGCGCTGGCGGAGCTGGAGTCCTCCTCGGCGTCGCTCATGAGCTTGATCTTGTCGGCGGCCAGGGCCGCACACCTGCGGAGCACCTTCCGGCTGCCCCCGGCCCTGGCCGCCCGGCGCACGCCGGCCTCTGCGGAATTGTTATCGGAGTCGCTCAGATAGACCCGCTTTCGAGTGGCTTTTCGGCCGATTCCATTTTCCAAGGACACCAGACCTAGAAAGAAAGGACCAGAGAGGCCTTCCTTATTTTGTCACTTTGGAACAACACTCATGCTCACACACCCTACTCCACAACCTGAAAGTGAAAGTCCACCTCCTTCGTGGAGTCAGAAAGCCGGGGCTGCAGCGCCCCCCGCAGTCGGCTGAGCGCCACCGGCCACCCACGCCCCACGCCCGGGCCTCTCACCACGTCTCTGCTGGGCTGCTCTGGTCCTGGGCACCCGCAGGCTGCCGGCCCTGGCCGGGCCCCCACGAGAGGCGGCCTCACAAGCTTGCGCGCCTGCTGTGCTGTCGTCAGAGCTGCTGGAGGATGAAGACGAAGACGGCGAGCCTGAGGCATCTTCCATTTCACTTTCTAAGGAAAACAGAGCAGCAACCACATTATATGCATTTTCCTATTTTTACACACTAAGCAGTTACTTCATAACAGAAGACCTAAAGCGGTTTCTTAAAAATACTGACAGGATGCAAACTGCCCACAGAACAGTTGACGACATTCTGCACACATTCAGCATTGTGAACAAATGTAGTCTTCCGTTTCTGGTAGCAAAGTAATAAAGACAATTGGATTTAGAAGAAGTGTGTGCATTTCATAGACATCCGTTTAAAGATGTGATCAGCCTCAAGACCCATACATCCGTCTGCTGCAGGAGACAGGGCCCTTCAACAGGCAAAGCGCAATCGTTTCAGCAGACGCGGTCTGTCTCCTGTTACCCTAACAGCACAGCTATGTGAACAAGCTTTCAGCTCAAGAAAGCACCTTTTTACAGGTTCCACCAAAAAGAGGTGAAAGAAACCCTGTGACTAGTGCAGGTCACGATATGTGCACCCCGCTGCAAGCTTAGCCGGAGACCTGTGTCCTCAGTCCCTTCATCCAAACGTGTTTCTTACATTCCAGTCACAAATGAACACTGAGTGGAAACACACTGTTAAAAGACAAATGCTTGCTCTGCAATGCACCCCACTGTTCCTGCGCCACAAGAACGGGGCGCCTTGGTGTCTCTCCCCGAGGCGTGTGCCACCTGCAGGCTGCTTTGCCCACTGCCTGGCACATCGACCTTTGGCCAGAGTCCTCCTCCCGCATCGCACCACCCAAATGACCGTCTCCCTGAAGCTGACTCCATCCTCTGAACTGCGTGACGCAGGCCAGGCTAGTGACCCACCCGCTACGAGACTGGCCCGTCTGGGCACTCGGCTGCGTTCTCCCATGTGCTCCTGTCACTGAGTCACAGCGGTGACCGCGGCCCCGTGCAGGACCCCACTGCCACCACCAAGGGAGGGGGGCACAGACAGGCAGGGTTTACTCAGCCGCAAGCTTTAAACCCACGCAATGACTATGCCTCTTTTTTTTTTTTTTGTAAATTTAAACCAATACCAAAATGTGAAATTTTACAAAATGTGGTATCTCTACAATTTGGAGGGCTCAAATTTGCGTAAGCTGTGGCTGCCTGCTGGGAGTCCAGACCTGCTGCCGCGGCTCCTGTGAGGACCGCGCTTCCCTGAGCGTCAAGGTCAGAGCCACCTGCTGCTGCGCGGCGCTCTGAGCGTCAGCGTCAGGTGACACCCGCCTGCGTCCGTGCCTCACCAGATAACGTGGAGCCATTTGTCAGCGGGACGGGTCTCCTCCTCCTCCTCTCGGACGAAGCGGCAGAATCTGAAGAGTCGGAAGTGGCCCCTGACGACGCACTCGCCCCACGGCCTGCGGGACCCGCAACTCGGCTGCAGGCTGACCGGGCAGGAGAGCTGACCAGGTCCAGAACCGCCTTCGTCTGCGATTTCAGCCGCCTCTGCTTGATATTTCTGCTTGAAGATATGGACAAAGAAACAATCCCTATTAAACCATAAAAGTAACTGGTTCACTAAGTAAAAATGCACTTTTTAATCTATTGTTTCTTAATCTGAAATAACTTTATGGCCAAAAGATTAAAATGTTCATTATTGACATCTCATTCTACCATGGAGTAATATTCTGCTACTCTAAATCTGAAATGATTTTATTCCACATCTGACTAATAAACAAATGATCAAGTAATAGAGAAAGTCATGATGAAAACCTTAGGTTCTTTGTATTAAATACTAAGGAAAATCGGCCCTCCCTGGTGGCGCAGCGGGTTAGAGCACAGCACTGAGAAGCTAAAGCCACTTCCGCATGAGTTTGATCCCGCCCTGCCCCGGAGGTGACCCCCAGGGCGCGGCAGGTCTCTCCTGACCCGCCCACGGCTCTAGTCAGCAGTGTACTTCGTCCATAGGCCTGTTCTGCTCCCCACTCTGCCTCTGGTGAAGCCTCTCACCCTCCGCATCTCTGGCCTGTACCCCAGTTCTGTATGAATAAATAAAATAAATCTTTAAAAAAAAAAATCATGAGTGGGGACAATGCACCCAGGCAACATCCTCCCCAAGAGCACTGGGAAAGTTGCCACAGTTCTGAGGTTCTCGGTGAAAATCAACAGTTATTTTAAAGACTTCTGAAGGCACAAAATTTAGGCAAAAGTCTGGTTAATGTACACACTGAGTTTTGAAAAGAAAGGGGGCTGCTAAAATGTCCCCCTATCTATTTAGAGCCTTATCCTGAGACCTGGTAGTCAGGCCATAGCTGAGGCTTCTTTCTTTGCCTGAAGACAGAAATCCTCACAACACTAGGCCTGTCTCCTAGCCTTGCCTGCCTATGTTGGGAGGGGGGGTGTACTTTGTACTTTCTCAAGTGTTAATTTTTAGTGAACAATGCTGAAAATATTTTGACTGACTTTGAAGAAAAACATGGAATGGAATGAAAAACAGAAAAAATAAACAGTACAACAGGTGAAGGTGGGAACAGTGTACAGAAAGTTCTTTGAGTTGTTCCAGTTTTCTAGAATTCTGATTCACAATGCAAAGTCTTAAGAGTGTCGAAGATGGGGACTTAACTCTTGTGTTTCTTGTACTTGAATTAAGGATCGAAGCACAGCTCAACAGGACTAAGGCAGTCACCTTCACGCTATGCTTATCTGTTTCTCCTACTCTAAATCTGGGGTGCGGGGCTTCAGCAAATCATCATCCTAAAAGCAAATAAAAGCAGCCAAACAACCCAAAGCATCTCAGCACTCCAGAAAGCCGAAGGCATGCAATGGCATTTCTGGCAGAAAGCTGAATGCAAGCACAGCAGTGGAGCCCTTTGCACTGTCACTTGGGGCTCCCCGAATCACACGTGCCCTGCTGTGGCAGCGCGGCCTGATGGTGGCTACACAGCGAGAGGGAGCTGGCCCGACCGACCCATGGCTGGAACGCCGCCAGGCGGACAGCAGGGCTGGGGCACAGGTGCAGCAAGCAGGGCCCGGACAGGAGGCAGAGCACAGCCCGAGGCGAGGAGGATGTCGCCCGCGGGGTCTCTGCAAAGCTCCAGCATCTTCCAGGATGCGGAAGGTTGTCTACGTGCTCGAGGAAGACAGTTACTACTCACCTCCACTAAGCTTGAGACTCATGTCTGGTAATAAAAGCACGGGGAAGCCCGCCCCACCTCATAGAGAGGCCCTCAAAAAGGGGGAGCCCCACTGAGAGTGACTAGGTAGGAATTTCTGACCACAGAGCGACGCTGAACCAGGAAGACCAATAATGGGACCAAATCGAAAGCAACACTTCTCTAAGCATCTTGGAGGCGCTGGTGCCTATATGCTGCAGGGAGACAGACCGCAGAACTGGCCTCAATGCCGTGTGCAACCAACCAGCAGCCCCCACCTGAAGGAGCGGGGAGGGAGCAGAGGCACCACAATCCAGAGTCGCTACAAACATTAACAGCACACAGCAAGGACAAAAACTGGGAGAGATGTAGGTCCCAGAGCTGCGTGACATTATTGACGATGTCTGGACGGTTGGCCCATACGCAGGAAAACTCGCAGGAAGGCAGAAATCATTTGAGAGGACCCAGACGTTGGATGGAAGATATTCAAATTAACTATTGCAAGTATGTTCACAGAACAAGGCAAACCAACGAAAGGAAAGTATAAACAGTATCACAGGGACAAAAAAACCACCGAGCTGGAGCTGGAAATATACACCTAAGCCAGTATTCACAGAATGCACACCGCAGCAGGTCTGAGCTGAAGGGGCAGATCAGTAAGGATCAGCCAGTCTGAAGAACAGCGGAAAAACCCTTGCAAATGGAGAGCCTCTGGGACCTGGGGGCACGACTCCATCAACGTGTACAGGCCCAAGGAGAGAGGACGGAGGCAGAACAAATGATCTAAAGAAACGACTGGAAAGCACCCATAAAGCTGGACACAGCCCCAGAAGGGCGAGCACGTCATACCTCCCAGACAGGAGCGAAAGCTGGCTTAAGGGCCACTAGTCAAACAAGAGGGTGGGCGGGCCATCCATGCCATGCGAAGGCCCGTCCACTGAAGCGCCTCCCAGCCCCTTCGGGGAGACAGACTCGCCGGCAAGCCCGGGGACGCTGTGGCCTGCCTGCCTCATGAGCAGCACTGCAGAAGTGACCGCAAAAGGCAACTCGGAGCCACGCGAGGATACAGAAGCCGCCAGGAGGGCGACAGCGTGGGTAAGGACCGCGAGGGCATGGACGAGCCTGCTTCTCCACTATTTGCCAAGACCACGCGTGAAGCACACAAGGATGTCGCCGCAGGGCACAGCCGAGAAACGGTGGGGAGAGTAGGGGAACCACGGCAGCTGTCGGCCTTGCAGCTACCCTCAGGGCGCGAGGCTCCATCTCCAGTGGACACTCACCCCAGCCCTCAACAGCGGCAACAGCCACTTTCGTCTGCATGAAAAGAAAAGGTTTCTGGACTCGACTCATTACACTGCTCTGGGCTCTATGAACTCTTGAACAGTCTGGAACAGTGCAGGATGATTTTGTGCAGGCCAAAGGAAATAATAAAATGGATAAAGCTTAATACTTACGAAGCACATTACAAAGTGAAACAAAATAAAAGCATAGGATAGGAGTTATTTATGTGATGCAAACAATACTTTAATCTTTGGACATTTTAAATTGCGGTGCTCATTAAATGCCCATGAACTGACATGGTCACATCAATGCACAGCTCTATGGTACCAGATACCTGCACACTAAGCTTTTCTTATGCCGTGTCTAAAATGAGTAAGAATAACTAGCTTTAAAAAAAAAAAAAAAAAAAATGAACAAAAAGCCTCGGACGGGGCAGCGCGCCCGGCCCGCAGCACCCTCTACCTGCTGGCGTCCGCCCTGCTGGCGCGGGTGCAGTTCTGCCGTCTCTGGAACCTCTGGCTCCTTCGAAGTTTTTTACTAAATTTTTGGCCAATTTTAAAATCAGAGGAGATTTTCTTCATTTTTTCTTCAAACAAGGCAGACAATCTCAAGGTCATACTGTAGATCTGCAAGGATATGAAAACAAAAACTAGAACTCCAAATACTTCTAAAAAGAATCTTGTCAAAGCAAACAGCAGCCAGAAGGCACCACGCGAGGCCCCTGCCTCCTCCGGCTGCCGAGACCTCCTGCCCTTCTCCGAGTGACGCCTGCAGAGGGAGAGAAACGCGCCTTTAAGAAAGCTGTATTCGCTCAATAGTCAGAGAAAAGAAAACGCGAGTAAGGAATCATAGGAAGATACACTTACAGTAGCAGACTATATACTGTGAGTTCAACTTGTTTATAAGGAAATCCATGTATACTGACTGGACCCCAAGAGTCCGAACCTGTTTTGTTTCCAGGTAACTGTGGTTGTCAAGCAAGCAACTCCCTATAACTAGGGCTCAGCTGTCTGTTGTCAGTGCTCATCACCTATTTTTCCCCATTTCCCTTCTGTAGGTATAAGCAAACCCCCACCCCAAATAACTCTATCACTCAAGTGATAGAGGATGCTGGTTTTTGTTTTTTTAAGATTTTACTTATTTATGCATACAAGAACTAGCCAGCGATGCAGGGGATGAGAGGACTACCCAGAGACAGAGTGGGGAGCAGAACGGGCAGATGGACAGAGTACACTGCTGAGGGGAGCAGTGGGGAGATAGGAGGAGTCTGCTGTGCCATGTGGGTCACTCCCTGGCCGGGCGTCAGGCTTGGGGTGCAGTGGCTGCTGACATCCTTTGTGCCACCAGGAAGGCCCCCAGAAGCTGGTTGGTTTTAATACTTTCTGTTCAGACAGAAAAGTAGGGTCCCCTTGGGGGGAGCCACCAGCAATCCCATCTGTCTGTATCTGAGCGCTTACTGCCTCAGATACCACTTAGATGGAAAAGTGTAGCTCGAAAACAGAAAAAATAATGTCCACAATCATTACTTAAAGAGTACATGTGCTTTCTGGAACTGCATAAAGGCAGAGGGAGGCCCCAGCAAACAAAGGTGAGCAGTGAGACCTGGAACTGTGCCTTCCGGCCAGTACACGACTATGGGAGACTGGCAGCCCCTGTGCACGCCATCCAGAACATCAGGTAAAGCCAGGAAGGTACAGGGAGGTCCCAGGCCCCACAGGGAGCAGCCACTGCTTCGCATAGTGCCTTTTGGTCCACACACAGTGCGTGAACCCCCCACTGGATGCACAACCACACCCCACACTGCAGGTTAAGACGCACATGTAGGAGAAGGGACCAGCAACATACAGAGACCCTGTGATCTTCAGGGATAGCACCCATCAACCCATCCCAGCGTCACACTCCTTGTGAAGCCTGGGTGACAGCACCAGACTCGGCCTGGCCACCAGTCCCCAACATCCCAGCAGGCACTGGAAAGATGCCGCCAGTCTGACTGGCACAGTGGCCCACCGTATAGAACAAATTTGAAAACAAACAACAGAGAGAAGTAAAAATACAAATAACCAAGCAAGCCCTCTGGGGAAGGAAACACCACAGAGATTATCAGCCACCAGAACTCAACAACAATGACATGGAAGAACTTATCTGCCTGACAGAGGTTTAGAATAAAGACGGCAAAAAGGAAAAAAAGGATCTAAGAAACATAATTAGTGAACTAAAGAATAAAACTGAGTCTTTAAAGAAGGAAATGCAGGATATTAAAAGATTAATAGAGGAGCTAAAGAACGCTTAAAAAGTAACAAAAACAGAACTGATAAAATGGAAGAATGAATCATCTGGAAGATACGGAAATGAAAAGAACCAAAAGAGAAAAGGGCAGAGAAGTACAAAGAAAAAAATAGAATAAAGAAAAACTTCAAGATCTATCTGATACCATGAGGAGAGGAAATGTGAGAGGTATAGGAATCTCAGAAGGTGAGAAGGCAACAAGAAACTATTCAAGGAGATAATCCAAGAGGACTTCACAAGAAAGAAGGCGATGAAAACTGACATACAGGAAACTAGAAGAACACCAAGTTACCTACACTATAAGGAAAACTTCAGCTATACACATAACAGGAAAGCTTCTAAGAGTCCAAAACAACTCAAAAATAATGAAGTTGATGAGGGGAAAGAAAGAGATAAGCTATAAAGGAAAACCATTCAGGCTGACCCGAGACTTGTCTAAAGAAACACCACAGGCAAGAAGAGAATGTTGGAACATGCTTAACAAACTCCAAGTCAACAGATGCCAACCAAGAATACTTTACCCTGCAAAGCTCTCCTTTCTCTATGAAGAAAAAAATAAAGACCCTCCCACACAAAAAGGATCTTCAGGAATTCATTACTACCAAAACTCACCACTTCAAAAAAATATTACAAGAAGCCCTAAAGCCAAACCAACAGAGGAATGAATAGGAAGAACAGAATAAAGTCAACGAATAGAACCAAAAAACACAAAGTGGCAAATATAGACACCAATGTATCAATATTAACCCTAAATGTAAATGGACTAAACTCATCAAGAAAGACACAGATTGGCAGACTGGATCAACAAACCAAAATCCAATCCCAAGAAACACATTAAACTATAAAAGATAAATACAGGCTGAAAATACAAGGTTGGAAAACAACCCCACAAGCAGACTGACCAAAAAGGGAGGGAGGAAAAGCTGTACTTAGATAAAATAGACTTCAAACTAAAAAAGGTAAAACAAGACATAGAATGTCACTACATTTTTATTATTATTATTATTGCCACAGAACAAGCCATACAGTACAAGCCAGAGGTGAAGGGTGTTAAGAGGATTCACCAGACGCAGCAGGGCGCAGAGCAGGCAAATCGATGAAGTCCACTGCTGAGGGAGGCAGCAGGGAGACAGGAGAGGCCTGCTGCACCCTGTGGGTCACCTCCTGGGCCGGGGATGGAACTCACACTGAAGCTGCTATGGCCAGCTTGCAGTGCTGCGTCCTAACCCGCTGCGCCACCAGGGAGGGCCACTATTATTTTTAAAGGGACAGTATATCAGGAAGATGTAACACTCATCAACATATGCTCCTCAATGAAGGGGCACCAAAATATATCAGACGAGAATTATCATAGCTGCCAACAGAAAACACCTGTGAGTGGAGACTCTTACCAACGGACGATGAGACCACACACAAGCATGGACACGAGAGCCCCGAATGAAGACCTGGACCTCACGGGCCTAACACACACCTACAGGACGCTGCGCCCAAAACATTCCAAGTACACATTTCGCTCACGTGCACATGGAGCTGCCTCCAGGGTTGATCACATGCTGGGCCACAAGACAAACATCAACAGCTACACTAAGATTAAAAAAAAAAAAAAAAAAAAGCCACCAACTATCTTCTCTGATCATAAGGCATCAAGCTAGAAACAAACCAAGAAAAGAAAGCAAGGAACCCTCCCACTTTAAGAAGACTGAAACCTGCACTACTGGAAGACCATGGAATTAATGAGATCAAAGAAGAAATGAAAAACATTTTTGAGATGAACGACGACGAGGCCACAACTTTCCAGAATGTACAGGATAGAGCAAAGGCAATAAAAAGAGGTGAACATTTAGCAATAGAGGCTCACATCAAGAAATAAGGGGAGAAAGCAAAGAAATAACCTAATCTCCCATCTCATAGAACTAAAAAAACAAAAAACCCTAAAAGCCAGAAGAGAGGAAATAAAAATCAAGGCAGAAACAAAACAGAATAAACAAAACAGAAAAAAAAAAATCCAAAAGTCCAAAAGTTCAACAAAACCAAAAGTTGTTTTTTCGAAAAAATAAATGGACAAACCTCTAGCCAGGCTCGCAAAGAAAAAAAGAAAGAAAGAAAACAAGAACAGGAGAAACACAAATAGGATCATAAATGAAAGAGAACAGACTCAGCAGAAACCAAGACTAACCAGATTACTATAAACGTTTACTTATAAACAAGTCCAACAATTTAGAAGAGATGGACTAATTCACAGAATAATATACCACCCAAAACTAGATTAAGAACAATTAAAACACCTAAACAGACCAATTACAAGCAGTGAAGATGAAACAGTAATCAAAACCCTCCTCCAAAACAAAAGTCTAGGATCAGACAGCTTCACAAGTGGATCCTACCAAACGCTTAGAAATGAAATAGCGCCTTTCCCGGTGCCTCGGAATTCTTTCAAATCCTCCATAAGCTCCTCTGAAGCAACTACTACATAATCCAAGACCAGACAAAGGCAATGCAAAAAGCAAAAGCAAACTGCAGGCGCCCTCCCTACTGCGCACGCATGCGATGTAGAGGTCCTCAACGAAGTCCTCGCCGACAGAACCCAACAACGCATCAAAGGGGTAACACACCCCGATCGCGCGGGATCTGCGCGGGCCAGAAGGCGAGTTCAACATCTGAAATGCAATCCAACACAACAAGAAGGAAAATAAAAACCTGACGACTGTATCAACAGATGCTGAAGAAGCACCTGACAAAGGTCGCCCGCCGTTTACGATGAAGGCCTCGAAGTCCTTGGGGCAGAAGGGGCATAGCTTGACCCGGTGAAAGCCACATATGACATGGCCAACCCACAGTATGATACTCAATGGTGAAAATCTGCAAGCCTTTCCCTCACAATCAGGATCAGACAAGGATCTCCACTCTTGCCATTGCTTTTCAATACAGTCACGGAAATCCCAGCCAGAGCAGCAAGACACGAGAAAGACGAACAAGGACGCCAACAGGGAAAGAACGAGCACGGCGACCACTATCTGCAGGTGACGGAACACACATACGCAACCCTAAACCCTCAGGAAACTCATTAAAATAATGAGCCAGTTTACAAAAGTAGCAAAATACAAAAATCAACAACACACAATCCTATAAGCAATCAATCTGAAGACATAAAAAAGCCATTACATTTACAATTGAAACAAACTAACCAAAAAACCAAATACCTGGGAATAGAAATCTAACAAAGGAGGTAAATGATCCACATAAAAGAAGATTATGAGACACTGTTAAAGGAAATAGAAGACACCCAAAAATGGAAAGACATCCCCTGTTCAGAAACTGCAAGGATTAACATCACTAAAATGGCCATCCTACTGATAGGAATTTATAGATTCGACACAATCCGGATATAAATTTCAATGATCTTCTTCAAAGAAATAGAACAAATATAAACAGCGCCGCAGTGAACACAGGGGCGTGGGCGTCCTTCGGGTTGAAGCTTCTGCGCTCCGTGGGTCGGTCCCTCGGGGTGGACTGGCTGGGTCAGGTAGCTGCATTTCCAGCAGTCTGGGCCCTCCGGGCGCTCAGCTGCTTGCGCTCCCACCAGTGTGGAGAGTTCCCCTTTCTCCACATCCTCCCGGCTTGTGGTGTTCTGTGGTGTTCGTTTTCCGTAGGTGCCTTCTCACCATGCGAGGTGTCTCTGCTGTGGTTCTGATTTGCATTTCCCTACCACAAGTGAGCTGACCTTTTGCATACACCTGCTGGCCATTGGCATTTCCTCTTGGGAGAAGCGTCCGAAGCTCTTCCGGCCACTTCTGACTGGGCTGCTCACGGTGTCTCCGGTGAGCCAAGTGCGCTGTGATCAGCCCCTTCTCCCTTGTAGGCAGCAAGAGTTTTTCTCCCGACCAGGGTGTCTCTTTCTTTCGGTTACCATCTCTCCCGCTGTAGGGACGCTTTTCAGTTTGATGAAATCCCAGGTGTTAATTCTTTTCCTTTGCCTTCTTTGTTTTGGGGGATGAGTCTTCAAAAATGCTACTGAGATGCATGTCATAGTTTTTTGCCTACATTTTCTTCTATGTATTTTATGGTTTCAGGTCTTATGTTTAATTCTTTTATCTATTTTCTGTTTGGTCTTGTGCTTGTTGACAAGAACATAAGCTTGAGAAAAATGGTGGGCCTGAATGTAAACCTGACTCAAATAAGCAATTTGGATGCCAAATGTAATCAAAGAGCTCTCAAATTGAGACAAGAACTATTAATGCAGGAGGAGAAAGAAAAGAAGAGAGAGTGAAAGCTAATTAGCCATAACAGTCACCGATGACAGAGAAAGCACTAGAAATCAAGTATGTGTGTGCTTGGCTTTAAAATCCTCTCACCCCAGAGTGGGGAATGGGATCAAAAACGGGGGGGGGGGGGGG
>NW_004567104.1:76559212-76574822 GCF_000260355.1 Condylura cristata
AAAAAAAAAAATGTGCAAAATGATGTAAAGATAAACTTTTGTAATAATTAAAAAAATAATTAAAAAAAAAAAATCCTCTCACCCCACGGCTGCCCCAGGACAGTGACGAGCAGAAACTGCTCTTGTGAACTTCCCTGATGGCACATGTTCAAACTATTCTGCTTCAACAGTTCTGAAAAGTTACTCAGCATACAACAATTAAGGGACCGACAGGTACCCGTTAGTGGCACCAGATCTATTCTTAGCAGCAGTCTTACTTGTATTTAAGATTCCTGAAACCAGTGAATGGAAAAGTTGTTCCCTACACATATCATGCATACTATTTAAAAAAGAAACCACCTTTAAATTTACCTTTGATCTTTTGTTTGGAGTATATGCTTTCGCGTTGCTAAATATCAAGCGGATGTCTTTGCAGAACTCCAGAGGGCTGTCATAATTACCCGCTTCCAAAGTCTCCCTGACTGTTCCAAAATCCATTGGGGTATCTATGATATCTCGGTAGTCCTGAGTTTTAAACACAGTAATTAGTTCGAAGATTCTTACAGCTTTCTGAAAGGTAAATGCATGAGAACGCTCAACAACTCAAAAATTAAAGCCTCAACAAGAGGTTAGGACTTTAGCAAGAAGCCCAGGTAGACAAGGAATACACCAAATGCTACACTGGGTAGCAGACTATGAAACTATCTTTACTTCCTCCTTTATAACTCTTCTATGATTTCCAAGCTTCTGACAGTACATTTCTAATATATAAGCAGACTTTTTCTTTAAGGTCATTTCTATTTCCCCACTGAAAAGTGAAGGCGGCTTTTGGCCATCTGGGGCTGAGCCTGGTCACGTAACAGCCATGCACGTCTGCCCGGTGTTACAGGAAACTTGTACGAGTCTTGATTCTTCAATAAGCCACAGGGTTGTCTACAAAAACTACGCAAAACAACTCTTCTACTGCTAACTCAGCAACGAGAGGCAAGGCTATAACCGGAAATCCAAATCTTAGCCTGAGAAGTTCAGACACCTCTAGCACAATCTCCTTCCCACACAACAAGAGCAGCCCCAAACGACCCGACAGTGGCAGCTTACCGGGTACTCAACCAGATCGACAGGCTGCCTAAATGGCTCAGAATCTTCACACTGAAAAATCAAATTCACTAGCTCCTTGCACTGCTTCTTCCAGTTGTTTTCAACATAGCTAGTAGCTCTGATGTTCCTTGTATTCCAGTCATGGAGCTACAAACACATTCACGAATTAAGAGGTTTTCAGTCAGGCGAAACGACACTCTATGCACAACATTAAAAACCCAACCGCGCTGCTGTCTTCTGTGTTAGCCCTTAAGATTTGGCTACCGTAAATTTTTTATCTACTGGGACAAAACCACTTTTCTGTAAAAATACCAAAATGTCATATTAGTTGTTGGAAAAACCTTCTCATTTCATTCTACCACTTCTTCCCTAAGTAGAGAAATGAAGCAAAACACGACAGGACATGACGGGCAGAAAATGGCTCTCCACGTGCACGTGTGCACACAGCCGCATCCCAGGCCTGTCGCCCTGCTGGCCTGCAAGGCGACAGGGACTCTGCCGGGAACCCGCACAGATCCAATGTAGTCGCGAGGGCCCTCGGGAGGGCCTGACCCGGAGACCAGCAGACACTGGGCTGCTGACCTAGAGGTGAAGAGGGGCAGGCGCCGCGCCCCGCCCCACCTCCACCCCACATCCCCACCCCCGTGGCCAGAAAAGGCGAAGGGCCACATCCCACCTGACCCGCTGGCTTAGTCCTGAGGGGCCTTGGGGGACTTCCAATCTAACTATAAGAGAATTTATTGGGGGCATGGGGTTGAGGAGAAGGAAAGATGGAAATAAGCTCTGGTTATGGGCATTTAGCTTAAACACACTGGCAGTGTTTACGTTGCGACATTTGGAATGTGCCGCAGGAGACACAACAAATAGAAACAGACACTGAACACCAGCAGTGTGTATGAAAATAACCATGAGAAGACAACTCAGGTTAAATTTTTAAAGTTATTTGGGGCAAGTGTATTATGAAACTGAATGTCATAAAAAGCTTAAATGCAAACAGCATTTGAATAAAATTTAAATGCTTGTTTTTAAGTACTTTCAGACCAACAACCTTTACCTTCAATTAATACATAACATCAAAACTTCACCCTTTACTTTCAATTCAATTCACATATAACATCGAAATTTCAAGAGCTTCAAAAACCCAGTATCTAAACTTAGCTTCATATTTCCATCTCTTTAATCCCACCCTCCCAATAAATTCTCATTTTAATAAAGAGTTAGTCATCCTATCCTCCTCACCTTCCTCCCGCCCTCCCATTCTAGCCCAGCACCGTAACGGTCCTCCCGTTACCCCTACATCCCTACAGCGAATGCACCCAGACCTCTTTTTAACACTCAGCGCTTTCATCCCTTGAAACCCACTTATCTACTTGAAACAACGACCCTCTATTTCAACAGGAAGATTAACTTACTCTCCTTCCAGAAGATGTTTTAGGAAGATCACTATCCTCCTAGGGGAAAAAAATCAGAGCACCATTAAGTGTTAAGATTCTCACTGAAATTCTCTTAAAACATCAGGTCTTAAAAGGGTTGCAACTCACTAACAAAACCTCAAAAGACAGACTGTCAGCTGACTGTGGTGGCACCCACTTTAGTAGCTGTTTATATTCCCTAAGGACACACACTAATTCCAGCGAAGAGCTGTAAAATGCTTCTCTGTGTGTGTCCTAAACATCCTAGACATTTAGCACATGTACAAGCAGCTTTAAAAGTGTATCTGCTGAATTTGATTTGTAATCTGCTACACGGCATTCATCGCTAATACTGAGCAGGCATTAAGCACTTGGGCATTTGTTTCTCAGGTAGACAAAAGTCACAGTCAGATGACAAAATCAGTAAGACCCCCAAAATACACGCCTCCTACACTCTCTGGACTTCACCTTCTGCATAGCACCTCGTTCCCTATGCCACTCAGGAGTATGGAAATCGGCAAAGCACGATAAAAGTTTGTGCCACGATCGACACTATTGTTAAAGACCATCCGACCCAGTCCGGAGGGCAGCCTGGCCCGGTGGGAGGAGAACTGCACACCCCACTGGGGCCACCAGCACGCACACCTCACACTATCTTGAGGAAGGGCTTGAGGGGGCCTTCAACATGGTAAAATTAATTTTTAATTACAGTTAACGTCAACACTCAATGGTTTATGCAAAAATATTTCCAAGGTATTTCTTATACATAACACTCGTCACTCTAGCTGAAATTTGTAAACACAGGGTACATGTAAGTCATCCACTTAGACCTTAAGTTTATTGTCAGTGGCTAAAAAAAATTATACACTGGTAATCTAAAATAATTTTAAGATGTATTGTTGTCAAATGCCTTCTTTTCCCACTTTGTTGGAATATACCAGTAATTGATGTAGACGACCAACATTTTCTATTACAACTGCGTTTTTTTAAGTTAACATTGAAAATTAACAGTCATTATAAAACAGAAACTTCATACCAAGTCCTCGGCATTTTGCTCATCATTTTCAGACGTGTTAGAAAGTTCTGAGATATTTGTACATTCTTGATTCCTAGAAAACAATTTTTCACTTTTAAAATAGCATACAGATGTTGAACCATTGCAAAAATTTCAACCTACATGTTAAGAACCCCCCCCCATTTTGTGTGCACCCCCACTCCAAGCAGATCTTCAAACTCCATGAAGACAACTCATCATCTCAGAATTTTGGAAAGGCTTCCCTGGGTTATGAATGTGTAGGGAGGGCGCAGCGGGTTAAAGCGCTGCACTAAGAAGCTAGAGTCACTTCCGCATGAGTTCGATCCCCGCCTGCCCCGGAGGTGACCACGTGACGCGGCAGACATCTCCTGACCCGCCCGCTGCTCCCCTCAGCAGTGTGCCTCGTCGATCTGCCTGTTCTGCTCCCCACTCTGTCTCTGGTGAGTCCTCTCGCTGCCCCTGCACCTCTGGCCTGTACCAAAAAAGGATGTGCAGGGAAGCTGGTGACTCGGGAGAGTAGGCCATCTGGACAGTGACAGTAGTCCTTCCGAGGCATGGAAGGTAATGGCCATGGAGTCTTAACAGGAAAAAGGTTGATTTGAGAGAAGCCAAAGCACAAAGATGCTTGGTGCAAAGGTCCGGGTAGACCCCAGTCTCCATTCCTGGCCGGTCACCATCCCCCATTCCAAACTGACGACCCGGAGTGGGAAAATACAGGACAAATCACATGTGCACACACACTTCTGGATACAACCCAGTCAGCCAAACTCAATCTAATCATGAGAAACAGCCGACAGACCCAAATTCGGTACATGCCACAAAATATTCAACACGCACCAAATGATGCTAAGGTCGCGTAAGAGTGCGGGCGGATTGAGGGCGACTAAGAAAACTGGCAAATCCAGAGGGGTCCGGACTGGATGCCGAAACCATCCAAGGACATCCGAAGACTGAGGAGATGTAGTGAGCTCCACCTCAGCAACAGGATGGCACCCAGCTTCCTGGTATCTCACCATGAGGGGGCTATGTAAGGTGCTGGCCAAGCAGAGGCCGGAGGAGGGCATCTGCCAGGGCATGCTCAGTAATAAAACACCTGCGACCTTTCCAAAGCAGAAAACACTGTGTCGTCGATTCCTCACTGGCGATGGTGCGGCAGGCCTCTCCCCTCTCCCCGCTGTTCCCCTGAGCAGCGGGTTTCAGTAGAGCCACTGTTCTGCTCCCCACTCTCTCTGGTGAATCCTCTCACCCCACCCCATCCCGCACCTCTGGCCTGTACCCCAGTCCTTGCATGCAGAATTGAAAACTCGATCTAAAAAAACTTCTCACATATGAAATAAGATTTGCTTCACAGTGATCAGAGCAGACAAATGTAAAAATTCTGGTGGTTGTCACCAAGAGTAAAGCATGAAAAGGGTGTCATCTGGAGAACAAAAACGGAAGAGCCGAAGCTGCAGGAGCCCAGCAACACAGCCCCTCCGAGGGCACAGCACCTCCCGCAGGCAGCACTCACCGGATGAAACGTAAAAGCTGGTGCGTGATCTTCTTAGCAGACCGTGCGATGACACTGTGGGGCTCATTGAACGTCCTGGCGTTGTGTTCGATGTACCTGACTTCCCAAACTAACGCAGACAGTCGCCTTCAGAAATAAAAATAGGAAACTTAGGACTCCGAAGTGAGTCAAAAAGCTCCCCGTCTGTGCAGCAACACAACCTGTCATGAAGTCGGAGCTCAGGGACGAGGATGGAAGCTCGGGCTGCCCACAGCCCCGGCGGGCAGCAGACTCAGAGCCCACGCACTCCTGCCACGGCAGAGCAGCCGTCCCTGCTCACCCTCGCAGCGGCGACCTGAGCCCACCGCGGTGCCAGGGAACAACGAGTCAGCGCCACCGCTCAGAGCGCCAGCCCTGTGAGCTGCCCAGTGCCTTCTGATTAAGCATGCAATGGGCAGACTGAGTGACGCTGCGGCCGCGTCGCGGGCTACAGAGGCCACGCTCTGTAATGGTGACTTCCCAAGGAGCTGAATTACAAAAAATAAGATGCCATCTAATGCTTTTAAAAAAAATTGTTATAAATAGGAAATTTTAATGATCAACGCTCTGAAAAAAGTTAAAAATAACTTGTAGATAAGTTTTCCAAAGGCAGTCATCAATAAAACCAAATTCTGTTTTTAAACAGAACCCCAAATTGGAATGTTAACACAAAAACAAATGTAATTTCTAAGTACCATGATTTTTAGGAAATCAGGCGAAGAGCTGAGAAATGACATCCCACATTATTTGTCACTGTCCGAGTTTTACCATACCTGCCTACAGGTATCAACACAGAGTCTCACAGAGAAGACCAAGAAACCACTGTGACGAAGAGAATGAAACCAAAAAGAATGTAGCTCAGCCCCCTGCTGTCCCTGCCAACCACCACACCTCTCTCCGCAGCTGGAATAGCCAGATTCTCTTTCCAAACAAGGCTTTAGGTGAGTTTCTCCTAACCTGTAGAACCGATTCACGAGTCTCATCCGAATCGTGAACAGGTCGGTCGGGTAAGCCACCACGGTGCAGTACTTCGGGTAGGTGCAGAGATCGACAGGACCAGCGAAAGCTGCGGCTATATCTGCAGGGGCAGACAGAAGACTCACCCACACATCCACTCCCGCTAACTGGTGCTTCGCTACACATCATTCGTAAATCAGGAACTATTGAACTATGTTTATTCACCAAAGACGATCAACAGAAATCGTAGGACGCACCACAACTGTGCTTCAATTTTAAAAAATGTCTGTGGGGGAAAAAACTGGAAAACAAAACTTTTCACCCCGAAAAAACTTACCAAGATTCAAAAGCTGATCTATACCACTAATAATTCGTTCACATTCTTCATCTCTGGACTTCTGCCCCCATTCACCATCCTGCGGCTTGTAGAGCAGTTTCTCTAGCTCATCGGAGGTGACAGAAATACTAGCTCCCAGTTCTTCAGGAGGATCAACTACAAATTTCACCAAAACAAAAACAAGATGACAGCATCAAAGCATGGATGTGCACTGACTGTGTGAGAAACGCTGGCGGACCATCGGGAGGCAGGCAGCAGCAAGCTGGACTCTTCGGAGACCCGATGGGCTGGCCACTCCTAACTCTGCTGACTTCTTTTAGTAAAGTTCAGGGTTGCCATAATAACGTGAAAGTATACCTCAGAGGAACACTGAAGTGCTCTCTCTGCATTTGTAAATAAAATTCAGAACCACTGCATATAAAACACTTCCACTATTTAACAAGCACTCACCATTATCAGGAATTGGTTCCATGTCCCAGGGGCTCAGTTTCTCAATTTCAGTATTGTCCCATCTGTTAAAAAAACAAATCATGGGTAGCCTTTCAGAAAGCCAGAGTGAGGCTAGCAACTAGGTTTCAACTTCAAGAGAAAACAAAAAGATAACCTCACTGTGGCAGTTGAAGTTTAGGTACTGAATTCAGAAAGACACAATAGAAGACAGATGCACAAACATGCCCGGTGGGCTCAGGCCAGGAGCAGAGCTCCTGTAGGGCCTGTGGGGCCGCACCCCAGCGGGAAGCAGGGAGAGTCGAAGCCCCTGGAAGCCTCGGTGCGCCGCAGAATGGGAGGCCACGCCGCAGCCGCTGGGCAGGGCAGGCCTCTGAACAGGGCAGTCGTGCCACAGGCGCCCTGCGTGACGCCACTGGCGGCAGCAGGCACCGGGGGCCCCGGAGGCAGGCAGCACTGCACCGCGAGGTCAGCGAGCAGGCAGTGACGTGACTCCAAGCACGTTCGAGGTCGGCTTTGTGGCCAGGTGCACGTCAGTGACACAGTAACCTGCCACCCAGCCAGGTGTTCGCACGCTGCGCTCTGCGTACAGACCTGACGACGTAGCACTGGAAATGACTGTCGGGGTACTGGGGCTGGTATGGCTCCTGGCTCAGCACCGTTCCGAACCACCAAGCATCGTCGATGATGGAGCGGAACCTGTCGCCTACGAGACAGATGACAGGGTGAGGAGACACAGACCTGTGACATCACTTTTCATTTACAAATGCCACAGGATACAGGTGACACAAAGGTCAAGGTATACGTTTATCTTAAAATTAGCCATTCTTGCCCACTTCCCAGAAGTTAAAAAAAAAACATGTCACACTCAACAAGTTGCTGGTGGTACAAAGCTCTGTAACGAACAGACTGAAAGAGTAATGAATAGGTTGGTTAGTGACTGCAAATGCCACAGAATTGTTACATTTTAGAACATGAAGCAAATAATAGTTTCACAAAGCACACACACAAAAAATCTTTTACAATTGTGGATATTACCAATTACTTATTCAACAGGTACATTAAGTACATGGTACTCAGGGAATATTTAACATTTCCCAAAGAATAAATCAAATCAAAAACTGTGACAACTCATGACTATTCTACTGCTGCTCATACATAACAGAAGGCTTCAACCCCACCAGCGTGCTCCAGCTAAGCTCTGCATGGTAAAAGAGCTGCTCTACGTACTGCCCTTGCAGTGCCGACATACTTGCTGAAAAGAACACCCATACGTCCTGTTTTGTCGGCGTAACATAAGAGTGGGGGCCAGGCCTGGGGGGCCCATAAGTGGGGGATCCATCTCCAGGGGGTTCCTATCAAGGTCAATGTAACTGTGTGAAGAGTACATCAAACTAAGTCTGATTACACACATTCCGAATGTGTTCTCTAACTGTAACACGTCTAGTGAAACAAACTGCATGTGACTTTTGTTTTACAGATATTCCAAAAGAGCTGGGCTGCTATAATGACTCCTTTCTTTCTCGTCCATCAATTTGCAAAGCAAAAAATGAACAATTCTTTAAAGAAGAGTTTTGCATAAATATGTCAATCAAAATGAAATTCTGACTGCTTATGCAGACGCCACCATTCAGAAGAGTCTAGTAAGCAGCTACCATCTGTCAATCTTGCTGTACAAACTGGGCTGTCAGCGAACTGACCTAAGGTAACCCTGTAGTACCTGCAAGAACTAGAAAAACTGGCGCATTCCCGCTTCTCTAATGAACATATACAGGTAACGACACGACCTGAATAAAGGTTGATTTTCAGCAAGAGACCCTAACTAGTAAACACAAAATGAACCATTTGTGGAAGGGTCACAAGTCCAATTCAAGACGGGGGCCCTGATCCTGCACCCGAACACTGTGTGTGTGCACGCTGCTGAAACAGGTGGGACAGTTGTTAAGCAGCAAACCTGGCCCAGCTCCAGTCTTCACTGGTGTTGTAAGGAGGATAAGGACCTACCTGAGTCCACCCCGCGAGCCCGCCCGAAACAGCACAATGAAAGCCACCTGGCCATTGGTGCCCATGCCGCGAGCCTCCCCCTTGCGGTAGGTCCGTGCACGGGTGCCCTGAAGGATCAGGGCACAGCTGTGTGTGAGGCTTCCATTCCTAAAGGGCCAGTTTCCTCAAACCCCTAGTTAAGTGTGGCTGATGTGGCACCAAAGATACAACGCTCTGGATGGGAAACCTACTCTTTCACATACAGGTCACGCCCATCACCAGACTCACATGACTGCCAGTTCCTTTGCCTTGCTTCATCGTAAAACTGACGCAGAACCAGAAAGTCGATGACATCCGGCATGTCGTGGTACCTGGAAGGAGACACATGGCAGTTACAGCCCCACGTGGGTGACCACAGTCCATAGCAACAGAGCTCATGAGAAACCCACGGGGGGTGGGGGGCGCCTGCACACGTTTTACCTTCTGGCTAGCCTCATTAAAGAAAGGGAGAGGAAATGACTGGCTTGGCTTCTACAGCACGTTTTATTGGACCCCGCCTAGCATGCTGCTGGCGGTGCAGTCAGATGGAGTGCGCACGCGTGTGACCTCCCTTCCCGCCCGTTCTCACGTCCATGGTTTCTACCAGCATCACATTCAGTCCCAGCAGCAGCACTTCTCATGGTCAACCGCCATGTGGCTTGAGGAGGCAGGTTTAAGCAAATATTTGCCCTCACAGATCCTCAAGGCAGAATGAGCCCCGAGGGAGGGGCGCCCACAGGCCGGAGAGCCGGGAGAGCACGACGCGGAGGCCCCGGGCCGAGGCGCACCGTGTCCCCAGCCGGGTCCCGTCTAGCAGCACCTCCGCCCACACTCAGCGGTGCGCTGCAAGCCCAAGTGCACAAAACCCCATCAACCACCCACCTGATGGAGAAGGAGGTGTCCATGAGCTTCCCGCTGGCGGGGTCTATGAAGGCCAGTTTGAGGCAGCAAAGCGTGGGAGGCCCAACCTCATACCGGATTCCAACTATCTTGACTAGTTCTTGATCCTTTACATACAGATCATCAAAACATCATTATTATTTAAATACAATATTTAAAATGGTTAAAATAAAACAAATGCTGAAGATTACCACTCTACAAGCCAAATTCAGTGAACTCATAATTGAGGCTTTATAAAGCAGCAGACAATTTACCATCAGGTATAATCGTTTTGCATTTACTTATTCTAAAAGGTTTTTTTTATTGAGCCCTCCCTGGGGTCACAGCGAGTTAAAGCGCAGCATTATGAAGCCATCGCAGCCACTGCAGCACAAGTTCTATCCCCGCCTGGGAGGTGACCACAGGGTGCAGCAGACCTCTCGTGACCCGCCCACTGCTCCCCTCAGCAGTGTACTTCATCGATCAGCCTTTTCTGCTCCCCGTTCTGTCTCGGGTGATGCTTCTCACCCTCCTGCTTCTCTGACCTGTACCTCAGTTCTGTATGTATGACTAAATCTTTAAAAAAAAAAAAAAAGTTTATTTACTTATGCATACAAGAACTGGGGTGCGGCCAGAGCATGCCATGTGGGTTTCCGCCCTGGCTGGAGATGGAGCCTGTTCTTCAGTGGCAGTGGCTGCAGACAGCTTCACAGCGTAGCGCTTTAATCCCCTGCGCCACCAGGGAGGACCCACATCCATTTCAAGACACACACTAAGCTCTGTAAGGAATGTGCTCCTCTAGGGGCCTCCTCCGAAATGCCGCAAGCTGGGCGGACAGGCGTCGATCAGCTCAGTCTCTAACGATAGCAGCTATGAAACACATGGGTCACCTTCTGACCTCTGCTCTTCCTAGAGACACACTTTCCTTTATACAACCTTCTGTTATGCATTCTCCTCAGACTGTAGAAGCTCATTTGTAACTACCCTTCCAAACAGGTCTTAGGAACCTGCCCCTCACTGCCGGGGCTGGACAGTGCCAAGACACCTGTAGTGACTGCACGTGGTGGCTGAGCCCGCGGCCCCCAGCACAATACAAGGTTATGGAGGTCAGCCATCCATTCAGGCGCTGAGCAAACGCACTCAACTTCAGGGACCCGTTTGGGCCTAGAGTGCTGTCCATTGCGCAGGCGTGGCGAGCACTCAAGCCTGGCTCCTACAGGCAGCGGGGCTAGGTCCCTCAGGCGGCGCGCACACTGCAGCCACCGGCCACACGGAGTGTAAGCCATGTGTCTGTAAAGACACCTCAGTACTCGACATTCAGTGGCGAAGACTGAGCTCAGTCAACAGCACTAGACAAACATGCTGTAAAGTGTGTCTAAGGGACCTATTTCTCCGTATGCAAGTCACTGCTTTCATGAGCTGGGAACACAAGACAGAACTTTAGACCTGCACTTAGGGGTCGCTTTAAATAGCAAGCAAGCAACAAAAAGCTCAACAACGTCAAAAAAATGTTTAAAGTGGCATTCAACAGACTGCAAAAAGGACTCTTGTTTAAAATATATATGCTCCACCAGGAAGCCACCATCTCACTTAGAAAGATGCTGTTTAGGAAGCACGTTGTCCCCATATGGCCAGAAAGCACCCCCATACTGAGCAGGGCAGCAAATAACACAGAGCAAGTCGGGACGCTCAATGCAAGGGTCAACGGTGATGGTAAGTGCTGTTGATGAAGCCAATGTACGGACATCAGAATTATCTGAGGCCACACGTGCAGTGACAGAGCCACTGAGCAGATGAGTGTTGTTAAGAACAGCTACCTTCAGGCCCTCCTTGGTGGCACAATGGGTTTGAATGCAGCATCATGAAGCTGTCTGCAGCCACTGTAGCACGGGTTCGATCCCCAACCAGGGAGCTGAACCACATGGATGGCAGACCTCTCCTGACCCACCCACTGCTCTCCTCAGCAGTGTATTTCAGTACATCTGCTGTTCTGCACCCCATTCTGTCTCTGGTGAACCATCTCACCCCCCCAATACCTCTTGTCTGTACCCCAGCACTGTATGCATGAACAGATCTTTTAAAAAAAGAAAGCTATTTTGTTAAAACTACTTTTTTTTCATTGTTACCTATATACTTATTTAAAATATAAAGAACAAAAAAACTACTTAAGAGTGCTATTCTATAATCACCACTGACAGTCTGAGGTATTTTGGGGGGCTGATGATGTCTTTAAAATTTTGTTATTAAAACCACAAACAGCATTTCACGTTACAGTTTCCTCTTAGTAATAATACAATTATTGTGAAATGTACCCAGCACTCATTCAACAAAAAAAAAATTTTTTTAAAGATTTATTTATGCATACAGAACTGGGGTACAGGCCAGAGGCTCAGGGGCGGCGAGAGGTTTCACCAGAGACAGAGTGGGGAGCAGAACAGGCAGACAGACGAAGTACACTGCTGAGGGGAGCAGCGGGCAGGTCAGGAGAGGTCTGCCGCACCATGTGGTCACCTCCGGGGCAGGCGGAAATCGAACTCATGCGGAAGTGGCTTTAGCTTCTCAATGCTGTGCTTTAACCCGCTGCACCACCAGGGAGGGCCACATTCAACAAATATTTTATAAGTCTCTGTAAAGCAGTGGGCTTCACAAGACAGGTAAGTGCACGAACGTACCATTCAGTAGCTTGGAATATTTGAACTGTCTTTTGTTTTTATACATAATCTGCAACTACCATGCTTATAAAATGTCATGCATTTCTGGCTGATTCCCAAGTTACCAGAAGTAAGGTCACCAATTTAAACAGTGGATGGCCTTCTGCTTATTTCTAATTGCCACACACCTTGTAGAAAGCAGTCCCTGCTTGGCAGACTTAACTGTTAACAAATTAAAGCCCTTGCTAAAACATGCTATTTTCTTCCTTTAAAAGTAAAAAGGGGCCCTCCCTGGTGGCGCAGCGGGTTGGAGCACTGCACTGAGAATCTAAAGCCACTTCCGCATGAGTTCGATTCCCGCCGGCCCCGGAGGTGACCACATGGTGTGGCAGACCTCTCTTGGCCCGCCCGCTGCTCCCCTCAGCAGTGTACTTTGTCAATCTGCCTGTTCTGCTCCCCACTCTGACTCTGGTGAAGCCTCTCGCTGCCCCTGCACCTCTGGCCTGTACCCCAGTTCTGTATGTATAAATAAATAAATCTTTAAAAAAAAAAAAAAAGTAAAAAGGAAGCCTGTTGTATATTGCAAATTGGCTAAGTATAGAGAACTAGTTTGTTCTACATTTTATTATGCATGAAATTATATGCTTTATCCAATTTGTATTTCTTCTTTTGCAAATCTGTGCCAGCTATCCACATTTTAGAACTGATGACATGGGCCCTGCCTGGTGACGTAAGGGGCTAAGTCTCAGCACTGTGAAGCTGTCAGCAGCCACTGCAGCAGGAGTTCAATCCCTGGCCAGGGAGGGACCCACAGGGCGCAGCAGACCCCTTCTGTCTCTCGGCTGCTCCCCTCAACAGTGGATTTCAATAGATTCACCTGTTCTGCTCCCCACTCTTTCTTTGGAGAATCCTCTCACCCCCTGCACCTCTGGCCTGTACCCAGTTCTGGTAAGCATAGATAAATACAGATTAAAAAAAAAAATACATATAAAATTAATGACATATACTACCAAGTTGTTTTCCTGAGAAACTCTAATACATTTACAATTTCACATTGATCTAAGTCTTCCTATCGATCCCAAGGTTAAGCAGATGATAGTAATAGAAGCAGTCTGAAGTAGGAAGCTGAAAGATAGTAATGAAGTGTGCTTCCAATAGGTTCTTTAGTGGACTTAACAGACAATTTCACTACACGTGTGCCGCATGTTAATCACTTAATAACACTACCACCTTACCCGAAGATCCATTTTTCTCCATGGCTCTTTGTTAGGGTTCAGCTCATAGATGTTATTTCTTCTGACAGCCTCAATATAAGCTTCATGACCCTGCCGAAAATATATTACCTACAAAGGAGAAGCATGAATTTAAATAAGAACTTAAAGAGCAGTATTCCTTTTGCTTTCTGTTCCATTTCCATGTTTTCGAATGCTTCCACTCTCACCTCATCACCCATTTGAGGGACAAAAGGAGACTTGCGAAGTGTGGTATCCGTTATCCAAACTGGAGGGTGGAATTCATATAACTGCTCCAGATTTGCGAGCTCTGCGGGAGTCATTCTCCTCAAGTTCTGCCAAGGGGACAAGAGTCAAGCTCAGCGGGAACCAAGAAGGGCAGCGCGAGTGCCAGTGGGCATCACTGGTTTTCTTCTTTTATAATAAAATAGTTTATCTTTACATCATTTTGTACTTTTTTTTTTAATCTCAATTGTAATCCCTGTGGGTTTCCCATCACCAAGTCACCCATGTGCCATCACCATAATCATCGCTGGTTTCCAAACAGCACTTCCGCTTGGTTCCCACCAGACCTGCCTGCCACTAGCCTCCGCCAGCTCGTCTCCAGGGGATCCCTCCCAACGCCTGGCGCCTCTGATAGGGCCATCTGCAGGCTGAATCCTCTTCGGCACATAGCTGAACCTGGCAAGCCACTTGAATCCCACCACGGGCAATCGCCTAGATTTGAGCTTTTTAGGACTGGGATGTTCAACATGCCCAACTTCTCTGTGGTCAAGGTCAAATGCTCGGCCCTGAGATGGGCCCCCACTGCAATCTTCCAAGGGAAGGCAGAACTGGTGGTGGTTATGGAGAAATAATATGTAACTGGGGTATAGACCTAGAGCCCTGAGACATGTAACTGGGATACCAGTCAGTACCACCTCAACAAATATAACTTGTGATAAAAGTAAAAAGAGGCCGCCCTGGTGGCACAGTGGGTTGAAGCGAAGCTGCAACCACTTCAGCGTGCATTCAAGGCCTGGCCAGGGAGTGGCGCACAGGGCCAGCAGACATCTCCTGACCTGCCCACTGCTCCCCTCAGCAGTACACTTTGTCAATGCCTGTTCTGCTCCCCACTCTGCCTCTCTCCCCGCACCTAGGTGTGCATAAATAAATCAACATTTAAAAAAAAAAGGTAAAAGGAAATCACACGTGGCCACTTGGCTTCATCCTGCTGGCTAGGGGCAAGCCGAGCCCCGGCCCTAGGACAGGAGCCCCTGCTCTGGCTCAAGGAGAAAGTCAATAGGAGTCACGTTCGAGAAACAAGTCTGTGCTTTACCTGAGACAGCTGGCAAGTCTGCCTATAAAAACTGAGGACTAAGACCCAGAGTTCTAGTTTTGAAATTTGGAAAGAAGGGCCATTAAAATATATACGTTTTGAAAGATCTATTTTACCTCTCTTTTAGGTTTATTCTCTTTCTTTCTCTTTCGTCTTCTTTTTGGAGGAGACAAATTCTCAGCAGACATTTCATCCTCTGAACTACTACAAAATCGAGTAACTCGTCGACGAGATGAGGTCCGCAGAGGTGGCTGCAAGTTGATACCTGCATCGGCCGTCCAGTCAGAGTATCTAGAGGAGGAATCACTGGGGAAGGAAAACAACACGCTCAGCGGGACGAACACCGCCGGGGTCCCGCAGGGAAATGGTCGCACGAGCCTGAGGAGCGAGCCAAGAAGGGAAGGCCTGCCCCCAGAGAGCCCGCTGGCACCCTCACCATCAACCCATCACCATCAATGAAATGTCCAAGATCCCAAGGAAAGAGAAACAAATCTGAGGAATTATTTGCAAGAATGACAGATGAGACCACAGGAAGAAGGGAACCCTAAAGTCTAATAACAACCCCCTTTTAAAAGAAGAGGTGTCCCGGGATGGCCAGAGCAGAAACAAAGCAGGGTCATTCACCACCGTGACCAAGCTGGTGGCTCAGGGGCAGAAGTTCCAACTGGAACGGCAAACCCAGGGTGTGCACGGAGGAGCTCAGGGGAACTGCAG
>NW_004567104.1:76574922-76583833 GCF_000260355.1 Condylura cristata
CCCTCTCCCCGCCAGGCGAGGGTCTGGCCACACGCTGCGGAGTCCGGGGGAAACCAGATGGAGAAAGTCAGTGCCAGTGGGAGAGGGCAGGGCGCCAGGAAGCGCCAAGGCTTTCCAGTGCCTCAGGCAGCACTTCTCAGGGCCAGAAGGTTTCCTCTCTCCTCTAGGGGACTGTTATGATTTGAACGATTGTTTCACTCTTCTGTGTTGTTAAGGAAGAAAGAAGGTAAGAACCCCAGCCCCTGGTGAACTATTAACTTCAAGTAACCCAGAAGAGAACGTAAAGGCCACTAGTGGGCTATGACCGCCCGGCCCCAAGCACCTAACAGTCACTCCCTCCCTCTCAGAAGCGCCTATAAAAACATTTGTTTAGAAGAAAACGTAAGCCCACGAGCCGCGCAAGTACTGACAACCGCAGGAGCGGCGTGGGCTGGAGGCGGGACCACCGTTTGGTGGCCACAGCGCAGATCTGCTGGAGAGCTGTGGAGACAGGCACATGGCCATGGGAAAGTACTCGGCACTCTCTAGCCAGAAGGCCAGAAAAAAAGGGATACATTTGATGTGACATATATTTTAAATAGATTTTAAAAATCTATGACGTTACCAGAGTAGAATATGCTCAAGACCACTCGAGCTCTTAATCACAGTGGGAAAAAGAAGCTAAGAAAGGAGCCGAGACAGCGGTACAGAGGCCTGGACAGCTGGGCATCACGGACACAGAAGAAATCACATTCCTCTTAGAAGGCAGAACTTTCTAGACTGTGACCGATGTGTCATGGACAGGGGATGTCCCGGGTGCTGGTTGCAGCACCTCCCACAGAGAAGTTACCATTTACCAAGACCAAGAACAAATGTTAACAGTTTGGTTCCATAAAATCTGAGAAGCAAAATGAAGCCTATAACATACGCCATTAGCTCAAAATAAGTAAGGTTTTGCCCCCATACTTTTATAATGCAGCCTAAAATGCTGACAGTGGGAGCACATATATTTGATACTTTGGTTCAAAGGTTCACAAATAATCAAAACCATTTTATAGAGAATCAGCTGTCAATCTAGTGATCTTCTAAATGTGTCAAACGTGATGTGAACTGCCCCACACTTGGGGCAGCTGGGCTCTGAATGCCACTTATGTCGCCCTGGCTCCATGCAAGGCCTCGGCCGAAACACCTGAGCACACAGGACAGTGACAGCAGGCACCTTGAACTCTCGCTGTCACTCTCACTTCTTCTGTCACTCTTCCACTCCTCTTCTTCTTCGGAAGAACAAGAGCCTTCACTCTGATCACAGGAGGTCTCCTAGTAGGAGGGGGAAAATAGGTAAGAACCCTGAGCTGGTAGGTTAAATAACACAAGAAAATCCAGGACTCATGAACACGATCACAGGGATATCGAATCAGATAAACTTCAAACAAAAATGTCCTAAAAATGACCTTTGGCATTTCACCCAGCTACACTGCAAACTTAGGCCACAAAAAAGCCTGCACAAGGCTGTTTACAGCAGCTTTATCCCGAACTGCCGAAATGTGGACGAAACCAACCTGGCACTCAAGTACGTGAACAGATGAAGTGGTAAATCCAGACGGTGAAATATTTTTTGGCGTGACAAAGGGATGTGCTATCAAGTCGTGAAAAGACAGAGGAGACGACGGCAGTGCCCGGAAGGCGCCGTCTCAGCCGCCTGCGGCACCTGCCGGACACGGGCTGCAAAGGTCAGCAGCACAGAGCTATGGAAGATCAGCAGAGACGTGACCTCACACACTTGTCCAGACACACAGAGCTGTGCGACATGGGTGGTCCGGGCGCGGGCTGTGGAGACGCAGCAGGAATGTCTGCTCCTCAGCCGCAGAGAGGCAACACTAGTCCAACAGGCCGCACGACGGGGCAGCTGCACGGGCCCTTGCTGTACTTACTGTGCAGCTTTTCTGTGAACTGAAAAGTGACGTCTCGATTTCTTTTCAGAGACCAGAAACAAGGAACCTGTGGCCCTGACAGCACAGAAAGCAGGTCGTGGAGACCAGGAAGGAGCTTTGCGGCTGCGGTCATGTCATCACGTGCGTAGACAAATCGGGGTCTGCACACCCCTGAGCCAGAGCTCCGGGGCCAGCTCTCAAGCGTCATCTACTGTGGTTACATCAGAAGCTTTCGCCCTAACTCACCACCCAAGACCTTGTATTTCATGTGTAGCTTTGAATTCTTCTTCTTAAAAAGGTTCCTAAAGTAGGGAAGCATTATACCCTCACGGAATTTGCATGCGCCTGCCTAGTCCAGCAAGTAGTCAGTCCAGCATACCCAACAAGCAGAACGCCGCGCCCAAACTAAACCCTATACAAGGACAGCAACATTCCTAACAGTCGGAAGGGGAGATGCTGCAGAGGCCCGCTAGCGGTGCGCACAGAAGGGAACTCTGCAGGAACGCCTGGGGCGCTGACGCCTGGCCCCGGGGTCCGCCCTGAAAGCACTGTGCTGTGGGAGAGCCGGCACAGTGGGCTGCATGGTCCCACTTATGTGAGATGTGCGGCCAGATGGTGCCTGGGCGGTTGCTGTGGGGGTAGGAGTGAGCACTGTGCGTGGCAGAGGGATTCTTTAGAGGCGATGAACACGTTTTTGACATCAACGGGGTTGGGATGGCACAATCCGTTAATATACTAAAACTGGACTGTTCGCTTGTAGGGTAAATATCGCAACAAAGCTGTCCACAATTGGGGTCAACAAAATCGAAACTGGCGATTTCTTCCACGAAACGCTGTATTTTCACCTAATTTCAAAGTGCAGAATAGAGAAAGCCTTGAAGCAGCGGACTCACGTGTCCTGCGGAGCTGGAAGACTCGTCCCCGGAAGAGGACTCGGGCCGTCCCGGGCTCCCACGACGGACACTGGGGCCTCGGCGCCGGCAGGTCCGCTGCCCGGACTGTGACCGCAGAGCCGCCGGGCCAGCCTGAGACAGCACACCAAGGAAAGGCTCGGTCAGTGTGGTCTTCAGCGAAACTGGCGTTCTACTAGGCTCCAAGAGGGTTCAAGGCAAAAAGTAATTCAAAAACAAAATACTCTTGGATGGATGTATCTTTGTTATTGTTAAATCAAACTTGGTATTTTTAACTCTGCAAACAACACTGAGAGCGGCTGTGACAGCTCACCAGAGGCAACCTGCATGTTCTCTGAGGAAGAAAGACCATCACAGGTTTCAAATCATCTCTGACATTTAACACGCACTCAAAAGGGCAGGCGAGAAAGAAGACATAAATGTAAGACTGATAATCACCAGGGATCAGATACAGATCAACAGATATGGGTTTTTTAAAATAACTTGCTATTTTCAAGAACTTAAAATTAACGAGAACTAGAGGAGAAAAACGGAAAAGTCTAAAAATGGAACCAAATGCAAATTTTGAACTGAAAAATACAGTGAACTAAAGTAAGAACACAACAGGTTTAAAAGCAGTTTAGAGCCAGCTGAGGAGAACTAGTGGCTGGAATGTAGGTCAGGAAACACGCGGGATGCAGAAAGCACTGCACGGAGCGCAGCCTGCGGCCATCAACTCATTCTAAGGCGCTGACCGAGAATAAACACATGAGCCCGAGAGTGTCCTGAGAGGCCAAGGACGGAACGGCCGAACGGCTACACGGCCGCAGCACAGGTGGACTCGGGGCGCCCATAAAGTTGTTGAGACAGAAATTAAAAGTGAAAATCTCAAAGCTCTTCACCCTAACTTATAACTGCTTCTTGAGTAACTGCTGAAAGTGACTTCATTATACAGGTTGTAATTATCAAATGGTATATCCAATTAGAAATTTATCAATACTTAGAGCAGTACAAGCAGATTTGTAAACGTCTGTAAGACATTTTTCCAGCGAAAATGAAAAATAGTCTTTAAATTTTTCTTAAATTTTACTTTAAAATGCATTTCACGAGGCAATATCCAACTATAACAGAAAACACTCAGACAGTCGACAGTGTTTTCTTTTCATACTTGCCATGGTGTTAGCTGAATCGCCTTTAAGAGCCAACACTGTTTGTGCTGAATTCTCAGCGCCTGAGCCCCGCCCAGGGCAGCAGCCAGCAACGCTGCCCCACACCACCAGGCCGCCGGACTGGCCGGCGGGGGCTTGCTCCCAGGGGGCTGCACACGGCCAGCTTGGTCTTCTCCACATACAGTTTCGTGACGCTCCGGAAAATCCAGAGAGAGGGGAGCCACCAGGGGCAGGGAGCTGCTGGAGGATGCCCAGCCAGGGCGCGTCCCCGGTCGCACCAAGTGGCGGCTCGTCCAGCCAGAGTACAGAGGCCCCGGGGGAAGCAGAGCACGAGGTGCTACTGCTGAGTGTGAGGTGTCCGGCTCCAGACCTGAGTGGCCCCGGCAGGCACTTCCCAGGACCCTGTAGTGCCATTTGAAGATACAACTCAAGCTTTCGCGCTACTCTTTCCCGCCAACCACACAGACCCAATGTCTACTGTTTAAAATTCCAAGACTTTAAGGAAGAAATATTCTACTTTCAATAAAAGTGACTAATGTTCCCTATGATGAAAAATGAAGCTAAATGTCCATTTAATTTCTAATGCAGCTATTGCCAACAAAAGAGAATCTAGTACCTTTTGTGAGACCTGGAGATTCTTCCTTTTTCTTCCAATGATGTAGAGATTTCTTTCTTCGTCACCTTTCTCTATTCTGAAGTCTTCCAACTTCCTACAAATTTAAGTGCATTCAGTGGTATTAGTTACTGACTGAGGGCTTAGGACATAAAGAAAAAAATGAATGACGGAAGCATTCTTCTATGTATCAGAAGCTTACATATATTAATGCAGAAAATTCCTAAAGCCAGAACACAAGCTGAGTGGAGCCATGTTTCGTCAAGAGGCAAAAGGAGACCCTCTTAGTGCAGAACAAACTCAAGCGAGACCTCTCTCCTCTCTCGTGAGCTGTTTGAAGGGTCCGTATGATTTTCCAAGATGGTAATTTCTTTCTCTAGAAGAAAACTAAGACCAGAATCTTCTTCCTAACTCTCTAATGTCATGTTTTGTAAGCTGTACCACAACAGAAGAGTGATGGTTCTACTTCTAATCACCGATCTGTCACTCTCAAGTATCACCAACCAAAAAAATAATAATAAAATAAGTTTTTAGGGAGAGAGTAGACCTATGCTTTCTGAGAGAAGTATGCCATTTATGAAAATGTCCTGCAAATACATCAAAAATATTCTGACATCTGAGCCAACTGGAAATGCAGGCACAAGCTGGATGTTGCATCTATTGAGGATCTGGGCGGGGAGACCACTGAAGAACTGGGTATGTGTAGGGCAGAGTGGGGAGGTGGGTGTGAGAAGAGTCCCTAGAAATAGTGGATCTGCTGAAATCCACTGCTGAGGGAAGCAGCAGGAGAAAAGAGGTCTGCTGCGCCCCGTGTCTCTCCCCGGCCGGGGATCGGACTCGGCCCTCACAGTGCTAGCATGAGACTCATACTAGAGGCCATGAGGGAGGCCCCTGAGGATACTGATTAAAGTTGTAATGGCAGTGGTTGTATTTTTAAGACAACTCCTTAACAGAGGCTCACAAATTTACAGACAATGTGATACTGTGTCTGAGAGAGAACACTGGGTATCTGTGGAGACTGAACAAGAATGGCCGTGCAAAACGCTGCCATTGTGAAACGAAACTCTGAGGCCGTCCTACCACTTCGCGACCTATTATAAACCTATGTATGTGATGATCACACTGAAGGACTAGGACGTGTGAATAACCATACAGACATGGTTTCAGACACAAGCATTATCAAGAGAGCCCTGAAACAAACCTAAATATGGCGCGTGGCACCTCCGGCACGACCACTCTCCGCCGCCAGGCCTGCAGGTCCCGCTCCGTGGCCATCTGGCTACGGGGCGCGTTCTGGTGCATCTGCCGCACGCCCTCCACCTGCCCGCTGCGCCGCAGGCCGATGTTGGGAGGGGACTGCATGTCCAGGCTTAGTCTTCTAAAACCTCGGAGGAAATGGGCAAGAAATCACTCTAAAACCACCTTCACACTGGCACCCACTGAACACAACAGAACGTACATTACTCGGTAGTAAGACATGCCAAAGTAAAGATCCACTGAGAAAAAGTGGGAAAAAGCCGTGCTCCGTGCCTGCGACTAACATGCCGGCGACGGGGGGCACCTCCCTCACTAGGGACCTGAGTCACCGCCTCTCCAGGCTCTGAAACTGTTCCACGTGCAGCCATTTCTACTCCCATGGTGCCTGACACACTCAGAAATGTCGTCGTCTTCGTGGTAGCAGACTAGAAAAACCTTTTTGGAAAAACTAAGGTGGGAGAGACACTCCCTGAACCACAGCTGAGCAACAAGTAACCACATGAACTGTGAAGAGATGTCTGAGCCACCCGGGCAGACAGTGCCCGACAAGCGACGCAGCCAGCGCGGCCAGCTCCAGGCGTCGCAGCCAAGCGCTTGCACTTCAGGAACACAGGGGCAGGGCCACTGCTGCTAACGCGACAGAGAACCAGCCCAAGTCCTATTCGGGCTGAGCCAGCCCCGCGAGCCAGGCGCTGGGGCGCCCGCAGCACCCCCGCAGAGCGTGCACACCCACATGAGGGGTACGCAGGGGATCACCACACCGCACTAACTAGAAGGACGATCAGTGCGAATACGCTAAGGTTTTAACAACCATTATACTGATGCTTGAGAAGCGCTAATTAAGCACTGGAAATAAATTCTATATTTAACTGTCCAAGGTGTATCATTCTTCTGCATTGATTTGGAAAGAAAATACGCACTGGTTTTATTTGCTACTACGTGTAACAACAGCAAGGCTGAGAAATAGCTCACGTCCAAAAAGGGTGAACCCCAGAGATCGGTCACCCCGCACGGTGGAGTCCCCCCGGGCTTCCAAGAGCAGAGTGCGCGACGCAGGGGGTGAGGCCGCACCGCCTGGGGAAGCCAGGCCAGCGAGGGCTCCGCCCACCACCCCACCCGGCCCGGTGCCCGCTGAGCCTGACCCTGGGCAGCAGAGAAGCCGGCCGGCTGGAGCAGAGCGCTCCCCCGCGCACCACACGCTCGGGCCTGTCACTCACTCGTGGGAGGCGGTGTTGACGCCGCAGCACCGGCGCTCACTGGCCCTACAACTTTAAGAAGCCACGAAGGACACACGGGCCAGGAGTGCCCGGAGAGCCGCAGAGGCCAACACGTGCCGGCAGAGCTGGCAGAGCCCTGCCACCTGCCCACGTGCAGCTGGAAGCTCGAGGGCAAGGCGGCTTGACCTAACGCAGCACTTCGGGAGACACAGCGGAGACAGAGACGGACGGAGCAGGCGTACTCAGAGACAAAGCAAAGGGCGCAAGAGGAAGCCCCTTCCGGCCAGGCCCAGAGCCTGCACCTTGGCGCAGGACTAGCTTCCCAGGCCCGATGGGGGAGGAATCTCCCGTCCAGACAAGGGCCACAAGCCTTCACGCTCGCTTGCTGCAGCTACTCCAAGAGCGCGACTTCACCCAAGTCCTGGTGTTGAGCTCTATACTCTTTAGACCTCCGCCAACCCAAGGGAAGCAAGCAAGCAGAGTAAAAGAAACATACAGGATTTTTATTATTCACATTTAACAAGAAATGCTTCTCACAGACTATGTGGTTCAGATGAAAGTATCCCCAGGAATTTACTGTCTTTCTGGTCCAGTAGTTAACGTGAAAACCCTCCCTCCCTAAACCAGTGAACAATAGAAGTAGCAGTTGGACGTGGAAACATGGAGGTTTCAGAGGGGTGGGGATGAGCGGGAGGCAGGCAGAGGGTAGGTGTGGCGGGGCTGGGGCCTAGGAGAGCGAGGGAAGCCCAGACACGGGCGAGGTGTGGCACAGGCTGTGGTCCCCGGGTGATAGGGCTCTGTAAAATAATAGTAAATCTGTAAATTTTGATATAAAAAACTCTCCTTCTGTGGACACCTAGAAATGCCTTGTAAATATGACAAATACACTGAAGTGAATCCTGGAACTCCAGAATCATCTTAGACAAGAAACCAAGCGGTGGCCGAGTTAGAGTCAAAAGTGTGGCAGGCTGGGAAATGCACTGTCCAGGTCAGTAACTGAAGGACCCAGTTTCCATGCCGTGTGGCGAGGGAGCTGGGCCCTGTGCGCCAGCACCCAGGGGCACAGGGCACGGAGGACTGTCTTACAGGCCCATCGCAGGCCCAGCGGGATGTCTTACTAAGAAGAGCGGAGGCTGGCTGCCGTCTGCAGCCACCTGGAAAGGCGGCCCTTGAGGTCTCTGTCATGCCCACTCGCTCTCCTGCTAAGGAGAGCTCAGAAGCCAAGACCACAGAGAATGATGTTCAAACAGGCTTAAGAGAGAACTGGCCGCTCAAAGAACTTCAGCTAAGAAGTGTGAAAATAGATGAAGCAAATAAACGGAAGGAAAACGGAAAAACAGGTAAAGAACATGTCGGCATTCACCTTCATTAGTCATTCAAAATATTTTCAAATCAAGATTACATTAGCTTACAACCATCTGAGTGCAAAACCCAGAAATCCGCCCTGTACTGCAGATGCAAGCCTACAACATCCGTGACAGGCTGCCACTGGGAGCGTAAGTGGTACAAGCACTAGTGACAACGGTTTGGCATAAAATGACCTGTACCTGCCAATCCCACGTCCAGATTAGCATCGAAAGATAAAGTCTTTCAATCATACACGAGATGCACACAACACTTGTTGGTAGTTCTATTCATGATTAGCAAACTCACAAAGTCACCCAAAACCCAAGAAAATGAAAATATCAGTGGCATTTACACAAGGCCGTGACATACAACAAAGTAAACTTGATACAAATGGGTAAATCTTAAAAACATAGTATTGGGCCCTCCCTGGTGGCGCAGCGGGTTAAAGCACAGCACTGAGAATCTGAAGCCACTTCCGCATGAGTTCGATTCCCGCCTGCCGCCTGCC
>NW_004567104.1:76584058-76598778 GCF_000260355.1 Condylura cristata
AAAAAAAAAAAAAAAAAAAAAAACATAGTATTGGGGGAAGAATTCAGTCACCCAGTAGACCCCCCTTTTATAAATTTAAAAGCCAGTGTCAATCTCCCATGTTCTGGAAGTCAAAAGAACCAACGCCATCTTCAGAGTAACTGTGGCGGGAAAGGCCCACAGGAGCGGCCACACACAGGGTCACGCCCACGGCCAGAGGCTGTGTCCACGGCCAGAGAAGGCCTCCAAGCAAGACCGACAGGACCAGGCCTGTGCACTCAGCCACGAGACAAGGCCACACTTCTCAGGAGCCAGAATGGAAAGAGAATCAACAGAACTTCCAGATAAAACTCTTCCAAAAAAAAACCTGAAGAAATAACATCTGAAGACATAGCAGACGACAGCAAGAGCGCGCGGGCCCTCGGGCCCACGGAACTGCGCCGAGCCGGCACTGACGGCAAGCCAGGGAGAGCACCGGCGCACCGCGTGTCCTCCTTCAAGTAAAGCGTGCCGTTTCCGCCTCAATTTCATTACAGTAGATTCTGTGAAGTTAATGATTCATAAACCAAAAATTAAAGAGTCCACATCAAGAAAAAGCAGATTACCTGGCACACACAATGAACCGGCAGCACAAAACCCCCAGCAAAGCCCAACCCAGCAGCCCCTCGGGGACGAGCTCCCGCAGGGCTGGGGCAGTCCTGGGGCAGTCCGGAGGGCCCTGAAGCCTCTCCACGCTCGCTCGCGGCCGGCCCCGCCCAGAGGGGCCCCACTCGCTCCCTCTGGCTAGCCGAGTTGCAGAGTCACAGAGATGGCGCCCCACCCTGGCGTGGGCCCTGAAGCCCAGCCCAAGCTCCCGTCTGTCAGGAACCTGAGTGCTCGGCCCACATTCTGCTTCCCAAAAATGACAAGTGCTCATGTCAGGGGCAATCAGCTATCTTTAAAAGACTTATTTGCTTTTCTTTCCCCCAAGTACAATCTTTAAGCACTTTTAAAACCATTTCGGACATTTGCACAGCACCAAGTTCAGACGCCCTGGGGACAGAACCGCCACTCCACCCCCAGCGCCGGCTCTCGGAAACGTGGCTCGGCCCCGACAGTGACACCATTGCCTCTTCAACTTCCACGCAGCCCTCTTAAGGCGAAGTATTTCTCACGTATTTATTACCTCTTCGGGGAGTCTCTTCCCCACGCGGAAGGCCACCGGGAGCAGAGTCCTGGCCTGTGCCCAGCCGCTGGTCCTGCTGCTGCTGCAGCTGTCTGATCATTCCGTCAAGAACACTGGCCTCGGGGCTCCGCTCGCCACTGTCGCTGGTTTGCAGGCTTATAATCTGTTCGATGACCTCCCCGTCACCTGCACACACAGTGAGTGTAAGTACTCTGTGCAAACAAGGGGGACTGCCAGCATACTATAGTTAAAAATGACCTCAGCAATTGTCACTCTTGGTTTTTAAAAACTGACCCATGAAAGCTATCCCATATATTCATAATGAAATGGGTCAGAAAAAGATCCAAAACAAAACCCTTCAAGTACTCAATACCACATAACCTCAACAGAGCCTCTAAAACCCCCTAAAATGTTCCTTCCTATGGAAACACACTTCAGTGGTGATTCGATTATGTTGTGTTCTAGACAGGGAACTATGAACTATCACCGCCACAAGCTGAGTCCACCCCCGGCCAGGGAGTGACCCACAGGGCGCAGCAGAGCCTCAGCAATGCGTTTCCACACATCTGCCTGTTCTGCGCCTCACTGTCTCTGGGGAGTCTGCTGACCACCCCCCACCTCTGGCCTACACCCCAGTTCACAAGGTTTCTGAAGCAGATCAACAGTGCAAACTTCATTTCTTCTCCAGTGCCTTAAGGAGAAAAGAAAGAGGCAGCATGCCCTTCTAGGCCTTCAACACTTACAGCCCAGCTCCCCTGGGGGGCCCCGAGCGGAAGCCTGGAGAGGCCTCTACCAGCCCCAGGAACCACACGTCGGAATTACACGCCCTCCCAGGTGTGCAGTGGCAACACCAGTACCTGAGTCTGTCAAGTGCGACATCAGATGTTTTAAATCTCTTTGTTTTTTACTCTTCAAGTACTGTATTTTTATAGATACTACACAGCTCCGGAGTTAGTATTCACAGACGCAAAGATGAAAGCGTTGTGGGGCCTGTGAACTTTATCTGCACATGCGCATCCGTTCTCAGGTGTCACCTGCACCTGCTTGAATGTGGGATGGGCTCCGTACAAACGTGCTGCACACGGACCACCACAGCTGCACCTGCTTCTCCAGAGCCCCATGAACCGAAACTAACTGGCTATTAAGCAAAAGAATACAAAGCTACAAACTCGCCTCCATCGTGACAGACTTAAAAGCTGAAAAATATGGTGTCACCAGAGGGAAAATAGGTCCATCCTACTACTTAACTTCCCTTTGATCTCACTGGTAACATCTCTGTTTTACTATGGAAAATCAGTGAAGAGCAGCTTAGAAAACAAAATGAAATAAACTCAGACACATGTTCTTTAAAAATCACAATTTTTCTTAATAATACCAAGCTTAGAAAAGCAAAATGAAATAAACTCAGACACGTGTTCTTTAACAATCACAATTTTTCTTAATAATACCGAGCAACTATATACCAGAGACAATTTTTGGGGATTTTGGAGTGGGGATCAAAAATGGGGGGGGAGGAGTGCACTGGACTGTGGTGATGGCACAGGGTGATCTGGTGATGGGAAGCCCCTGGGGATTGCAACTGAGATGGGAAAAGGCACAAAATGGTGTCAGAATAAAGTATGACATTATTTTAAAAGTAAATAATCATAATTTTCTTGCCACTCAAACTGTGCTAAGAAAGCAAAAGTAGAGCCCTAATCTAAAAGGGTAAGGGCTTCCTCCTAAGAGGGCACAATGTAAAACTCCTAAGACGCACAATAACAGACCAAAAGGAAAGAAGCGGAAGAGACTTGTAACCCCGTTACCTCAGTGCAGGTGCCTGTTCTCCCAGCAGACACCTGCTAGTGTGTGAGTCCTGCAGGGACCGTGTCTACTGGGCGCAGCCACTGCCTGGACACGGAGAAGGCCGGCAGGAGGGCCGAGTACCTCCCGCCACCAGCAGCACAACCAAGCCATCTGGGACGGGGCTTCAGGCAACGTGACCCCGAAACAGGTAACGGAGCCCGGCCTGGACACAGCGACCAGCCTCTGCCTCTGTACGGGGAGCCCAAACTGCACCCAAAGGTCCCAGAATTGAGGCGACAAAGGTCAATGGGGGAGGCAGGGTGCGAGCATGCAGGAAGGACATCAGAGGATGGGCTGCACGGACGCTGAGGGCGGCCCTGAGGCTGAGCCATTCCACGGGCTGGCAGGCCACGCGCGTGCACCGCGTCACACCTGCAGGCCAGGATGTGAGCAGGCAGTGTGTCGAGCCACTCCCAGGCCGCCACAAAGCTGGCAAGTCACAGCCACCAGCCAGCAAGGAGACTTCAGAATACCCGGCACAACTGTTCAGTGCAGGCCTCAAATTTTAACATTCAGCGACTTAAGAATGCGGGGTAGAGCAGCGAGGCCACGACAGCGGCTAGGAGTCGGGGGCGGGGCCTTCACATGGACCAGTGTCCTGGCCTCACGACCCCTGGCTCGTGCGCCATCAGTGCAAACGCAAACATAAAAGGTGAGTGTTGCTTCCCCTCTTATTAGGAAGACAGCTGTCACCTCTAAAATCCTATGAAAAGATCATGGAAAAAACAACAGGTTTACAAAGCGCAATTCCTCCCCTAGGCCACTCACTAAAAGTAAGACAAAAAGGTATCTTTAGTAAAATATTAGTAGACATTAACATGAAACATTAAAAGAGAATCAATTTCAACAAGAAGGAAAAAGCAAAGAATAGAAAGAATAAAGAGAAAACTGGGCCTCTAGTGGCACAGGTCAGGACGCAGCACTGCAGCTGGCCACAGCAGCCTCAGTGACAGTTCCATCCCCCACCTGGAGGTGACCACATGACACGGCAGCCCCCTCCTCTCTCCCGCTGCCCCCCTCAGCACGTGCCTTTCAGTCCGTCTGCCTGTTCTGCTCCCCACTCTGTGTCTGGTGCAGCCTCTGGCATGGACCCCAGTTCTATATGCATAAATGAATCTTTAAAAAAAAACTAAACTAAATTTTAATATGCAGTCTCAAACTGACATCTTCAACAGGATTTTTTTATTATTATTATAACAGTTTATTTTTGCATCATTTTGTGCCTTTTCCCATCTCAGTTGTCATCTCCGTGGGCTTGCCATCACCAAATCCCCCACCACAGTCCACCACCACCACAGTCCACCCACCGGTTTTTGATCCCATTTCCCACTCCACCCCCGTAAAATGTCTCTGGTATCCAGTTACTCGTTAGTATTACTATTATTTTACCACTGGCCCTTTATACTCCTGCTATGAGAGAAACCATCCGGTATTTTTCCTTTTCTTTCTGGCTTACTTCACTAAGCATGATCTTTTCCAGCTCCATCCATGTTGCTGCAAAAGGCAGGTGTTCGTTTTTTTTTGATTGTTGAGTAATACTCCATAGTGTATACGGACCACATCTTTTTAATGCAATCTACTTTTGGGTATCTAGGCTATGGGTATCTTTTAATGCAATCTACTTTTGGGTATCTAGGCTGTTTCCATGTCTTTCTAATTGTAAATAAAGCAGCAATAAACATGGGATGCAGGCGTCTTTTTGAATCAGTGTTTTTGTGTCTTTTGGGTAGATACCCAGGAGTGGGATTGCTGGGTCCCATGGAAGCTCCATGTGTAGCAGTTTGAGGAACCTCCGAACAGTTTTCCATAGTGGTTGTACTAGTTTGCATTCCCACCAGCAGTGCAGGAGAGTTCCTTTTTCTCCACATCCTCGCCAACATTTGTTGTTGCTATTCAACAGATTTCTAATAAAAAAAAAAAGCTTTATCAGAGACCTCCCTGATGGAATAAGGGATTAAGTCTCAGAACTATGAAGCTGTCAGAGCCACTGCAACGTGAGTTCGATCCCCAGCCGGTGAGTGGCCCACACGATGCAGCAAACCTCTCCTGTCTCCCCTCAGCAATGTATTTCAGTCTATCTGCCTGTTCTGATCCCCAATGTCTTTAGGGACTCCTCTTACCCTCTGTGCCCCAGTTCTATACGCACAGGTAGATAAATCTTTTAAGAAAAAAAAATGCTGTATCGGGAACAGAGAAATGTTTGATTCAAACAGGCAAATGTCTGATGATAAACCAAAATGTAAGTCTGAAATAGCCTCATCTGATAATGACCATGGCTGTTCACGAGTGCCTGTGGTTCAGGGGAGGCAAATGGGCGCACGGTGCAGAGCTTCAACGGTCCGGAGAGTAGTACTACAGACACCGAATAAAGCAGTATCTAACATGCTAATAGCTGGTAATCTGAAAGTAGAAAACTACTGGATTATTCTTTATAGTTTTCGAATAAAAAAGTGAAAGCGGAAAACAACTTACTTGTTGCCACATAGCCGAGCTGTGGAACCAGATGTTCGTCCGCAGAGTTTTCCCGACCCGGCACTAATCTCTGGTACTTGGTAGGGTGAGGGTTCCCATCCACGTCGACCAAGAAGGGCGGTGGCATCAGGTGCGGGGCCTGCTGGGTTTGCTCATCCAAGACATAATTATTAGAGTCTCTGATCAGCGGCCGATAGTCCGTGTGGAAGAACATCTGATCGGGAATCTAGAAAAGGAGTTTACAGGTTGACATGTTAAGCCTTGCATATTCAACATAAACTAGAACTAGAAAAAAACAAAGAAATCAACGCATCTAGGCTATCTCCACAACGTTCTTCTCAACTACTGACCACACGCTGCAAGTACATAAAGATGAAAATGACCTTTTCGTACGGTTTGCTGCATCCAAAACCAAATATGAGGAGGTGCCCGTGGGAGTCTGTGCAGGCGAAGTGCTGTCCATCTGGGGAGAACTTACAGTCAAACACGGCGCCGTGTCCTTGTCCTTCGATCTAGGAACACAGGGGCACATGAGGGCCACGTTCACCTGGGCACTGCGACCCATCACCTGCTCTCATGCTGAAGGGGCCACAACACACCTCTCCGGTGGGAAAAACTTAAAGGAGTCAATTTTGCATGAAACACACACATCAACATTTGCAGACAAGTCACTTCAGGTGCACTAGTCCAGAAAACATCTTGAATGACACTGTGAAAATGACAGAATGACAGAACCAAGGATCTGGCCCCGCAAAGGGAAGACTTCACTCCTTCGAGCAGTGCGCAGCCCACGAGCTCTGCTTCCAGCCCCAGGCAGCTCTGGGCAAGCGCACAGGCCCAAGAAAGACCCAGGAGGGTCTTGGTGCCGCCCCACTTCCACTCCACTTCCCTCTCCCGTCCTGGCTCATCACCCTGGATCAGCGCTGCCAAACTGCAGTCCACAGGGCAGCACAATGCCCGTCTGTGGTCTGCGCCTGTAACTTCCCAACAGCTAAACCTTACATTTGCCACTAGAAAAATGAATCCTCTACCCACTAACTCTACATACTGCCTGAGGGTCACACCTGATCTGACCACACAGGAGTGGTGCAATTTACAAACTTGAGAAAACTTCACTGAGCAACAAAGGGCAGGCTAAGAAAAATAGTATGTCACAAACTTGCGTACTCTCATAATATAAAAAGGAAAAAGTATCAAAATGCTCCCCTTCCGTTTCTTCATTAAAACACAGAAAGAGGCCTCCCTGGTGGCACAAGGGGTCAGAGAGTAGCACTATGAAGCAGCCACTGCAGCATCAGTTGATCCTGCCCAGGGAGGGACCCCCAGGGCACAGCAGACCCCTTCAGTCTCCCCACTGCTCCCCTCAGCAGTGGACTTTGTGGATCTGCCTGTTCTGCTCCCCACGCTGTCTCTGGGGAATCCTCTCACCATCCACACTTCTGGCCTACACCCCAGTTCTGTATGCATAAATAAATAAATCTTTAGAAGAGAGAAAAATAAAACACAAAGATTCTCCCACATGGTCTTCAGGAAGAGCCACCTACAGCACAACCCACTGGCACCTTAGCTCCCTTTCCACCCCTCCTGGGGATACAGGTCCGAACACAGCAGAGGTGGGAAGGTGAATAAGAGCCCGCAGCTGGCATGGCCACACTGGTGGCAGCCACTCTCTTGGCACCAAAAACCTCATTATTTGCTGAAAAGGTTTTCCCAAACAGACTCAGGCCGTCCCCCAAGGCCTGCAGAGATGTCTGATGACTCCAGACAAAATGAAATCTGCACTGTGCCTGTAGAACAACTCAGTGTCACATTTCAGTTGACTGGCAGGGGCCCTGGTGGCCTAGCGGTTATGTCTCCGCACTATCACCCTGACTTCCATCCTGGGCCAGAGAGTTAAGCCTCATGGCGCAGCAGACCCTTCCTGTCTTACCCACCGCTCCCACAGCAGTGGTTTCAGTCAATCCACCTGTTCTGCTCACTTGTCTCTGGGGAATCCGCTCACCTCTGCATCTCTGGCCTGCACACCCTCGTTCTTCTATACAAAAAAAAGTAATAAAATAGAAAGAACCACACTATTAAAAAAGAAAGTTGACTGGCAAACACCACCTTCAAAGAGTATTTTAAATTATCGCCAACAGTGAGACAAATATGTAACACATACCTCCTATCACAAAGCAAAAGAAGGCTACATTATCATTTATCCTACTCCATCAAAATAAGTGGATTATGAAGAAACAGCAAACAAAACATATTTACAACATCGCCATCCAAAAAAGGGGGGGGGGGCGGGGGCAAGAAACAGAAGAAATACAAAAGGACCTTTGAAAATGAAAAGACAACTCGAGGCACAGACTTACTACGATGCCCAGTCCATAACTGCATTTTGGCCCAATGGGGTAAATTAGATATGTAATTGTTATCAGGATGACTTAAAAAATTTGAATATAAATCTGGACTAAGTGATGCTATTTTACCAACATGAAACTTGCTGATTTTAGTAGCTGTATTGTGGTTATGGGGAAGAATTACAAAGTATTTAAGAGACCCTAACTTAGCTCTGGAACAAGCATATTTAAAAAAAAAAAAAAAAAAAAAAAGAGGCTGAAAAAGCCGATGATGCTTGGTTCCAGAAAGACTTTACTGAGGATAAATTGTTTTAATTTGTTTTTGTATCAAATATTTCAATAAATTTAAACAAGGAAACAATAGTGTATAATCATAATTTTACACATTTGTGACACTTTCAAATGCGAGTTAACTTTTGAAAGTCTTTCCCTATGAATCAGCTACACAGAACCTTCACATGTGTATATAGGTATCCACGAATATACAGCTGTCAGATCTTTCTTAGGCTTTACACAGCCTAATTCCTAGAATTATAAACTGCCAACACATGCAGGCCAGTCTCCAGCTAACTTCACAACCAAGGTAGCATGCACACAAAGATATACTTCACTCACCATGTTAAAATAATGTTTCATCTTGGTGCCTTTTGTAATATCCCATATAAATATGCTGCCATCATGTCCTGCAGATAACATAATTCTGGAATCAAAGGGATGCGTCTCCAAAACAAACACTTCATCAGCATGTCCCTTTATTCAACAAAGTCACATAGTTAAGGCAAGTTTGCAAGTTTTAAGCTTAAAATTAAAACCCTGTGTGGTCACAGTACTTAAGGGTTCCTAAAAATATACTTACATTATATGTTAGTATGTATACAAACGTCTACTCATTTACCAATATGCTTAATAATTTTTCAAGACTAAAATTATGGCTCAAAAAAATCTTGACATTTTGATCTAAAAGCTACCTACCATCCTAAAACCTACATAAGGTTCTAACCATTGTTACTTCAATAAAGGATTTTTTAAAAACTACCTACCAATAAGTTATGAAGCAGCTGTCCAGTGTAAGAATCCCACACTTTGAGGACATGATCATTCACCGCGGTGACCACAATGCTATCGTTCTGATTCCAAGCTATCATTGTTACTTTGGGTTTCATAAACCTTTCCTCTTCCGAAGATAAGTCCCTAAGAACAAATTTCATTGGGGTGGTAGGTTACACAATGTGTAAAGTCCCTTATCAGCATCAAAACCCGAGTATTCCAGCTCACCCGCATCAGCTGCACGGAGGGCACTTCCCGTGGACCCTCCACACACAACGGGTGACAGACTGGGGCAATCCCAAGGCAGGGAAGGCCCAGAGCGGTTCAGCCAAATGAGTCAAGGCAATTTCAGGACAGCTTGCTGCTGGCGAATGCAAAGCTGTTCTCGCTCCTGACCCGAAGCCAAGAGTAATACTTTCAAGTCTTTCTCCAGAGTACGCACCAACTGGAGATGGACAGAAAGAGAATCCATCTTCTCACCCTCAAAGTCGAGAACGGTGCCTGACTCCCTCGGTCTGCTGAACCGTGAGTGACACATCTCAGTGCTCTACTACCTCGGTGCTGGTACTGCGGTAATTTACGACGACAGAGTTTTCCAGCCTTAAGAAAGGGGTGTACAGGGGGGCCCTCCCTGGTAGCGTGATGGGTTAAAGCGCAGCACTGCAAGCCAGCCGCAGCTGCCTTGGTGAGAATTCTATCCCCAGACCCGCAGCTGACCCACAGGGCGCCGCAGACCTCTCCTGACCTGCCTGCTGCTCCCCTCAGCAGCGTACTTCGTCCATCTGCCTGTTCTGCTCCCCACTCTGTCTCTGGGGAGTCCTCTCACCACCCCTGCACCTCTGGCCTGTGCCCCAGTTCTGTATGAATAAATGAGTCTTAAAAAAAAAAAAGTGCAGCACTATGAAGCCGGCTGCATCCGCTTCTGCATAAGTTCAATCCCCCACCCCAGGGTGACCCACAGGGCACAGCAGACCTCTCCTGACCTGCCCGCTGCTCCCCTCAGCAGCGTACTTCGTCGATTTGCCTGTTCTGCTCCCCACTCTGTCTCTGGTGAATCTTCTCACCGCCTCTGCACCTCTGCCCTGTACCCCAGTTCTGTATGCATAAATATATCAATCTTAAACAGAAAGTCCTGTCATATTTTTTTTTTTAAGGAGATGTACAACAAGGCCTTCTGGTGGCCTAGGGGTGAAGTCTCAGTGCAGTCACCACAGGCGGCCTGAGTACAACCCTCCCATCAGGCACAGCAGACCTCTCCTGTCTCCCCGCTGTTCCCCTCGGTGGGTTTCAGTAGATTCGCCTGTTTTGCACCACTGCGTCTCTGGGAAGTCCTCTTACCCCCTGCACCTCTAGCTGCACCCCAGTTCTTCTACACAAAAATAAATAAAATCTTAAAAAATAAATAAAGTGCTGTACAAAGGTTCTCTGTGAAGCAGTCATCAGCAGTAAATAGTGACTGTGGGAGACGCCTGCTACTTCTGAAATCAAGAACACACATCTCTACGAGGGCAGTGGCATTGTATTCAAGAGATGGCGAAATGGGCACGATGGGAAATGGCACTAGATTGAGTGTGCGTGAAACAACAGGGGTCACGGCAGCGAGACTGGTCAGGAGATGGCAGGGAAGAGACGGCCTGGCACAAAAGCAAAGACTCCAGGCTTCACTTGATGCTAAAAGGTGTCCTCTGCGAACGACCCCGGGTCCACTATCAGACAAGCTGCTGTCACCAAGCTGATGAGGCAAGATCAGAACACTGACACGAGGGCACTGACTCTGACACACAGAGAGCTCTTCTTTTCAAGATGGGAAAGAAGTAAAACCTCCCATGAGAAAAGGGGCCCCCGCCTCCCGAAGGAAGTCCAGGGAAAGCTCTCTCCAGGAAGAGCACCAGGCAGCCAGAAAGTTAGGCAGTTCCCAGGCTCCTTCGAGAAAGAGGAAGCTTCATTCATTCCTCCACATGGATGTTCCCATCTTGCCTCTGCTGGGGGACTACAGGTTCGAGGGTCCACACGCCCCTTCCTCCGAGCGCCTGAGGCTCGGCAGTCTCACTTCACACGGGGCTGCTTCTGTCATCGGGGTGTGGCATCAGGAAATAATGGTTAAGCTCAGCTGGTGAGCGAGGCTGATCACGTCCCACGCCACAGATCATCCCCAGGTACATTAAGGCGCTATTTATTTCGAACCCCAATTGTTTGGATCACAGCAGAGAATATAAGTCACCACTTGCTACAATCACTGAAAATAAGGCACATGAGGGATTCCAAGAGACAAAGCGTTAACATGTTCCTCAGAAAAAGGGTAAGATCTCAACTGGTGTAATTAAAATGATGGTATTGGCTAGAAAACACCGCTGAGCCTGCTCTAGAACTGTCGTATTTCATCTGAATTCCCAGCAATATTCAAAGACAGGTGCTCTCACTCCCCAGCAGATGGAAACAGACAAATGCTGAGCGACGCCCTCCAGTCTCCGCAGCTCTGAGCGTGTGCGCGGTGTAGGCAGGGCTCGGACATGCTCCGAGCACTTGTGCTGACTCCCCTGTCTACAAACCAAAACAGTTATGCACTTCAAATTCCTACCTAGCGTTTGCCTTGGGAAAGGACTACATTTACCTCAAAGACGCTCAGGAATCCCTGAGCCTGTGTCAGCTGGGCGAGAAGGCTGCAGCTGGAGCCCACAGACACCGGCAGGACTCAGCAAACGCACCCCGCTGGGCCGGGCGTTTCTGGATGGACACCGCAGTGTTCGCTTATTACGTGGTTCCCTGGGCTTAGCTACCAGTGACTTTTCAAGAAAATCCCATCAACAGAAAAGTAAAATGTCCACATTTACCATGTGTGAGTTATTTTTATAATTTCTCTTTTTAAATTATACGTGGCTGCAAATGGAACACCTGAAAGTCCATGTTTGGGGCAGCAGGACAGGATGGTCTTTCCTCCATAAACGTGAGGATTCTTTTTCCCATTCAATCATCTATGTATCAGACATGCAGGAAGCAGCCTTTCACTAAAAAGTTAGCTACCCCCACCCCCAGCAAAGCAGCCAGTCAACCAGGGAGCGAGAGCAAGCGCCAAGCGCACAGCCACTCCCGACGCTTACCCGGAGAGCCTGGCAGCCATATCCAGCAAAACGCTTCTCCACTCCAGCTGCTCACACCGCCAGATCCGCGCCGTGCCATCTCTGCTGCCGCTCAGGAACCTCAGAATAGTCAGAAAAAGGGCTCACACTCACACACGTGCCGCCACCGCCAACCGTCAAAACCACGTGCAAAATAATACTGAACATCGCTATCTTGGCTACGGGCAAAGCTACCGGTGCTCCTTCAGAAGTCAGACATTAGGACAGATAAGAATGGGCGAGCATCAGGTTCGCTATGATTTGCTTGGCCCTACAAAGTAAAGCACTTATCGAACTCAACAGCTTGTCAAACAAACTGCATTTTGAGAAGGCAACATACAAGAAGTACGGGGGGAATCAAAGATGTATGGGAAATTTACATAAGAGCAAAAAGTTCAAATTGACTCATGCTGGTCCCTGTGTGCAAATAACCCAGGAGCTGCAGTTCAGGAGAGGCGCCGAGGGCCAAGGGGCCCCCCCAGAGGGCACCTCAAACGGCTGGCTGGGGAGTTGCTTTTTTTGTAACTACTCACAAACCTAAAGGACTTCATTATCCTGACACCAATTTTTTTCTGGAAATCAACACTTAACAAATGTTGAGCTAAAGAGTAACCACTTTTGGTCTTAAGAGCCCAAAAACAACTCCACAAATCTGCGTCTGGTGCTTCCCCTGCCCAGACGCTTTCACTCCTGCAGCTGTCACATTACTAGAAGCCCCGTGACAGATGCTCTGCTGGGCAAGCGACCCTACAAGCAGCAGCCCGCCCACCCGGAAACAAAGACACTTAACTTACCGGTCGCCGTTGTTACAGAATTGAATACTATCAACTTTATCCTAAAGGGGAAAACACACACACACAGACGATCAGCTCAGGAAGTGAACAAACAAAAGCACTCAGCTTTAGGGCTGGTGAGCACTGGGCCCTCAGTCCTGTCCCGCAAACAGGGACTGGGCATTGAAGTGCAGAGTCTGTGACTCCAACAAGGCGACTAAGACGCTAGCGGAAAAGCTCTGCTTCTAAACGGGAGCTGCCTCTACAATTAATCACTAATGACAACTATGTCAACCTGGTATGTGTGCCAAGTAGTCAAAATATGAAGGCTCATTCAACTGAAAACAAACCACATTCACATGGGCGATAATGTGCAAAATGATGCTGCTTCTAAAGCTCTGTGAATCTTTTTCACTCATAGAAGTAACCGCCCAGCACTCTCTACGGGAGCAGCGCTGGCCGCCCGCTGGCCAGCAGCACAGTTCTGACGCTATCTGCCTTTGTCATGAACAGAACGGCCTCTGCTTCCACAAGGCTGGATAGTGTCCTGCACGTAAGCCACTCAGCTCAGCGTCATCACCAAGACTATGGGCTTCCGGCTGAAATGACCACAGGACAGATCAGCAGTATCAAGGTGCTGCCCGCTCGTCGATGACAGCCTTCACCTTTAAGTCAGCAACAGTCCACTTAGTAGCACTGGACTCTGTATCTCTGAGTATATTATTCAAAATAATCTATAGAATCTTGAAATGTGGGTACTTACAGTGTGGCTTTCAAGTTCTGCAACTTTTTCGGGTGCTTCAAACCCCAGAAAGTACATTCTGATTACATGATCAGTACTACCTGTGGCTAAAAACATACCACCTAAAAGAAAAACATTGCAGTTTAAATATGTAGTTTATAACGAATGCCTAAAACCAACCACAGTTCTATATTAAAATCTCTTAGACCAAAACTAAACTTACTTCATTAGATACATTTCTCTAACCCATTTTATATAAAGACCTTTTGAAATCAAGCTCATGAAATGTTGTAATTGAGAAGCAAAAGAAGGTCTCATCCCCAGTGCTGAATCCCAACCCTGGAAGTCTTTACTGACAGAACTACCTTGATATTCATAACCTGTTTCCAGAACACCAGATTCTACGTCAGTGAGGTGGTTGTGGAAAGCACCTAAAACTGGTGGGCAAACTGCTAGGGAACCAGCCATCTCATTGACGGGCTAGAACTTCCAGTCCCAGCCGACATCCAAGGAGGGGCTAGAGAGACTGTGCCTACTGACCAGCTACCCCGAGGAATCCAAAACAAAGGGGTCTGGAGAGCTCCCAGCGTACCACGGGAAGCTCAGGAGAGGCAGCGCACCCTCTGGTAGGTAAGTACGCTTTACTCTCTGGGCTTTTCCATGTGGCTGTTCTTGAATTTTGAGTTAAAATGTCTTAAGGTCCCTGCACTGCCTCTAGCGAATAATCAGCCCAGGGAGAGGGGAGTAGTGCAGATCTCTGATCTACAACCAGTCAGTCAGAATTGGAAGTCACAGCCTAGTCTGCAGTTTGGGGATTAGGAGGCCTGAGCCCTACGCCTCCCTGGTGGCGCAGGGGCCAATCTCAGCACCAGGAAGAGATCGCAGCCACTGCAGTGCCAGTTTGATCCCCAGCAGGGGGCGAACCCCAGGGCACGGCAGACCTCTCCTGTCCTGCCAGCTGCTCCCCTCATCAGTGCGTTCGTTTCTGTTAGTCTGCCTGTTCTACTGCCCACTCTGTCTCTGGTGAATCTCTGAGCAGCAACCCACACACACCACTGGTGTGTACCCCAGTTCTTGTATGTGTAAATAAATAAATCTTTTTAAAAAGATAAAACTGACAGCCCACTAATTGGGAAAACATTTTCTCACACAAAAGTAGCGATAAAGGACTGATCACAAAAATATATGGAGAACTGATGAAACTCAACAAAAATAAACAACCCCATCAAAAAATGG